>NC_057802.1:288542151-288842151 GCF_018294505.1 Triticum aestivum | reverse complement strand
AGATTGTTAATAATGGTTTACTTAAGGTGGCAACTAAAACTCACATCTGGGTGGATTGAGGCACCTGGGGAACCCAATGCTGCCTGTTTTTTTTTGGATATCCCGGGGTACCCGTGTGATCATCCTATGGACCGCCACCCAGGCTAAAAGGGATCATGAGATTTTTCATGCTAGAAACTTCCGTGTGCAGCCACAAGCTATTATGGGCTCTAGCATAGTTGATTAAGTTGTGTGAGCTCTTGAAGAGGTAGACTAGCAGATGTAGGGGATGTAGGTGGTACGGTCTACCCGGAGTAGAGAGTTAACGCTTCTGAAAGACTGTGTCTCGGTCATCCGTTTCTCAAACATCATGAAGTGCGAGAATCAAGCGGAGGCGATCGAGTCTTGTGGGGAAAAGTGCGCAAACCTCTGCAGAGTGTACAAACTAATCATGGTTAGCCGTGTCCCCGGTTATGGACAACTTGAGTATCTAGTACCTGGATTATCATGTGAATCTCATCACCATGTTACTTTAATTAATTTTGTTGGGTTAATGATGACACTTAATTGGGATTGAGTTGGAGGTACCTTCTCAATGTTTAACAACCACCATGATAGTTAAACATAACTTATTCCTTTGCAGTAGGGAAAAATTGGCTTTTCACAAAACTGTAACCATAGAGATTTCCACCAGCCATATATGCATGTAGTATAGCATTATTATGTTCATTATTCTCTATGTGTTATATTGCCAGCATATTCCATGTGCTGACCCATTTTCGGGCTGCAACGTTTCATGTTGCAGACTTTTCAGACGACGAGTAAGGTGCCTTAGGTCGTGGTCTTATACTCAGTGATGCCGTTGGAGTTGATGGACTCACTTATCTTCGAAGCCTTCCGCTGTTATCATTTTTAGATGGCCTTAAGCATATTTATCATACTTATTCTCTTTTGAGATATTCATTGTAATAAGTGTGTGATTGCTACTCTGTTATAAATCCTCCATTTGTACTGTGCGTGTCAGCATTACTGATCCAGGGATGACACTGGTGCACAGCAGCACAGACTGTTTGAGGTCTGGTCGCTACATTCTGTTTGCTCATTGTTTACAAGTTACTGATCGATCACTAGCTAGCCTACTAATGCGCTCCTGGCAGTTTTAGTTGCAACGCAAGATCCGAAGTGGCTGTTTTTTGAATAAAAATGCCTACCTCTGAAGAAACTGACAAGCTGCTCTAAAGAAAATGCCATGCGAATCTGAAGAAACTGCCAGCAAAAACGTTCACAAATGCCTTATCTCCTAGTGAACGTTCATCAGCTAATGCGATCCTACACGTACACCATCCGACCTACTCGATCCTACACTTACACTATCCAACCTACTCGACCCTACACGGATAAATAGCGGATCACGCACGTACTACCTCCTTTCCGGTTTGCAGGGCTCAATTCAAAAAACGACCTACTCGATCCTACACGAATTAATAGCGGATCACGCACGTACTACCTCCTTTTCGGTTTGCAGGGCTTAATTCAAAAATCTCACCAACCAAGTTAGATGATGAGTGGTGGAATCATGTTTGACAAGGAGGGAGTGCCTCATCTGGATGATTCAAGTGCACTCGTTTGACCGTCATGCCGGCATGCGACCCAGCACGGACGGGACGCACCACTGACGGGACGGGACGACACAGTCATAATTTCAGTTTTTCTAGTTTTCCACGACAAGCTGGCGCGCTAAGCCATGCCTGCTTATGCCTTGAATTCCGATGACCACGATGACCGTCGCGTTTCCCGCGACGCGCTGGTTCGCCTACCTTCTGCCTATAATTACTGTTTCCCAGGCTTCTCCGGTGGCACCATCACCCAACTCGCCCTATCCTCATAAGCCCCCACCGGCCTGACGTCGCTTGCCACTTATCCTCGCTCTCGCCACGTCCGCCATGCCCCCGCCCATCCGTGATAGGCGACGCCAGAGGCAGTCACCACCGGAACTAGTGTTCGGTTTTTCACCGGAAGGCAGACGGAGGGAGGAGGCATTCTATCGGTCTTTAGATGGCAATGCGGAGTATGAGGAGTTGTTGGAGCGCGACCGCCTGGCGGAGGAGCAGCGTATCGCCGATTTGCGCCGCCAACGGGACATGGAGCAGCAGCACACCGACGCTTTGAGTCACGAGCAGAGCGCTCGCAAATGGGCCGACTAAGTGGAGGCCGGTGCTCGGCAAATAGCCCTGGAGGCTGTCGGGTACGCATGCGTTCGCGACGCTGAATTTTACTACCAGCTCGTCAAGTGGGTAAGCCGAAGCTTCGGTGGACCACGTCGGCATGGAAAGGGCCAGCGCGCAAGCAACGCGCCCTATCGCACCTGTGGCAAGTCGGAGGCGAGGCGAAGGACGCCGGTGCCGGTGTTTAGCGTGTACTGCAGATGGCGGCCGGCATCGTCTAGTTAGCTAAGAGTAAGTTAGTACTTGTACACTATTATAGTATTAGTGGAAGTAGATAGTTAACTTGGCTATGATGGTTGTCAACGTGGAAGTTCAGTACTCTATATCTAGATCAGACCTGTTACTTTGCTCTGAATGTTGAACTTTCCGTTTGAACGTATGGAATGGGCTGTTATTTTTTAATGGGTTGTATTTGTCCGCCACGGGTTTAGAGGCTGACTTGTGGGCCTACCAGGCTGACGCATACACAATCAGGAGATGATTGTATGTGGAGAGGATGACAGCAGGGACCCACCAAGGTCATGGCAGTACGCAAGCAAGTGCCTCCTTATTTCAAGCCAATAAAAAATGGCTCCTCCTAATGGATTTCTGACATCTGGGGTCCCATGCCATTGTCAACGTAGTCAATAAAAGAGAGAATTGCACAACGAGTGGCTGACACCAGGGACCCAGCAGCTCGCCCAGTTATTTTTGTTTTGGGTTAATTTGATAAATGCCACTCCAAATCTGGTGATTCCGAGAAATGCCACTGCAATTTCCAAACTATGAAAAATGCCATTTCATGCCATTTCCAGTGGCATTTTTCGAAGTCTGGAGTGGCGTTTTTCAAAGTTTGCAAAATTTGTAGTGGCGTTTTTCAAACTTTGCAAAAATTGCAGTGGCATTTTTCAAAGTTTGGAAATTGCAGTGGCATTTTTATGAATCGCCATAATTGGAGTGGCATTTATCTAATTTGTTTTTGAGACGGAAGCAGGGTGTCAACTGGGCTGTGCGGGGCACTCTGGCCTGTCTAGACAGGCTTTTCTTTTATGTTTACCACAGACCAGCCCAGTAGTTTTTTTTCTTTCTGAAAATGGCTAGCCCAGTTTTTTTGTGATTTGTCAAGTAAGTCACTTTGTCAGGCCTGTTGGGTTGCAAATCTTGCAAGATGAGGAGAGCTTCATTCGGCTGGCCAAGAAAATGGCCTATCAGTAATGAGAAATGGGTTGTACATTTTTAAAACACATTAAACCGGCAATTAGTTCCAAATTTATTTTTTTCATTTCGAGATTTTAAATTGCATTGATTTTTATGTGTGGACAATTTGTTGGATTTTATATCTATATACATTTATTTTTAAAATCAGTTTGAATGTGACTCAAAATTTCGGGATTAAAAACAGTTCGGACCGCACCGAAATATGTAAAATTTCGTATAATTTTTTAACTGTGGCCACAATATGGGCTGTAATGCTAACAAAAAGAATATGGGCTCCAAAAAACCTTAAGAATTAGCAAATGGGCTGTAATTATTAGAAATAATGGCAGATGGGTTGTATGCTGTTTTCCAAAGATTTGAGGCTTTCCTAAAAAAAAGGTTGACGCAGAAGCAGTGACTGTTGGATGTCCATCCAACGGCCGTCGTGCTTCTTCAATCTCTGCTCTTCCTGCTCCAGCCGCTCAAACAAGTGCCGGCAAGACTGCATGCTCCCTCCTCCCGCGGCCGGCTGTGCTGCCGCGTAGGCCTCACCGCCACACCGTACTCCCATCGCTGGCCTAGCCATCCCTATACTCACCCACACCTGCTGTTATTCTCCGGCGACGGCAGACGAACCAGTGAACCCTCGTACTCCTCTCTGCGTGGGCATCCACTTCCGCGTCTTCCCCGGCTCCGCGTCGTCCCCTTCCTAGGCCTCGTAGTCGTTCACCGCCCTGGTGCTCTCGGCGCGGCGAGGTCAACGTGGTCAAGGAACGACTTCCATCGGAAGAGTACTGTACGTGGAGAGGCTGACAGCTGGGTCCACGGCTGCAGCAAGGAAGTGCCTCCTTATTATGCGGAAAATAATGATTCCTCCACCTGACAACAGGGACCCACCGGACGGGCCACCATATTTCACAAAAAAGCGTTTCCCCCCTGACTGGTGGGACCCACCAGCTACATCTTCGCACGCAAGGAAGTGCCTGACAGTCGGGACCCACCCGGTTGAAGCATACGTAGCGTTGTCATTCTGGTCGTGAACGTGTACGTACATACGATCGGTCTGTCTGCAGGCTGCAGCAATGAACCGTGGCCGTGTAAGGAAGGGCACGTGTCGTAGTAGAGGTGCGCACGTAGCATGTACACGTATGTACAGCGGCCAGGGTGCAAGAAAGTAAATACGGCCATGTACGATACATACAGGCGGGGTCTCGAACGCCTACTCGCGCATACGTACGGCCAGGGCTCATGTACATGGCTGGGTCGGAACGGAGAAACTGCGTCGTCATCGTGTTCATGGGGAGGCAACGAAATGCGTCGTGTTCATCAAGAGGCAACAGAATACGTTGTGTTCATCGGGAGCCAACCGGCTTGGACGGAACAACCGATGGAAACGAGGCCTGGCATACTGCGGAACGGAGGAAACGGCCTTGTGTTCGACCGGCCACGGTCGAAACGGGATCCTGTTCATCGGGAGGGGTATCGCGTACCGCAAAACGGAGGAAACAGACCTCCTACGATCGAAACGGGGTCCTGTTGATCGGGAGGGGTGTGGCGTACCGCGAAACGGAGGAAACAGACTTGTGTTGGAGCGCTATGGTCGAAACGGGGGTCCTGTTCATCGGGAGGGGTATGGCGTACCGCAAAACGGGACTCCACGGGATACTGTTCATATCCACGATCGACTGGCTCCACGGGCTACTGTAACAAAGGATCGATCGGGGTTCAGTAACGTAGCTAGTGCAATCTCTCTGGTTCAGTTAGAGCCCAACGCCTCGCTCGGGTTTAGTTAGAGTGTATGAGAGAAACGCGCATTGCTCGGCCCCCGTCTACCCCCTGTAACCGAGAACTCCCCGATATTTTCCTCGCCCTCGCTTCTACCATGGTTTTTTCCTTCATGCAGGGCCCAAAGTATGTCATGCAGCTGCGTCTCCGGCCCGCCCAGGACGAAAAGCCCATTTTTTTCATAGAAGTAGGAGCCCACCACATCTATGATGATACCGGGTTTTGTCACAATTATCATCATAGAAGTGTCATAAGCATGACAGGAAAAAATTTCGTTCGGCCCAAAATGTCACAGATGTGTCTTTTTTTGTAGTGTTTCTTCATGTCAAATACATATTCCTTCGACTATGAGATTATGCAACTCCCGGATACCCGAGGAATGCCTTGTGCACTACTGCAGGATGCTGCTAACGCGACACTACGATCAGAGACCCTTCGACGAAACTGAGTGTGATGCCATAATCGCAAACGGTGGTGTAAAATAACCTTCAAAAAAGGTGCAAAACGTTTGCAATGGAGGATACATCAGACACAGTTTAGATTTTAGTTGCATGTGCGATGCAGGGCATACAGTTCAGCTCAATTAACTGTTTGCGATGAGGAGGAACAAAAGAAACGGGCAGCCAAATGAAGGTGTGTGAGATGTACAGCATATGGTTCACTTGGATGAACTGTTTGTGATTAGGCAACACAAAAGAAACGGTCAACCCGATCAAGGTGTGTGCGATGTAGAGCATACGGTTCACTCGGATGAACTTTTTGTGATTAGGCAAGAGAACAGAAACAGTTCAATATAACAAGATGTGTGTGATACGTGGCAAACATGTCTGTAATCACAAATGTGTGCGAAGATCCATAATAACACAGATGATTGTTGCTAATAAGTCGTGTGTGTTGTGGGCAAACGCTTGGTGGTATACAATTGTCAACGATTGATTAAATCATCACCGACGGGTTCCCAAGGAGGGTCCGTGTGCGATGTCATTGCACACAGAACAACAGCATATGTACTTACAACTTATAAGGACTTGATTCCATAAACAGATTGAACATCGAATTACATATGTGGCTAGTACACACATGACCTTTGCACACACGAAAATACATTCCAAAATGCCTAGGAAACTCAAATAATGTATAAAAGGGCAAAACGAACCGTGAATAATTTCATATTTTTAGGACGACACTACTATATATAGTTGTATGTTGCCTCTGTAAAATAAATCAAGGCGGGAAGAGACAGTGTATGTCGTTTCGCACACATAGGTGACAAGGCCCCTCTCGGAACCATGAGCCTTTTTGAGAGAAGCTCCAGTTTGTAAGAAGCTTGTACCAAAACTTGTCACAAATTGGACTTACAGTAACAGTGATGTTCTTTCCCTATGTTGTGAATGCTTATAATATTTATGTCTTAATGAAAGAAATGGCAAGCCATTGGCCCAGTATGAAAGAAAATATGGGTCAAAACCGAGTTGAAAAGGGAAACAATATCTAACTCCAGCTTACAAACAGTACAAAAGCACGAGGATTAATTGCTCATCAGGTTTAGGCAAAATCTAGATTGAACAGGACAATGACATCTAACTCAACCAAAGTTTTCGGCAGTCACAATCAAATGGATCGGTCTGATCCATAAAATCAAGATCCCCGGCCAGAAATTCTACTCGTACATGATGACAAGTTGTTCTAAATAGAAGCCAAGCACGATCAGAAGCCCTTAGGTCTACCTGAAACTTCTTTTTATGTTGTTCAACACTTGCAGCCGTAAGAAATTTCTTGTCGAAAAACTTAATCCTCACGGACAATATTGCCCTCGCATTCAACATGAAGAATGTGACAAAGCTAGTGTTTGCATTGTTGGATGCATATCCTTCCGGTGTTACAGTCTTCAAACGAATGTCATGAGATCTGAGAAAATCCCGGTGCTTCTTGAACCATCGATTGGTTATACCTTTTTCTCCATGTGTTAGTGCCTAAATAGAGATGAAGATTGAAAACAGTTAATGTCTAAAAAGATTACGTTGAAAGAGTGATAGCTCAACGATTAATTATAGTACATTATATATGGGCTTTCAATGTGCGTGAAATCATCACCTTTATATACAAATTCTCCAGACATGGAAAGCATTGCAGCAAGCCAATAATCGTGTTCAGATCAAAACACCACATACTGATATGTAAGGTCTTGACATAATCCACCACCACTGATAGGATGAACAAGCTCTTCATTGAGCATAGAACATAATATTAGTACCAAAAGTGTACTCCAAGATGATACTTAACTTATGCGCACAAATGAAAAAGGCAGATTACAAAAGTTTACGTGAACAATATATAGTACCTAAATAGGTGTGGAGCCAAACACCATTTTGGACCATCTAAAAGGATCACGAATTGCACCCAAGGTCTCCACTTTAGGCGCAGAGACTATAGTTATTTGCGGAGGTACTATACCAGAATCAAGGAGCAACCTTTGAAGTGAAGGGGCATCTTCTATGATGAGATCATGTCCAAAAAAACAAATTCCCATGCTTACAAGGTGGGGCGACTTTATTTTGAGACAACGGATATGAATTTCCATTGCAAAAACAAGCAGCAATCGCTCCAGGGCAGGGCAGATGGAGTGGATGATGCTGTGCAGTGCGGCCTCCGACAGATCAACCACCACAAGCACAAGTTTTTTTAGTAGTGGGAGTCAAAGCATTTGTACCAGATTGTCTGCTAGATGGCACCGGGCAAAGGTGGTGGTGTGGAGAGAGGAGGAAAACCACGTGATGGACATCGGTGGTGAGGGCACAGATACATCGGTTCGTGGTATGTTACATACATAGTCATGGTAGAACTCAAACTGCTGGAGTTTATCGAATTGACGGGATGTCAGCCAGGCGGCCACCGTGCAGGGTATGTCCAGCAGGTAGCATGCCGGGATGCAGATGCGTTGAACGGAACCCCCGTGGGAGGAGATGATGGCTCCGGGGAGTTCAGAATCATCATCGAAAGATAGCTGACGACAGTCGAGATTAAGAGACACGGTGTGCCACAGAGTGCGCCACCGAAATGCGAGGACTTGTGTGTGGCAGACATCCTTGGTGGGGAGAAGGGAGATGATCTCCCCAAGGATTCCGTCCGGGAGATCGCTCATGCGGTCCGCCGAAGATTTTACTGGTTCCTCAGGTCCAGGGTGCGCTTCTGGCCGCACAGCCAGGTCCAAGATCTACATCCGGCGGCGGCGCTGGTCGGAGCCTCATCTGTGTACATACCAATCTGAAAGAAAAAATGGCATAACATGTAGGACATTCGAAATCAATTCTCAAGATCAGGAAGAAAAAAGGCACAAACATATATGTAGGTGACTGACCGGTTTTCCGTTGGAGTCGCAGTTGTTGCCAGAGTTGCTGTTGACCTCTGGCTCCGGCTGGGGGGGCACGACGGCGCCGACGAATTCAAGGTCGTGCTACTGCCTGCGCGAGACCTCGTCAGCGGCAACGGAAATCTCTGTGGCCAGCTTGACGCGTTGTGCGGGTGCTTCACCAGCCCCGGCGTCGCCACTCCCTCCCATGGTGCGCTTCAGCGGCATCGTCATACACTCTAGAGTCCAGACGTCGGTGACCACTGTGGACCAGGGGTGCGGCCGCCAATTATGGCCGGCAGCTCGGGCGCGCAATTAATACGGACTAGTGGGAGCGAGGCAGGCTACGGTCAAAAGTTGTCTCGCCTCCCGGTGAGCCTGCGCGGCGGACGTCTGCCATTCCTACCATCATTTCACACAGCTACTCGCACGCCTCCCCGTCAATACACACACATGCACGCACACCTCTCGGTATGCCTGCGCGGCGGACTTCTCGCATGTGTCCCGTCAACTCACGCCTGCTCGCACGGCACACGGGGCGTGTGGCAGCACGTATATTTTTTGGTTTATTTTTTGCCGCTTTACTGCTTCACTAAACTGTTTGCGTTGAAGAGATGCACAAATCCTGCGTTGAACATCTCGCACGCTTCCAGGTGAACCTGCGCACCGGACGAGTTTTGGATTTACTAGAATTTTAAAACCAGGCATCTCAATGTTTTGCCGGATATCAACGGTGCCCCGGTGTTTGAAATTCATTCCCATTTCTTGCATGGGACCTAAGCATGCACATAAGGACACATATTTGATTTTTCAACCAATTTATATGCAATGGAGCATGTGCATGTAGTTCAAATTTGAATTATGCACATAAATGCATTGAAAACTCAGTTAATGCATAAAAATGTTCAAATGAACCCCGAAAAATCAAAAAAATTGACACAACACTCCTGTTGTCCTATGTTGACACGAGAAAAAATTTGGAAGCAATAAGAGGCAATAGATGTTGTTTCGTCCCCAAAGGTGGGACGTTCCCCATCGAAACCATCATGCTTGTTGTGAGAAGCTCTGGTTTGTGAGAAGCATATACCCAAACCTGCCCCAAATGGGACAAAAAAATTTACCACGGCATGTTGATGCCGCTCCATGATAGCATGCCAAGTTTCATGATTTTCAGACGAGTTTTGGATTTACTAGAATTTAAAAACCAGGCATCTCAATGTTTTGCCGGCAATCATCGGTGCCCCGGTGTTTGAAATTCATTCCCATTTCTTGCATGGGACCTAAACATGCACCGAAGGACACATATTTGATTTTTCAACCAATTTATATGCACTGGAGCATGTGCATGTAGTTCAAATTTGAATTATGCACATAAATGCATTGAAAACACAGTTAATGCATAAAAATGTCCAAACGAACCACAAAAAATCACAAAAATTAACACAACACTCCTATTGTTCTATGTTGAAACGAGAATTTTTTTGGAAGCAATAAGAGGCAATGGATATCGTTTCCTCCCCAAAGGTGGGACGTTCCCTACCGAAACCATCATGCTTGTTGTGAGAAGCTCTGGTTTGTGAGAAGCATATACCCAAACCCGCCCTAAATGGGAAAAAAATTACCACGGCATATTGATGTCTCTCCATGATAGCATGCCAAGTTTCATGAATTTCAGACGAGTTTTGGATTTACTAGAAATTAAAAGCCATGTATCTCAATGTTTTGCCGGCAATCAACGGTGCCCCGGTGTTTGAAATTCATTCCCATTTCTTGCATGGGAACTAAGCATGCACATAAGGACACATATTTGATTTTTCAACCAATTTATATGCACTGGAGCATGTGCATGTAGTTCAAATTTGAATTATGCACATAAATGCATTGAAAACTCAGTTAATGCATAAAAATGTCCAAACGAACCCTGAAAAATCACAAAAATTGACACAACACTCCTGTTGTTCTATGTTGACACGAGAAAATTTTTGAAAGCAATAAGAGGCAATGGATATCGTTTCGTCCCCAAAGGTGGGACGTTCCCTACCGAAACCATCATGCTTGTTGTGAGAAGCTCTGGTTTGTGAGAAGCATATACCCAAACCTGCCCCAAATGGGACAAAATTTTTACCACGACATGTTGATGCCGCTCCATGATAGCATGCCAAGTTTCATGAATTTCAGACGAGTTTTGGATTTACTAGAATTTAAAAACCAGGCATCTCTATGTTTTGCCGGCAATCAACGGTGGCAGGGTGTTTGAAATTCATTCACATTTCTTGCATGGGACCTAAGCATGCACCCAAGGACACAAATTTAATTTTTCAACTAATTTATATGCACTGGAGCATGTGCATGTAGTTCTAATTTGAATTATGTACATAAATGCATTGAAAGCTCAGTTAATACATAAAAATATCCAAACGAACCCCTAAATATCACAAAAATTGACACAACACTCCTGTTGTTCTATGTTGACACGAGAAAAATTTTGGAAGCAATAAGAGGCAATGGATATCGTTTCCTCCCCATAGGTGGGACGTTCCCTACCGAAACCATCATGCTTGTTGTGAGAAGCTCTGGTTTGTGACAAGCATATACCCAAACCTGCCCCAAATGGGACAAAAATTTTACCACGGCATGTTGATGCCGCTCCATGATAGCATGCCAAGTTTCATGAATTTCAGACGAGTTTTGGATTTACTAGAAATTAAAAGCCATGTATCTCAATGTTTGCGGCCGAGTGACGGTGGCAGGGTGTTTGAAATTCATTCCCATTTCTTACATGGGACCTAAGCATGCAACCAAGGACTCAAACTTGATTTTCAACCAGTTTATATGCACTGGAGAATGTGCATGTAGTTCAAATTTGAATTATGCGCATAAAATGCTTGGAAAACCCAGTTAATATATAAAAATGTCCAAACGAACCCCGAAAAATTCCAAAATTGAACACAACACTCCTGTTGTTCTATGTTAACACTCGAAATTGTTTGAAAGCAATAAGAGGCAATGAATATCGTTTCGTCCCCAAAGGTGGCACGTTCCCTACCGAAACCATCACGCATGTTGTGAGAAGGCTGGTTTGTGAGAAGCTTATACCCAAACCTGCCCCAAATGGGACAAAATTTTTAGCACGACATGTTGATGCCGCTCCATGATAGCATGCCAGGTTCCATGAATTTCAGACGAGTTTTGGATTTACTAGAATTTAAAAACCAAGTATCTCAATGTTTGCGGCCGAGTGACGGTGACAGGGTGTGTGACATTCATTCCCATTTCTTGCATGGGACCTAAGCATGCAACCAAGGACACATATTTGATTTTTCAACCAGTTTATATGCACTGGAGAATGTGCATGTAGTTCAAATTTGAATTATGCGCATAAAATGCCTTGAAAACCAAGTTAATGTATAAAAATGTCCAAACGAACCCCAAAAAATTCCAAAATTGAACACAACACTCCTGTTGTTCTATGTTGACACTTGAATTTTTTTAAGCAATAAGAGGCAACGGATATCGTTTCGTCCCCAAAGGTGGCACGTTCCCTACCGAAACCATCACGCTTGTTGTGAGAAGCTTATACCCAAACCTGCCCCAAATGGGACAAAAAAATTACCACGACATGTTGATGCCGCTCCATGATAGCATGCCAGGTTTCATGAATTTCAGACGAGTTTTGCATTTACTAGAAATTAAAAGCCATGTATCTGAATGTTTGCGGCCGAGTGACGGTGGCAGGGTGTGTGACATTCATTCCCATTTCTTGCATGGGACCTAAGCTTGCAACCAAGGACACATATTTGATTTTTCAACCAGGTTATATGCACTGGAGCATGTGCACGTAGTTCAAATTAGAATTATCTGCATAAAATGCCTGGAAAACCAAGTTAATGTATAAAAACGTCCAAACGAACCCTGAATAATTCCAATTTTTTTGACGACACACCTATAGTTGCATGTTCACTGCATATAAAAGTTCTAACAATTCAAACACCATCCTTTGTAGCTGTGACCCCATTACGTAATTCAAATCAAGACGATAAACCAAGTAGATCGCACACAGTTTATTACCACCAACCGTGTGAGATGCAGCACAGAATATCTTGGAGCACCGTCGATGTATAGTACGCCTATGGCTTACGCGAGAAGGTGCGTCGGCTACAGTCCACAGCCGGCGTGTCAAGCACACTAGCTCACTCCCCAAATATCATTTCACTGTTCATTCGTCGCCGGTGAAAGATGGGGACATGGACCCACGTCATGAGGGCAACTTCGGCGGCCCACTCCGGCGAGAGCGTGGCCGCAGCCACCAGGCGCGTGCTAACAAGCTTCGTGTGGGCGACCGTAGTCTGTGTCCGGGCGGCCAAGGCAGCCCAAACGGCCGCTGTTGCTTCTCAAGCGGCGGTAGCAGCATCTGCCTCGGGGATAGCAACTGGCGAGAGCGGCACAACAACTGTCCGTTCGGCAGCAGTGGCCATAACCCTGATGGATGCCGCCCACTACCATGTCGAGGCTGTCGACGCCCAGCTCGTGGCGGTCACCGCACAAATTGAACGAAGCTTCTCTGACAATGGTCGGCAACCCACGGCCGAAGAGCTGGCAATCGCCAAGGGAGTTCGAGCAGCCGTCTGTTCCTGCGCAGCATACCTTGCCATGACGGAGCCCGCTAGAGCCCAGATCGCGGCCACCCACACCCATCTCGTGGCGGCCTATGCCAAAGATATGGCGGACGCGGATGGCGAGATGCTTGCCGAGTATGGTGCAATTGATGCCATGGAGCCCCTTCCCCAGGAGACCGTCGGGCGCGGTCTGGACATGGAGGCAGCGGCGGAGATCAACGAGCACCAGCCGTAGTAGTACTCTTTGTTTTGTTTAATTAAGAGCACCGGTCTTTAATTTGTTAGAGTAATGTTTAGAGCAGCCAGCTCTGTTTAATTGCTGAACTTGCTTGATTAAGAAGTTAGTCTCCTTTGTGTACCCAAATTATGCAATGACGTGGATGACCACTGTAACCAGGGAAATTCGAACAACAAATTTTGACGTTCAAACTCAACACACACGGGTTAAGCTATCTAAATCGTTTGTGATGTTCACATATCGTACACAGTTTTGAATAACGGACCGTGTCTGATGACACTTTGCGCGCCAGATTTTTGGCTGAAGCGATTCCAAATTTTTGGCTTCTGCGGAAATATCTACCTCCCCACCCCTCCCCTTACCAAAAGCCACATTTCCCCTGTTTCCGCCTTCCTTTCCAAGTTGAAACCTTCACTCCTTGCTTGTAGTGCCGCCGCCTCCTCGCCAACGACCCTCCTTCATGCTGCTTGGCCTTGCCTATCCAGGCAGGTAATCCACACCCGACCCTCATCCTCCTCCTCCTTCCACATCCCACATGCCCCGACCACCGACGCGAGCGTGACACCTTCCACCCAAATCACCGACCCCTCCACCAAATAAGCGCCGGCCTAAGCCATGGTGCACGCAGTATAGCCAGGACCTCAAGGAGCATTTGGCAGCGGAGAAGCAAATCATGGCCGCACGCGCGGATGAGTTCGCGATGGCTGCCATTCGTGCCGACCCCCAGATCTTGGAGGAGCATCTCACTGTTGAGGCCACCGTTGACGCCTCGCGCGCCGACGCGGTTGGCTGCTTTAAACGACAGTTCGTGGCGTTTTCTCGAGGCCATCGTCGGTGCCTTCGATGAAGACTACAAGGTGTTTTCTCGGCGTGCACGTGCTTACCTCATCTCGAGAGCCAGCAGGTTGGTGCCCAGAGCGGCTCAGGCAACTTACCACTACAACGAGGGCACCCACGATGCGGAGGCCTCGCCCTCTTCCATGTCCAAGGAGCCAATCGTCATCGATATCTCCGACAATGAGGAGTAGCTTGTCTTATTAGCTCACTATAAGGACCCATGTTCAGTTCGCTAGCTACTGCCTTTCCTTAACAAATTCTAGTGAATTGTGCTATCTACTTTTACCATGCAATCTTCTGCTGTAGTGTATATGTTCTATATGTCATGCAATGTAGTGTTCATCTAACTGCTTCTTTCAATTCTGCAAATGTGATGTTCAATTCTTCAGGGTGCAATATTTCCAAGTTGTTAAGCATGCTTGGTTTGGTTAACTGTCTGATCTTCTATTAGGAGTATGTTATATTGTTCAATTGGTGTTTAGTTAACTGCTTGGTTCATTTATTGTGGCTTGGTTCACTTGTTGTGGTGTTTAGTTAACTGCTTGGTTCAATTTTGCAATGCGATGTTCAATTGTTGTGGTTGCATTTTGTTATTGTATACCATGTGAGGAATAAATCGAATTTGGCTCTACTAAATACATGAGAAACAAATACAATTTCTATATTTCCAAGTTGTTAAGCATGCTTTGTTTGGTTAACTGTCTGATCTTCTATTAGGAGTATGTTATATTGTGCAATGTGATGCTCAGTTAACGTTTGGTCCACTTGTTGTGGTCTTTAGTTAACTGCTTGGTTCAATTCTGCAATGCGATGTTCAATTATTGTGGCTGCATTCTGTTATTGTATACCATGTGACGTATAAATCGAATTTGGCTGTACTAAATACATGAGAGACAAATACAATTTCTATATTTCCAAGTTGTTAAGCATGCTTTGTTTGGTTAATTGTCTGATCTTCTATTAGGAGTATGTTATATTGTGCAATGTGGTGCTCAGTTAACGTTTGGTTCATTTGTTGTGGTGTTTAGTTAACTGCTTGGTTCAGTTCCGCAATGCGATGTTCAATTGATGTGGCTGCATTCTCTTATTGTATACCATGTGAGGAATAAATCGAATTTGGCTGCACTTAATACATGAGAAACATATACAAGTGCTATATTTCCTAGTTCTTAATCATGCTTGGTTTGGATAAATGGGTTTTCCATGTGGCTTGAATTAATCTGATGAATCTGCAATGTGCTTATTTTTCATCAACATATTTTACTGATAGCATGCGAACCCTTACTTAACCTGATGACTAACTACATTATATGTGTTGTAGGGAAACAATGGGAAGCACTGAGGTTTACAAGATGGTACTAACTATTATACCTTGCCTTTTTTATTCCTTTGCCCCATTTCCAATATAGAGAAGATATTTATGCACATCCTTGTTTTCAGGCTTCACTGATGATTACCTCTCAAACCACCTCTGTGGTCAGGAGGCGAGGGAAGTTTTCATACAACACCCATGGTTCAATATTGAAGTGTTCCTGAAGAGGTCGAAGGATGGACGGTGAATCATCCACAGGCACTGGCCTAAAGTTGCAAAGACCTTCAGCAGTTTTCCAGATGAGATGCATCTCTCTATGTACCATCTATGATGCTAATTTCGAAAGGTTTCTAGATGCTGCATGTGAAACTTGCTGCTGGTGCAGTTGTGTAATGGGGTGGCTGAGTGCTGAAGCTATATCATGTTGTACTACGATGTATTTCAATTATGAAATCATGCTTCCTTAATATGGAAATGGAATATATTATGTGCTTAATATGAATGTCAAATATATTAGTAAATGGATTATTAATAATAGGGCAATTAGCCCGCTAATTGGCCAATTAGCTTGCTAATTGGGTTTTCCTATTGCAAATGGTTAATGAGAAAACACTGTGGGCGATGACCTCAGGCAAGGCACACAGTTTCTAGGAGTAAACCGTGTTGGATCAATGAACAATCACACACGACATTCTCTTGAAAACTGTTTGCGCAACGCCACCTTGCGCAAACGTTTTCCTTGGAGTGGCTATGTGGGATGTATATACGAACGGAAATGTTTAGCGGTGACTGACTGTGTGGGATGTACTTACGACCGAAAATGATTTCGCCTATAAAATTTTATTTTTTAGCACTAATGTATGTATTACTATATTTATGTGCTCACCGGTCGCACACGACCTCATTTTGCCGAGCGTGTGTGCCAGGAGGGCATATCCCCGACGATTTCTGGGTCATGTGGGAAGGACCCCCTATCGCCCACACTCACTTGGCGACGGTTCCGAATGCCGTCGCGGAAAAGGGGTTAAAAACCGTTTGTTTAGCACCGATACGTACCAGTGGTGTGCTATCAAATGTCACAACGTAACTGGGTGATTATAAAGATGCTCTACAGGTATCTCTGATGGTGTTTGTTGAGTTGGCATAGATCGATATTAGGATTTGTCACTCCGAGTATCGGAGAGGTATCTCTGGGCCCTCTCGGTTATACACATCATAAGCTTGCAAGCAAACGACTAAGGAGTTAGTCACGAGGTGATGTATTACAAAAGGGGTGAAGAGACTTGCCGGTAATGAGATTGAACTAGGTATGAAGATACCGACGATCGAATCTCGGGCAAGTAACATACCGACGGACAAAGGGAATTACGTATGTTGTCATAACGGTTCAACCAATAAAGATCTTTTTAGCATATGTAGGAGCCAATATGGGCATCCAGGTTCCGCTATTGGTTATTGGCCATAGAGGTGTCTCGGTCATGTCTACATAGTTCTCCAACCCGTAGGGTCCGCACAGTTATGTGATTTGGTGACCAAATGTTGTCCGGAGTCCCGAATGAGATCACGGACACGACGAGGAGTCTCGAAATTGTCGACAGGTAAAGATTGATATATAGGATGATGGTATTCAGACACCAGAAGTGTTTCAGGGGGTATCGGGTACTTATCAGGTCACCGGAAGGGGTTCCGGGCACCCCCGACAAAAGATGTCGGCCTTATGGGCCAAGAGGGGAAAGCACCAGCCACAAGGGGCTGGTGCGCCCCTCATATGGGCCGGCCTAGGAGGAGAAGGAAGGAGGGGAAGGGAAAGGAAAGAGTGGAATAGGATTCCCCCTTCCTTCCCTCTCCCCCCTCTTTACTTCCCCATCCAACAAATAAGGCAGGGGGCGCGCCACTTGGGAGGACCCCAAGTAGGATTCGGCCTACTTGGGGCGCCTCCTGGCAGCTTCCCCTCTCCCTCCCACCTATATATATGTGGAGGGGGCGCCCTAGCACACACCAGATCAATTGTTAGCCGTGTGCGGCGCCCCCTCCACCGTTTACAATCTCGGTCATATTTTCGTAGTGCTTAGGCGAAGCTTGTCGGCATCAAAACTGGCGGATCTCGGGTAGGGGCTCCCGAACTGTGTGTCTAAGGTCGATGGTAACAGGATACAGGGGACATGATGTTTGCCTAGGTTCGGGCCCTCTCTATGGAGGTAATACCCTACTTCCTGCTTGATTGATCTTGATGAATATGAGTATTACAAGAGTTGATCTACCACGGGATCGTAATGGCTAAACCCTAGAAGTCTAGCCTGTATGACTATGGTAATGAGTATCACCCCTTTCGAACTAAGTCCTCCAGTTTATATAGACACCGGGGAGATCTAGGGTTACACAAGGACAGTTACAGAGAAAGGAATCTACATATCCGGTCGCCAAGCTTGCCTTCCACGCCAAGGAGAGTCCCATCCGGACACGGGTGCGGTCTTCGGTCTTCGTATCTTCATGGCCCATCAGTCCGGCCCATGGCTAACAGGCCGGACGCCCGAGGACCCCTTAGTCTAGGACTCCCTCAGTAGCCCCTGAACCAGGCTTCAATGACGAGGTGTTCGGCGTGCAAATTGTCTTTGGCATTGCAAGGCGGGTTCCCCCTCCGACGGCTTCCAAGTAATGTGTTCGGCTTTTAATTCAATGCCACACCCTTCGGCTTCTGTGCTTCTATGTCTTCAACTTCCATGTGTCGGGCGAATGCGGACGGTCAGGGTCTTTTTGCAAATAACACCCTAGCCATTCAAGAAAGAGCGTCTATTTAAAGAGATTGGATCTCATATCCATTCGGCACCACGCGGAAAAAAATCCTCAGAGACTACCAGGAGAGACCACTCCAACATGGCCAACATTCCCAGCTCCTCTTCCCGTTCCAACCCAGAGAGAGGCGAGTGGGAGAGGTGCTCTGTATCGCACGGCCAATTGGAGAAGCTGTAAACGCAGGGATTTCTCCCTCCTGCAGATCTGGTCCCTGTTCGAGCAGGATTGGCCTCCTTCAACAGCAAAACCCAGGCGGAGGATTTCCCCAATCTGTCTCCGGGAGAACAAGTGTGCTTCATCCCCTATTTGCTGAGGGGCGTGGGATTCCCCATTCACCCATTCCTCCGAGGACTTCTGGAGTATTATGGCCTCCAGCTGCACAACTTTACCCCAGCCTCCATTCTGCACATCGCGGGTTATGTTGCTTTATGCGAACTATTTCTGGGTATTGAGGCCCATTTTGAACTGTGGAGAAAGTTGTTCTGCCTTGTCCCATGCAACCACGAAGGATCAATATTTGAAGTGGGGGTGCCGAAATATGGCGCATTGCCGAGACCGGATACCTATCCGGCACACCGAAGAAGGTGTCTGAAGAGTGGACCTCTGAGTGGTTTTACATTGATGACGTCGTACTTCCAGATCCGGTCCGGACAGGCCTCCTCAAGTTTGCGAGTGTTCCTATGAAGAAGCACCACAGCTGGCGCCCCCGAAGCCCCGAGGAGGAAGATAGTGCGAAACTTCGCCAACTCCTGAGCAAGATCAGGACGCTTGCCCAGTCCGGGTATACAATAGTCGAAGTGATGGCGACCTCCATAGTACGGGGAGTTCAGCCACTCCAATACGGAGTTCTCCCCATGTGGAATTACAATGGGGAAGATGACACCTCCAGCTGCGGCAGGAAAGGTCAGGACACCCCTGCCGCCCTAGCCAAAATATTGGCCGAACTGTTCAAGGGTGAGGAAGAGGAGTTCCTGCGCATCACGCACAGAGAAGGATATTCCATGTACAATCCTCCTAGCTGGGTGAGCCCCCAACTTTTTTGCTCCACTCATTCCCCTCCCTGAGCTTTATTAACCCATCCATTTATAACAGCACTGGCAAAAGACTTCCGAGGGGCTCTACAGCCCTGCCCTGCAGCCCGAGGGCCACAATCGGGACCTTGACCTTGGATTCGAAGAGGATCCGGATATATTTGTGGTGCTGGAGAATGGCGTGTTTTACCAGGCGAGCTACGACGGCACCGAAGTGGCCATGATCGCCGATTACCCTGGTCTTCTCCCCGCTTCACACGTAAGTAGTCAGGAGACATCTTCCCCGAAAGGATTCCTCCATTCCGCCTTACCCACCGCACTGTCTCGTGCTTCGAAGGGGAGGCGTTCGACATATCGTGCTACTCCAGGAGCGACTCTGAAGAGAGCGGCTCCTGCACCGGGCAAGCCTTCAAAGAGGAAGGCAGGCGAAGACACGGTCGGGCCCTCGCCAAAGAGGTATGGGTTTGCAAATATGTTTTTTAATAGTCGCATCAAATTGTGACTTTCATGTTCATTCCGTATCAGGAAAAGAGTCCGCTGGACTATGTCCGGGGGCCTGGGCAGTAATACTCCCAGCAACCAGGATCCAGCCCCAGCCGAGGGGACGGGGGCTGATCTGGGGTGACGCCGGACTGTCTTTCGGCCGAGGGCTCAGAAAATATGTCCGTCACCAACTCAGAAGTGGAGAGCGCCATGAATCATCGGCGCTTGAGGGCCATTTTACGAGACCCCCCGCTGTTCAAAAGAGGCGTTTGATGCCTTCAGCTCAGCTGACGCATATATCCGAGCTGCTCGAGATGGGCTTGGCAAAGCCACAAAGCAACATTTGACGGATGTGCAGGTAAGGTTTATTTTGTCCGAAAAGGATAAGCACATGCTAGTAGCCCCCAAGACTGAAAGCAGTTGACACAAGTGATTTAAGGATCGATGTATAACCAGGTTCTGACGGAGAGGAACAACCTGCTAGCTTAAGAGCTGGAGCAGTGTCGGACACAGCTGAATGCTTCTACCGCCGAACTGAAAGAGTCCAAGAAGGCATCTTCTGGTAAGGTTCCCCTCCATCGAGGAATAACAATTATACAGTAGCTGTGCTAATACTATTGCTTATCTCATAATAGGACCATCAGGTCAACTGGAAGAGAAGTTGAAAACCGCTCAAGCGGGAGAGAAAGAGGCAAAAAGACTACACGCCGCAGGCGAACGGGTGTTAAACCCGAGTCAGGCAGGAGAAAAACAAACTCCAAGATTCAAATACCAAACTGGGCGAAGAACTGAAAGATGTGCGAGCCCAGCTAGCCGACGCCGTGAAGGAGAACAAAAAGCTGCGAGGCGGCATATTCAGTACGTGGCCGGATTTACCTTATAACAGTTTTGGGGGTAAAAGTAGCTGATATAGCTGTGATTGCAGGTATCTTGATGGGCCGCCCCGAAGAGGAGGTGTCCGGATCATCAAGTGATCTCCTGCAAGAGCTGTCGCAGTTGCACGAGCAAGCTCGGCAGGCAATGCGGAGTATAGCCAAGGCCTTATGGCCATCCGACTCCCCTCCAGGGAGTATGGAGAAGCTTGTAGAGCTGTTCAAGGGAGCGCGGCGGCGTATCCGACTATGGAAGATATCGGCTTGCCGAGAGGGTGCGCGAGAAGCCTGGGCCATGGTAAAAACACGATATACCAAGCTGGATCCGAATCACATGGCCCGGGTCGGACCGCTAGGGTCAAATGGGGAAGAAATTCCCGTTAGTTTAGTATATAACCAAGTAGAAGTAGCCGCCAAGTATTCCCAGCAGGATTGTAAGTTAGATAGCCTGCTGGACGGCATAGAGGAGGAAGTTTTTGAGTCCAAGTGACTATGTACTTTCCTTTGCATATGTAGCTCTAGCTGAAAACGATTGTCATGGCGGACCTTTTCGCTTCAACCTCTCGACCCGAAGGTGCGGAGTGTTTCCGAATACCAGAACGGCCGAGTAGACCGGGTATGCATGGAAACCAGGCGTAGGGGTCATAGTTGCTTGAACAGACAATTATCCGGCTAGTTATGTTATATTACATTAAGAGTGTAAGAAACATCTTCCAGAGAGAATAGTGCCGTTAAGGGTTCCTTTCCTTGGGTGTGCATGCATCGATGTGCATGTCCGAACTGTGATGAAGAAATCACAATGTGTATAGCTTATGGGGGTTCAAGATGGGACGAATGCAAAAACATCTTTAGTTAACCGACCGAATATTCCCTTAAGAACGCTAGCTTTCGGCTTCACCCAGTCTGAGGTACACATCCAGATGACCCGACAGTAACAATCACAGAGGTGCTCCCTTTATGCCCTAGCCGAACTAACGGGAACGTAGGGAATAAGCACAGGAGCCAGGCAACCCATCTTGGCCAAAACTTAAGTCATATCGATGCATATAATGGCGAAGAAAAGGTACATATGGGAAAAAACGCATATGTGAGGAGCTTGATGCTCGGAAGATAACAATAGCAAGCTTCTGTCCAAGAAGCCCCCAGCTATAATTGATGTACATACTTCAAGACGTATGCGTCGGGGGTGTGCGGTCTAACCGCACGAAAGCTTTTAAAGCTAAAAATAAAAATGAAAAGAGAGAGAAAAAATAATGGAAAATAGGGGGAAGGAAACGAACAAAGATTTCCGCGCTAGGCATAGAATCTCCAAAGTCTGGCCGCGTTCCAGGGGTTCGGCTCTAATCGATTGTCTGACGCATCACGCAGGCGGTATGCCCCTCCGGTGAGAACTTCGTTGATGATGACGGGACCCTCCCACTTGGGCTTGAGTTTGTCCTTTTTCTTCTCCGACAGGCGTAGAACGAGTTCGACGTTGTAAGTTTTGGCCCGCACCTCTCTGCTTTGATACCTGCGAGCCTACTGTTGATAAAATGTGGAACGTGCTTTTGCGACGTCGCGCTCCTCCTCCAGGGCATCTAAGTTGTCCTGCCGATCGAGCTCGACCTCTCTCTCTTCGTACATGCGCACTCGAGGTGAGTCATGAATAATGTCGCAGGGCAGTACTGCCTCTGCGCCGTACACCATGAAGAAAGGTGTGTATCCGGTAGTGCGATTAGGCATGGTCTGCAGCCCCCAGAGTACGGAGTCGAGCTCCTCAACCCAGTGCTTGTCTGACTCTCTCAAAGACCGCACTAGTCTGGGCTTAATGCCGCTCATAATAAGACCATTCGCTCTTTCGACCTGACCATTTGTTTGTGGATGATATACAGAGGCGTAATCGAGCTTGATGCCCAGATTAGCGCACTAGGTTTTCACTTCGTCAGCTGTAAAATTGGAGCCGTTATCAGTGATGATGCTGTGCAGACCACCGTAACGGTGTACAACGCCGGATATAAAGTCTATTACTGGCCCGGACTCGGCCGTTTTAACTGGTTTAGCCTCTATCCACTTGGTGAATTTGTCCACCATGACTAGCAAATATTTCTTCTTATGGCTTCCTCCTTTAAGGGGTCCAACCATATCCAGTCCCCAGACCGCAAAAGGCCAAGTGATGGGGATTGTTTGTAGGGCGTGGGGGGCATATGGCTTTGGTTGGCGAAGAGTTGGCATCCAACGCAACGTTGGACAAGGTCCTGTGCATCCGCTCGGGCCGTCGGCCAATAAAATCTTGTACGGAAGGCCTTGCTAACAAGGGCCCGAGCTGCGGCATGGTGCCCGCCGAGACCGGCATGAATCTCAGCCAGTAGCTGCCGCCCCTCCTCCTCGGAGATACATCTTTGAAGGACTCCGGTAGCGCTTTTCTTATAGAGCTCTCCGTCGTGAACCTTGTAGGCCTTCGAACGCCGGACAATGCGGCGGGCCTCATTCTGGTCCTCAGGAAGCTCCTTTCTGTTGAGGTAGGCCAGGAAGGGTTCGGTCCACGGCGCAATTATTGCCATGATGAGATGCGCCGACGGTGTTATTTCGGTGGCTGAGCCTCCGATGATGTCGGTGTTTTCGGAATCTGGGGTTATGTTCGGGTCCGAACTAGTGTTGCCGTTTTCCCCCTGCCACACCACGGATGGCTTGAAAAGCCTTTCCAGAAAGATATTAGGCGGGACGGGGTCGCGCTTAGCGCCGATACGAGCAAGAACGTCCGCCGCTTGATTACTCTCTCGAGCCACATGATGGAACTCGAGCCCCTCGAACCGAGCTGACATTTTTATGACAACATTACGATAAGCTGCCATCTTAGGATCTTTGGTATCGATGTCTCCATTTATTTGAGATATTGCGAGGTTTGAGTCCCCGCGCACTTCCAGGCGTTGTATGCCCATGGAGACAGCCTTCCAGAGACCGTGCAATAAGGCTTCATATTCGGCTGCGTTGTTGGAGTCTGTGTATAGTATTTGGAGTACGTACTGAACGACGTCTCCAGTAGGGGACGTTAAAACGACGCCCGCTCCTAGCCCTGCCAGCATTTTGGAGCCATCGAAGTACATAACCCAATTGGAATATGTGTCGTACTCTTTAGGGAGTTCGGCCTCTGTCCATTCGGCGACGAAGTCAGCCAGTACTTGGGATTTGATAGCTGGACGTGGTTTGTATGTAATATCAAATGGGAGGAGCTCAATGGCCCATTTGGCAATCTGGCCCGTGGCATCGCGGTTGTTTATTATGTCGTTGAGTGGTACTTCGGAAGCCACCGTAATCGCGCACTCCTGGAAGTAGTGACGGAGCTTTCGGGATGCCATGAAGACCGTGTATGCTATGTTTTGATAATGGGGGTACCGGGATTTGCATGGTGTAAGGACAGTGGATACGTAGTATACTGGCTTCTGAAGCGGGAATTTGTGTCCATCGTATTCTCGTTCAACGATGAGCACGGCAATCACCACTTGATGTGTTGCCGATATGTATAATAACATCGGTTCAACGATGTCTGGCGCGGCCAGGATTGGGTTGCTCGCCAGAAGGGTTTTTATTTCTTCCAGTCCGGCTGTCGCCGCGTCCGTCCACTCGAAGTGATCGGTTCGCCGTAGAAGGCGATAGAGTGGCAGTGTCTTTTCTCCCAATCTGGAGATAAAGCGGTTTAGAGCCGCCACGCAACCCGCGAGTTTTTGGACTTGTTTAAGGTCTGTTGGCGTAGCCAATTGCAACAGAGCTCGGATTTTGGCTGGATTTGCTTCAATTCCTCTGTTGGAAATGATGAAGCCCAGTAGTTTTCCAGTGGGGACGCCGAAAACGCACTTTTCTGGATTGAGCTTAATGTCATACGCGCGGAGGTTGTCGAATGTGAGACGTAAATCATCTATTAATGTCTCGACGTGCCTGGTTTTGATGACGACATCATCGACATAAGCTTCAACTGTCTTGGCGATCTGTTTCTCCAGGCATGTTTGAATCATGCGTTGGTATGTGGCGCCGGCGTTCTTAAGCCCGAAGGGCATGGTGTTGAAGCAAAATGGCCCATATGGGGTAATGAATGCTGTTGCACCTTGATCGGACTCCTTCATTTTGATTTGATGGTATCTGGAATATGCATCAAGGAAACACAGTGAGTCGTGTCCTGCGGTAGCATCAATGATTTGATCGATGCAGGGGAGAGGGAAGGGATCTTTAGGGCAAGCCTTGTTGAGGTCTTTGAAATCGACGCACAGGCGCCAGGATTTGTCCTTCTTTGGTACCATCACCAAGTTTGCCAGCCAGTCCGGATGTTTCATTTCTCTAATGAATCCGACCTCAATTAGCTTGGCTAACTCCTCTCCCATGGCTTGCCGTTTGGGTTCGGAAAAGCGCCGCGGTGCTTGTTTGACTGGTTTATATCCCTTTAATATATTGAGACTATGCTCGGCCAGTTTACGTGGGATTCCAGGCATATCGAAAGGGTGCCAGGCGAATATATCCCAGTTTTCGCGAAGGAAATCCCATAGCGCGGCGTCGACCGTTGGGTCTAGTTGTGCTCCAATAGATGCTGTCTTCTTGGGGTCCGTTGGGTGGACCTGGAATTTGACTATTTCTTCTGCCGGCTTGAAGGAGGTGGATTTGGGTCGTTTGTCTAAGATCACATCGTCTTTATCCACCGTAGAGCGCAGCGCGGTTAATTCTTTGGCCGCGAGGGCTTCAGATAATGCCTCAAGGGCTAGGGATGCGGTTTTGTTTTCGACACGGAGTGCTATGTCTGGATCACTAACAAGAGTGATTATGCCGTTTGGTCCGGGCATTTTGAGCTTCATGTACCCGTAATGAGGTATAGCTTGGAAGCGTGTAAAAGCGTCCCGCCCCAGCAGGGCGTGGTATCCGCTGCTGAAAGGAGCCACTTGGAAGGTGATCTCTTCAGACCGATAATTCTCCGGCGTGCCGAATACCACGTCAAGTGTGATTTTTCCCGCACACCGCGCCTCCCGACTAGGAATGATTCCTTGGAAAGTCATGCTGCTTTGCTTGATGCGGCTCTTGTCTATTTCCATTTTGTGGAGTGTATCCTCATAGATGAGGTTTAATCCATTGCCGCCGTCCATGAGGACCTTGGTGAGTCTAAAGATATCCACGATGGGACTGAGGACTAATGCAGCTGGCGCTCGGACTATCTTGTGTTTCGGTTCGTCCCCGACATTAAAGGTTATAGCCGTGTCGTTCCAAGGGTTTATCGCGGCGATTTGACAGACTTCGGCGAGGTCGCGGAGTGCCCTTTTGCGCTTACTGTTTGAAGCGAATATCTCGAAGACCGTCAATACTCTGGGGTCGTCGTCTTCTGGAGGGTTTTGCTCTGGGACGTTTTTGGTAAGGATGTCCTCGCCGCTCTTGGCTACCTGCCGGAGTATCCAACATGCTCTAAGGGTGTGGGTTGGTATGGTGTCCGGTGTTGTGTGTATTTTGCATGGGCCATCAAGCCATCCCTCCAGAACGGTTCCATGCCGCGTAATGCATTTATGTTTCTTGGCTATTAGACTGGGTGTGTCACGGGAATGTGCCCTTTTCGCCTGGACCAGCGGTTGAGCTGGGACCGATGGCCCCCAACACGCTGCCTGATCCTTCCAGGCGCTTTCCATTGCGTTGTACTTCTGTACGATATTTGCCAAGTTAGCGAAGTGTAGTATACGGCGGCGATTAATGGCGTTGAGGATTCCTTCGTTCGTGCAATTGTTGCAGAACGCAAATACAGCGTCCTCATCGCGGCAATCTTTAACCTTATCCTTGATAAGGAGGAACCTGACCCAAAAGTGGTGGACCGTTTCCTGAGACTGCTATTGTATGCTCATGAGAGCGCTTATGTCTGGGTGGGTGGGTGGAATTGAATTCGGACCCTGACCCGGTCGATGATCCGGAGTCTGGAGGTTTTCTAGGCTCGACAGTCTGGGCTCCGGAGTATCTTCTGGTTGCCTATGCCCGCCGTCCGATTCAATGTTCAGAAGGTCGGTCACCTCCTTTTGCTGGTGGGCGTCCGGCCCTGCGGGGTTGGCGATCCGGACATAGTCCGTCTTTAGTATAGGGGAATAGTTGTTGTCTTGCTCCTCGACTACTGCTATCTGGTGAGTGACTGGTGGAGATTTGATTTCTCTTCGGTCGGGTTTAAGCCCGATCCAATCATAATCTGTGGCGATTCCCAGGGCGGCGATGCGATCAAGGAGCTCGTTTAAAGACGAAAACTCCACTGGATCCATCTGCTTGGAGTGTTTGGAGTCGATACGAAGGGGATTTTCGATGGCCCAAGAAGTCATCGTTGGCTTAACGGCCGAACGGGCGGTCATGGTAAAGCCGCCCAGCCGGAGGGTTTGGCCTGGGGCCAATTCTCCTCTGGCGGTGATATTGTCTTTAAAGACGAGGCGAGTCATCGATCCTGTCGTCGATGGCACAGTGGAACTCTCAATGAAAGCACCAATGTCGGTGTCAAAACCGGCGGATCTCGGGTAGGGGATCCCGAACTGTGCGTCTAGGGTCGATGGTAACAGGAGACAGGGGACACGATGTTTACCCAGGTTCGGGCCCTCTCTATGGAGGTAATACCCTACTTCCTGCTTGATTGATCTTGATGAATATGAGTATTACAAGAGTTGATCTACCACGAGATCGTAATGGCTAAACCCTAGAAGTCTAGCCTGTATGACTATGGTAATGAGTATCTCCCCTTCCGGACTAAGTCCTCCGGTTTATATAGACACCGGGGAGATCTAGGGTTACACAAGGTCGATTACTGTGGTGGATTTGTCACGACAGATGTCCTAGTGTGAGGACTTAGTCGCGAGGCCAACACATCTATGTGGTAGCTTGAGAGGGGTTGAGCGGAATCGACAGACGCAACACAAGACAAGGATTTAGACAGCTTCGGGCCCCGGGAAACATCATTCGGTAACAACCCTACATGATGTTTGTGGCTAGGTCTCATTATGATCATGAGGGAGTCGCCGTAAACCGGCTCTCCCAGTTATGTCTAGCCCTAAGATTCTTTTTCTCCCCCCTCTTGGGGTGCCCTGCCCCTCCTTATATAAGTTGAAGGGGTGGGTTACATGTAGAGTCCAAGTCGGATTAAAACTTAAACTATTCGGACTTCTCTTCATGGGCTTCTTAACGTCTTGGGCTTCATAACGTCTTGGGCTTCATAACTCTAGGCGACTCTATCTGCCGAGTTATGACTGTCAACCAGTTATCACTGTCTGTCGGGTTATGACTGTCAACCAGTTATCACTGTCTGCCAGGTTATGACTGTAAACTAGTTATCACTGTCTGCCGGTTTATGATGGTCTGTCGGTTTATGATACCTGCGGGTTATCATCTGACTTATCATCTGTCGGGTTATCATCTGACTTAACACCTGTCGGGTTATCATCTGACTTAACACCTGCCGGTTTATCATCTGACTTAACACCTGTCGTGTTATCATCTGACTTAACACCTGCCGGGTTATCATCTGACTTAACACCTGCCCGTTTACCAAGTCTCAGCCGGGTTACAACTCTGACCGGGTCATACCGCGGGGTATATCCCCGACATTAGTCCCCAGTTTAATTTGGATTTATCCATGTTAAACTGATCCTGATCATCCTTAAGTCCTTGTCATTTCCTCCTTCTAGAAAATCCGGGTCAATAGGCCAGCTTCATAATCAATTTGCTGACATTGGTTTGTCACAAAGAAATATTGTGAAGAATTACTCCTTTGACTCAGCTCCCAATGCTTAACAAAAATATTGGTCTTTGAAATACTCATCTGATCTTCAGCCGGTTTAAGAATGTAGAACTTGCCGGTTTATAAATACTGATGGCACCGGGTCATAATTGTAGTTAACATCAAGCTTGAAAATATACCTCTTATATGCCTATCACTTGTAGCCCCCAAGTCTTAAGAAGTTAGCGTAGCAACAACTTAGGACTTGCTTCAATATAAATGTCACAACCTTGAAGAAATCCGATTTGTTCATCTCAGTCACCAGTCATAAACGGAGTATTCCACATATGTAGCCCCCAAGTGCCGGGTTGTCATGCTTGCAGCAACCTGGGACTTATAATTGCCTGATGCTCATAAAAATTTCAACCAGTGTAGCCCCCAAGGGCCGGGTCATTATGCAAATAATGAGCAGGGACTTTGAAAATATGATCATGTAGACTTTAACAGCAACGTGTAGCCTCCAAGGGCCGGCTCAGTAAGATAATACTGAGCTGGGACTATATATATACTTCATTGAAAACAACATCATATGATGTAACTCCCATCATGGGGCTTGAACCCACGTCCATAAGATTAAGAGCTTTGTGCTTTACCAACTGAGGAGTGGACTCTTCAATATAATGGATTTAAGACTTGTGTACCTTGAGTTGTTGACAGGAGCAATTGGTAGCCCCCAAGGGCCGGCTCATTACAATGTGATGAGTCGGGTCTTCAATAAGGTGATGAAAAAATGACTTTGCATTAGCCCCCAAGTGCCATGGTGCATGCTGGCAGTGACATGGGACTTGCATATTTGATGTAATCTCAATTGGAATAATGTAGCCCCCAAGTGCCGGGTCGTAAGCATGCAGCGACTCGGGACTATTCCTTCCATTGTAGAATAAATCATATCCATTGATAAAGTAATAGGCATTGCGCTAAAGCGACTTTGAAAACCTCAATCATAATACTGGTTTTTTATGACCATAATAAATATCCAGCCATGTTGGCTATTAAAGATTTGAATAATATACCCAATGATTTATAAGCGCATGATTCCAATGGCGCCATCCAAATATATACTGGCGACTTAATGTCCAAAGCCGGACTGGGTTAATAAACGCCGGATTATAATTAATCATGTACTGACAACTTGTAGTTGAAAGCCAAGCCGGGTCAATAAACGCCGGTCTATCATAAAACATTATAAACCTCATCAAAGGAGAAAAACTTGGCAAATAAAGCAAAAAAGAGCATGCGAGGCTTTTCACGGGCTGCCAGGCCCCAAATCGAGGCTTTTCATGGGCTGCCAGGCCACTGAGTTAAACCATTTTACAAAGCCTTTTAAGATGGACCTCAATCATTAACCAATCGTCGTTTTAACTTTGACAAGTTCAGGGTCTATGAGATTGACTTGTCAAACGTTCGACGGGTCATACCAGGTTTACCTGGACGGAGTGGCTTACTTAAAGAAGGCAGGATAACCTAGGGTTTTAGGTGAATACACCTGGCTTCCAAGCCTGGCTTGATAGCCTATTACAAGTGTAGACTCTTTGTTCGTTGCGAAGCAAAGAGCCCCCAAGCAATATTTTGAGTTGTGCTCAGTGGGTGCCTATGTTTGAGTTGTGTTTTTGCAACACTCTCTTTGGCCCCTAAGTAATTTCCCTGGCGGCCTTGCGCCGATCAAGAGGTGTAGCTATGGTTCGATCACGACCAAGCCCCCAAGTTATTTCTCTGGTGGCCTTACGCCTATCAAGAGGTGTAGCTATGGTTCGAATACGACCAAGCCCCCAAGTGATCAATAATATGATAAGCCAATAAGGCAGGATACCCATGTTTGAACCGCCCATCATGGCAACAGGTCCTCTTCGGTAACCTTTTACTTTTTGCAAGAGATAAATTCTTCTTGAACCGGGATTTTGAACCGGATATTGAGAGCGTCAGAGCTTTGCAAGAGATAGTTTCCTCTTAAACCGGATTTGAACCAGATACTAAGGGCTTCAGCGCTGTGTGGGAGACGGGATTTCCCTTAAACCGGACTATAAACCGGAAGCATCGTTGTGAGCCAGAATATTTCTGACCTTTAAATTTTCATCAATATAACAGTAGCCTCCGGGACCGGTTTATCTTTCCCTTGAACATCCCGGGGCACTTGAATTTGCTGAAACTGGCAAGACTTGCTGAGTCATATCATCGTAGCCCCCGAGTCTTAAGATCACTCAAGGAGTTGTCTTGAGATTCTCCGTACTTGACCATAGCAGAAGGTATATATCATTAGTGTTGATAACGAGATGTAAATCCACAAAAGGTTGAGGTGACTGCGGCGGGTTATAAATGATCCCGTATGAGCCGTGTCAGCAACTCGGCCAATGGTTCCTTCCAACTGGCTGTTTGAACTTAACCAAACTGTAGTGGCGGCAATTTGTGCACATGTCCATTGAGCCATCCAGCGCAGACGGCGGCTAATGATAATTTACCTCCAATTTGTTGGAAGAAAACCGGGCTACCCAAGTAGTGACTTGCTCATACTCAATAAATAGCTCATGCATACAGGTGCGGCCCGGTGTGTTGATGTAGACCAGGCCGCGAGAGACGGACGACAAAGACGACCACAGCATCAGAGGCAGCTCGGACAGATGAGTCGACCGCGGCATTGTAAGCCGGTGCGGACGAGCGAGTTAATTCATAGGACGGTCCCGGTGAGTTGAAGTAGTCCGGGCCGCAAGGGCGGCGGCTTGCGCGCATCCATTTACCGGGTAATGAGGCACGGACGAATACCGGGTGCAATGTTGCCAGTACGTGCTCCGTATCCGTGGTATAAACCACATTTTTAGTGAATAATTGTCCTGCGTACAAAAAATACAGTAGGGCGGAGTAGTTGTTTGTCGAAGGAAATCAACATGTACTTAACAAAATATGTAAGATAAATATCACCTAATTTTTAGGCGACAGATGATCATTATATGACGTCCGCAGATAACCAAGAACTTTTGTGTTGATCCTTTCAAGGGCCTTGCCATAGTTCACCGTAGTTTGTATAATCTTTAAAGTCCAAGAAATAGTTGTACTTGTCCACCATCAAAGTGAAAACTGGGTATATTTGTAGCTTTGCTTTCTATCACTTGTACCATGAAACACTCGGACACCTTCAGATAGCTGAGGCACCGCAGCATGGCAGGCATCTTTACCAAAATTATCTCACTGCAACTGCTGACTTCAAATCACTCCAAGGCAAAAGAACCAAGTGGCCGAAGGGCACCGGCGAGGCAGCTTGTAATCGGTTTAAGATACAAGGCAACAACGGAGACACGCCAGCGGGTCATGGTAGAGCTATGGCAACAGTAAGTCTGGTTGAGGCCGCACCAGAGAATAAACCATCAGGGCTTATGGCAAAAACGGCTTGGGCAGCGCAATCTGGTGTACCGGCGAGTCCGTCCACCAAAAGCGGGTCAGGCCGTGGCCACGGCGGATCATAACGATAGAGGCGGAGCTTGCAACCGCGGTTTAGAGCAGCAGGGAGGCTCGGCGACCCGGAGCGATGTGATTTGGCCACGATGCCTTGAAACCGAACAGCAGAGACAAATAGAGGAGGCTCCGGTGGCAGCCGCAGAAATCGATCTTGAGGCCGCGGAGACGCGCCGGTTTAACTTGAGGTCGCGGAGACGCGCCGGTTTAACTTGAGGCGAATCCGATGGACCGGCGTTGGTGAGTTGGAACAGTAAAAACAGGACTGTGGCGGCGAGTCACAGCAGCTCGACGACGGCAGCTGAAGCAGGGACGCGAGAAAGCACCGTGGGTACTAGACAGAGGAGCAGCGCCAGAGTCACCCGGTCGGGGCGGTACAGGCGAGAGGCGAACTGCTGAAAAGCACGGGCGGCTCGTGGACGAGGAGACCTCAAGCACGGCCGGTTCACGCAGCAAGGTTGGTGGCTTCAGAAGCGTGGAAACGGGTGGATCCTGCTCATTACGACCATGGTGGAAGTGGGCGCAGCGAATTGGCCGCAGTTGTACGTGACTCGCTGTTGTGGAATTTTGGAGCGGCGGGCGCACGTCCGGCGGGCGGAGGCAAGGTCGCATGCGGGGAGCCACGCAGAGGCGGAGTTCGGCGGCTCAATGACGCGGCAACCCTGTGGCGAGTCAAAGCGGCCTTCCCGCTGTATTCAAGGCGATAGGCCACAATGGCGGTTTGAGCAGCACGAGGCAGAGGCCCGTGGCAGGAGACTTGACGGCAGCGGCGAGTAGAACCATGGCAATGGGGTGACTTGACGCGCGGCGAGGTCGCGGGCAGTTCAACAGCTGTAGCGAGGCCATGGCGGCGGCTCGATGCAAGCAGGCCCGCAGCTGTACGGCGGGTGAACCGGCGTCGGAGTCCAGCATCCATCGCTCATTAGCGGGTCCACGGCAGAGGTAGGCCGGGCGGCTCGAAGAAGAAGCGCGAGGCGCGTGGGCAGCCAACGTGGGCGGCCCGGCTCCGCTCCGGCAGTGGATCTAGGCAGCTCATGGCGCCTCTGTAGTCGTAACTCGGCAGGGCAACAGAAGAGGTAAATGGTGTGGCGGAGCCAGCAGGCGTAGCCGGTGGTGGGCCGCGTCTGTGACGACTCGGGCGCAACCGTAGATTGGGAATCGGCGAGGACGTGCAAGGGCATAGAGCGACTGCGGAGACACGGCCGGACCAAGGTTGCGGACCTGCGGTGACTTGGAACAGAGGGTGGCTTCGGATGCGCGCCCCACCGGAGGTAGAATCCGGTTTGTAGACGGTCGCCCCGATCTCAACTGATCACTTGTTGACCCGGACACAGCTTGACTTGATGTGGTTGCTCATCTCGGCGGATTGTAACAATTAACGTTAAACTCCACCTATTGTAGCGGTGAACCGGCGCCGCCCGGATCAAGCCAGATCGTGGGTGTCAAAAGCACAGCTGCAGCTGAGGACTTGCATCACCGCAGGGCGAAGACCAACAACCCACGGCGACGCCGGCGAGTCGGCAGGAGGAACATGGAAATTGGGGTGGCCCGGACACGTGTGAGGCGACTTGCAAATAGTCGGTGGCTCGAGGCGTGGTGACCAGTGAAACTTGGCGTTGAAAACGGTGCGACCTGGCGCGGCGAGTTGGTGAGCCGCGTCCAGTTTAACAGCTTTAGGATTCACGACCCGCTCGAAGAAACAGAGGGATTCGCGGGCGATGCGAAGTGCGCGTGACCCGGCGAGTCCGAGACGGAGATGGTACAAGGAGGCCAAAGCGCCAGGGTCACCATGGGCGGAAGACTGCTCAAGGCAAGCTGAAGCGGCCGGGGACCGACGAGGGCGGCTCAGCGCGGAAACCAGGGTCGCGGGCAACGTCGTTGGCTGATGGCTGGTTTTTCGGAGTTGGCAACTCGGAAAGGCCGGCGGCTCGCAGACAAGGCCGCAGCAGCAGAAGAGATCGTGGCGGTTCAATAGAGGTGCCCAGACGCGGAATCGAAGGCGGAGGAAGTTTGTAACTGGTTTTTCCATCCTGGTCCATGTATCTTGATGTATAACACCTTTGTACTATTTATTGGTTTGATGGATGTAGTAGCAGCATGATCCTGACGTGGCTTTGGAACTTGACCCATCATAATAAACAACAGATGTTTTGGCTGTAGTGAAAATACTCTGTTGATCTCGGCGATTTGTACCCCGCATCGACTGATTTTGGCGAGACTCCGACCTGCAGCTACAATGCAAACTAACCCGGCCTCGACGGATCATCCCATCGTGTGTGCTGGCGCATAAACGCCACCATAATTTTCTCTTGATCTTAAATCTTGTACAGGTCACTTTGATTGCTCGTCGATGATGTTATCTTCTGCGCCGGCTTTTTTCCATCCGGCACCTCGCGAATTTCTTGATCCCTGAAGAAATCCCTCCAAGAACTCAACACCACCGTGTGCAGGCCCCACGGTGGGCGCCAACTGTCGTGGATTTGTCACGGTAGATGTCCTAGTGTGAGGACTTAGTCGTGAGGCCAACGCATCTATGTGGTAGCTTGAGAGGGGTTGAGCGGAATCGAGAGATGCAACACAAGACAAGGATTTAGACAGCTTCGGGCCCTGGGAAACATCATCCGGTAACAACCCTACATGCTGTTTGTGGCTAGGTCTCATTATGATCATGAGGGAGTCGCCGTAAACCGGCTCTCCCAGTTATGTCTAGCCCTAAGATTCTTTTTCTCCCCCCTCTTGGGGTGCCCTGCCCCTCCATATATAAGTTGAAGGGGCGGGTTACATGTAGAGTCCAACTCGGATTAAGACTTAAACTATTCTGACTTCTCTTCATGGGCTTCTTAACGTCTTGGGCTTCATAACGTCTCGGTCTTCATAACTCCAGGCGACTCTATCTGCCGAGTTATGACTGTCAACCAATTATCACTCTCTGTCGGGTTATGACTGTCAACCAGTTATCACTGTCTGCCAGGTTACGACTGTAAACCAGTTATCATTGTTTGCCAGTTTATGATGGTCTGCCAGTTTATGATACCTGCCGGGTTATCATCTGACTTAACATCTGCCGGGTTATCATCTGACTTAACACCTGCTGGGTTATCATCTGACTTAACACCTGCCAGTTTATCATCTGACTTAACACCTGCCGGGTTATCATCTGACTTAACACCTGCCGAGTTATCATCTGACTTAACACCTGCCGGTTTACCAAGTCTTAGCCGGGTTACAACTCCGGCCGGGTCATACCGCGGGGTATATCCCCGACAGTTACAGAGAAAGGAATCTACATATCCGGTCGCCAAGCTTGCCTTCCACGCCAAGGAGAGTCCCATCCGGACACGGGTGCGGTCTTCGGTCTTCATATCTTCACGGCCCATCAGTCCGGCCCATGGCTAACAGGCCGGACGCCCGAGGACCCCTTAGTCTAGGACTCCCTCAAAGCCCTGCGAGGATCACTTCACCATCACCATCACCACGCCCTCGTGCTGACGGAACACATCTACTACCTCAACGACTTGCTGGATCAAGAAGGCGAAGGACGTCACCGAGCTAAACATGTGCAGAACACGGAGGTGCCATCCGTTCGGTACTTGATCGGTTGACGTGAGAAGAAGTTCGACTACATCAACCGCGTTGTGAAACTCTTCCGCTTACGGTCTACGAGGGTACGTAAATACATTCCCTGTACCGTCCCCCTCGTTGCTATGCATCTCCATGGATATATCATTGCGTGTGCGTAGAATGTTTTATTTGTTTTCCATGCAATGATTCCCAGCAGTGATATCCGAGCCAGGTCTATGCGTAGATGATATGCACGAGTAGAACACAAAGAGTTGTGGGCGGTGATATTCATACTGCTTACCACCAACGTCTTATTTTGATTCGGCGGTATTGTGGGATGAAGCGGCCCGGACCAACCTTACATGTCCACGCACATGAGACCAATCCACCGATTGACATGCAACTAGTTTTGCATAAAGGTGGCTGGCGGGTGTCTATTTCACCTACTTTAGTTGAATCGAATTTGACTACGGTCGGTCCTTGTAGAAGGTTAAAACAGCAAACTTGACGAATCACCGTTGTGGTTTTTGCCGTAGGTAAGGACGGTTCTTGCTAGAAGCCCGTAGCAGCCACGTAAAACTTGCAACAACAAAGTAGAGGACGTATAACTTGTTTTTGCAGGGCATGTTGTGATGTGATATGGTCAAGACATGATGTGATATACGTTATTGTATGAGATGATAATGTTTTATAAGTTAATGGCAACTGGCAGGAGCCTTATGGTTGTCTCTTTATTGTATGAAATGCAAATGCCATGTAATTGCTTTACTTTATCGCTATGCGTTAGCAATAGTTGTAGAAGCAATAGTTGGCGAGACGACCACGATGCTACGATGGAGATCAAGGTGTCAAGCCGGTGATGATGGAGATCATGACGTTGCTTTGGAGATGGAGATCAAAATCACAAGATGATGATGGCATATCATGTCACATATTTTGATTGCATGTGATGTCTATCTTTTATGCATCTTATTTTGCTTAGAACGACGGTAGCATTATAAGACGATCCCTTCACTAAAATTCAAGATATAAGTGTTCTCCCCAAGTATGCACCATTGCAAAAGTTCTTCGTTTCGAGACACCACATGATGATCGGGTGTGATAGACTCTACGTTCACATACAACGGGTGCAAGACAGTTTTAGACATGCAGAATACTTGGGTTAAACTTGACGAGCCTAGCATGTACAGACATGGCCTCGGAACACTGGAGACCGAAAGGTCGAACGTGAATCATATAGTAGATATGATCAACATAGAGATGTTCACCATTGATGACTACCCCATCTCACGTGATGATCGGACATGGGTTAGTTGATTTGGATCACGTATCACTTAGATGACTTGAGACATGTCTATTTAAGTGGGAGTTCATTAGTAATTTGATTAACTGAACTTAATTTATCATGAACTTAGTCTTAATAAGTTTTGCCTATCTATGTTGTAGATCAATATCTCGCATTGTAGCTCCCCTATGTTTTTTATTTGTTCCTAGAGAAAAATAAGTTCAAAGATGATGGTAGCAATAATGCGGACTTGGTCCTGATCTGAGGAATATCCTCATTTTTGCACAGAAGAATTGTGTCCTTGATGCACCGCTAGGTGACATACTTGTTGCAGCAGCAGATGCAGATGTTATGAACGTTTGGCAAGCTCGATATGATGACTACTTGATAGTTTAGTGCGCCATGCTTTACGGCTTAGAACCGGGACTTCAAAAACGTTTTGAACGCCACGGAGCATATGAGCTGTTCCAAGATCTGAAAACTGGTATTTCAGACTCTTGCCCGTGTCGAGAGGTATGAGACCTCTGACAAGTACCATGCCTACAAGATGGAGGAGAATAGCTCAGCCAGTGAGCATGTGCTCAGAATGTCTAAGTACTACAATCCTTGAATCAAGTGGGAGTTAATCTTCCAGATAAGATAGTGATTGGCAGAGTTCTCTAGTCACTATCACCAAGCTACTAGAACTTTGTGATGAACTATAATATGCAAGGGATGACGAAAACGATTCCAAAGCTCTTCACGATGCTGAAATGGGCGAACGTAGAAATCAAGAAAGAGCATCAAGTGTTGATGGTTAATAAGACCAATAGTTTCAAAAAAAGTGCAAGGGAAAGAAAGAGAACTTCAAGAAGAATGGAAGCAAGTTGCCACTCCCATGAAGAAGCCCAAAGCTGGACCCAAGCCTGAAACTAAGTGCTTCTACTGCAAAGGAAATGGTCAGTAAAAGCGGAACTACCCCAAATACTTGGCGGATAAGAAGGATGGCAAAGTGAACAAAGGTATATTTGATATACATGTTATTGATGTGTACTTTACTATTGTTCGTAGTAGCCCCTGGGTATTTGATACCGGTTCAGTTGCTAAGATTAGTAACTCGAAATAGGAGTTGCAGAATGAACATAGACTAGTTAAAGGCGAGGTAACGATGTGTGTTGGAAGTGATTCCAAGGTTGATACGATCACCATTGCACACTCCCTCTACCTTCGGGATTAGTGTTGAACCTAAATAAATGTTATTTGGTGTTTGCCATTGAGCATGAATATGATTAGATCATATATATTGCAATACAGTTATTCATTTAAGTCAGAGAATATTTGTTGTTCTGTTTACATGAATAAAACCTTCTATGGTCATACACCCAATGTGAATGGTTTATTGAATCTCGATCGTAGTGATACACATATTCATAATATTGATGCCAAAAGATGCATAGTTGATAATGATAGTGCAACATATTTGTGGCACTGCCGCTTAGGTCATATTGGTGTAAAGCGCATGAAGAAACTCCATGCAGATGGGCTTTTGGAATCACTTGATTATGAATAATTTGATACTTGCGAACCATGCCTCATGGGCAAGATGACTAAAACTTCGTTCTCTGAAACAATGGAGCGAGCCAATGACTTATTGGAAATAATACATACTGATGTATGCGGTCCAATGAGTCACTACTGCAGGATGCTACTAATGCGACACTACGATCAGAGACCCTTCGACAAAACTGTGTGCGATGCAATAATCACAAACAGTGGTGTAAAATAACCATCAAAAAAGGTGCAACCCGTTTGCGATGGCGGGCACATCAAACACGGTTCTGATTTTAGTTGCGTGTGCGATGATGGGCACACGGTTGATCCATGCGAACTATTTGCGATTAGACAGAACAACATAAACGGGCAGCCATATCAATGTGTGTGCGATATACGGCATACAGTTCGCTCCAATGAACTGTTTGTGACGATCGAGGTGAACACAAATGATTCGGCGTAACAAGATGTGTGTGATACCCGGCAAACAGGTCAGTAACCAGAATTGTGTGCGATCATTATAGACAGCCCATACGGTCTTTTTTGTGAATTGTGTGCTCGTCAGGGTACACAGTTCAACAAACCAACCCATGTGCAATAATGTAGAAGATCTCTGTCGAATACGTATTACTAAGCATCTGCGATGAGATTGACAGGATAAACAGAGATAACAAATTAATATGAGCGAACAGAAACAGAGATATGTACAATCTGCTTAATTTAGTCCTTCTTCTTCTTCTTATTGTTGTTGGATGGCCCCGCAACATCGTCTTGGCCAGGACGCTTCTTGCCGCTGACGGTTGGCTTTTCATCGCTGCCGCCGTCGTCATCATCGTTGCTGTCGTCGTCCTCCTCCTTGTTCGACCCTTCCTCCTCCTCATCATTGTCGTCCTCTTCTCCATCCTCCGACGGCTCCTTGTCTGTCTGGTTGTCGTCTGACGACTCCGGAGGTGGCGTCCCTTCCATGATCCGGATATAATCGAGCTCTGGGCTAGACGCCGGACTCATGGAAGACGAGCGGGATGATTCCGATGTTGACCTATCATCGGGCGCTAGACTGCTGGCCGAACGGTCGTCCTCGCTGTCATTCGACATGGCTGCAGAGTGTGTGCTAGTGTGTAGCACGGCCTGCTGGGGACGATGAAGATGGTGGACACTGTCGGTGTCAAAACCGGCGGATCTCGGGTAGGGGGTCCCGAACTGTGCGTCTAAGGCGGATGGTAACAGGAGGCAGGGGACACGATGTTTACCCAGGTTCGGGCCCTCTCGACGGAGGTAATACCCTACTTCCTGCTTGATTGATCTTGATGATATGAGTATTACAAGAGTTGATCTACCACGAGATCGTAGAGGCTAAACCCTAGAAGCTAGCCTATGGTCTGATTGTTGTTGTCCTACGGACTAAACCCTCCGGTTTATATAGACACCGGAGGGGGCTAGGGTTACATAGAGTCGGTTACAAGGGAGGAGATCTACATATCTGTATTGCCAAGCTTGGCTTCCACACCAAGGAGAGTCCCATCCGGACACGGGACGAAGTCTTCAATCTTGTATCTTCATAGTCCAACAGTCCGGCTAAAGTATATAGTCCGGCCGTTCGAGGACCCCCTAATCCAGGACTCCCTCAACCACCACACCTTTACCAGGCTTCAATGACGATGAGTCCGGCTCGCAGATTTGTCTTCGGCATCGCAAGGGGAGCAAGACTCCCATGGGCTCCGAATTCGGCCCCCAGCCGAACACTGTGTCGGAACCTCCAGTGGTTCCGGACTCTGTCAGGCGATCCCTTGTTAAGAGGGGCAAGCCGCCTGTGCCGGTGGCCTCTGTCCATCCAGAGGCACCGGATAACTTGCTGGAAGCGCTTCGCGGTGCTTCCATCGACGAAGAGCACCGCACTATCATGAGTGCGGTGATCGAGAAGGTTCAGTCCGCCAAAAGCGGATTGACTGAAGCTTGTGCCAGCCTCCTGACAGGCTTTCAGGTAAGTAATCAAATTAGAAGAAAAATATTGCCGCATAGACAGTAGCCCCTGATGCTCTGTTTGGCGTTCGCGAAGAAAGGCCAAATAGAGGATCGAATAATGACTGCAGGAGTCTAATCAGAATATGTCTATGTGCATATGCAGGCTTCACTGCTGGCCGCTGCCGCACGCACTGCGGAGGTCGCTGCACTGAAGCAGGACCTTGAGCGGTCCAAGGAAGAGCTCGGCCTTACCAGGAGGCAGCTCGAAGAGAACAAAGGTAAGCAATACCCCGTCTGTATATTAAAAAGAAATTTGGTTGTAAAATAATAGGATCATCATGAATTTGCCAGGGGCCACGACCGAAGTGGCGACCCTGAAGAAGGCGCTATCCAAGGCCGAAGACAAAACGGCCAAGGAGCGCATCGAGCGAGAAAAGCAAGAAGCCCGGGTAGGCGAGGTGCAGCAAGAGCTCCAGGCTCTCGCCAAAAAACACGAGTCCTTGGAGCTTGACTCTAAGACGCTAGAGTCCGAGCTTGCGAAGGCCCTCGAAAGTGCACAAAACCCTAAGGCTGAAGCCCACAAGGCCCTCCAGGAAATTGAGGCGGTTAAGAAGATAGCAGCGGGTAAGGCATTCATTATGCAAAGCAAGCATGTGAAGGAAACATTCATTCGAACCTCCAGGAGCGTTCGTAGCGGGTAAGGCATTCATTATGCAAAGCAAGCATTCATTAGGAGCTCTCCAGGAGCATTCGCAGATCTACCCCGCAGTGTGTCGGATGCCGCGGAATTCTACCGGGCTGAGGAGGGGAGCTCGACGGAGAAGTTGTTCTGGTCTTAGTATACTGGGACCGAACACCCAATGCCCTAGAGCGACCAGCTGAAGCAACTGGTTGAGCTCCATAAGGCGGACGAACAGGCCATGAAGGGTCTTATAGTCCGAATGTGGCCTGGCGATCCCCTGCCTGACAGCTACTTCGGTCTGGTGAGGCGGCTTGTGAATGCTTGCCCACGGCTTGAAGTCATAAAGCGGTCTGTCTGCATCAAGGGTGCGCGCAGGGCTTTTGCCCGGGCGAAGGTGCACTGGGCGAAGCTGGACGCCGTAAAGCTGGTGAAGGAGGGACCGCCGGAAGGCAAGGAGCATCGCCACCCCGAAATGTATTATGACAGTGTCCTGAAGGGTTCCCGCCTTGTGGCAGAGGAATGTGCTAAGGATGTAATATTCGAATGAGTGTATTCATGTGACCCTGTAATGTGAAACGAGTTCATTTGCGCTATGCAACGCTTGTTAATTTAAAATATTACCTTCTGTGCAGCCGTTTATGAAATCTAAGAGTTGGCCAGTCGTCGGCTTCTGCCCCCATGTAACTAGTACTGGGGTGTTCGGGATAAACCTGAGCACTCTTTATCCCAATTTTGGGTCCTTCGAAGGAGGTGTTCAGCACAACGAACCAGGCAATCGGACTATAAAGCTTTATCACTCTCACTTAGCCATAGAAGTCTACAATTTTAAATTTTGGCGAAGCCCCTAGTATTCGGAAGGCCCAATTTGGGGTGCTATATACGCCTAAGTCGGGCAAGGCCGACTCCTCGCCCGAAGCGGAAAAAGTCTTTAAGGACTTGAGACCTCTCGAACAGCGACCAGCTCTCGCCTTATCATGACAGTCAGTTTTCGGCTTTCTCTACTGAGGTGCTCGTCCGGAAGAACCGGGACACAATCGCAGTAGTTCTCCCAGCGCTACCTTAGCCGATATTACGGAACGTAAGGTACCAAAACATGGGAGCCGGACAAACCCAACTATTGACCCAAGACATGATTCAGAGCTGATGCATATAGTGCTATAAGTTCGGGGTGCCGCACTGTCGAAAGTGTTCGGTCTTCTCTCGCCGTGTTTATGGGGTATACTGAAGCCCCTGGCATACTGGTCGTACCAGAATGTACGGGTGCAATCTGTCGTATTTAAGCAGACAAGAGAAAGAAAAAGGAAGGGTAATGCAATAACAGGCTAACGCTACGCATTGTTATTAAATAGTACGTCAAAGCGTACGGATACAAGTAGTGCAATAAGCAAAAAAATAGGACTATTTGACATGTCCTATCCAAGGGCAAGCTGCGTATGGGTATTTAAAACAGGTATTTCGATCGTTATCAGAGACCACCTGGGGATTTCCTTGTACGTTAGAGCTTCTTGCTTCCTTGGTATTTTCTTCCCGTAGTGTGTCCAGCAATCAGACTGCTGAAAAGGGCTTCCAGAGAGTAAGGTCCTGAAGGAGAAAATGATGAAGGTATACAGCTCTTGGGGCGGTTGAGCCGCATTGTGGGACGTGTCGTAGTGGTGCCTCCGCATATGCCCATGGTATCTTGAGTGCATAGTTATGTACGCGTGGCACGAGTTTCGCCACTTGACTGGGACTAGGACGGAGGCCGAATTGCTAGTCGAGCTCAAAACGTGCCTGTCGATCCGCCTGCGGGGTACTCCGGACTCGCTTCAAGGTGTCCGGGGTCTTTTTCGCCGAATTTGCGGTTTGCCTAATAAGGCAGCTTTGCGCTTCTGCTGCGAGGGCCGCAGTGTGCTCCTCCGTGCGGAGCGAGCGCTCTGTGTTTCCGTTGACTGTTATTACCCCATGAGGTCCTGGCAGTTTGAGCTTGAGGTATGCATAATGCGGTACCGCATTGAATCTTGCAAACGCGGTTTGCCCGAGCAGTGCGTGATAGCCACTGCGGAATGGGACGATATCGAAGATTAACTCCTCGCTTCAGAAGTTGTCCGGAGATCCGAAGACCACTTCCAGTGTGATTGAGCCCGTGCAATGGGCCTCTACACCTGGGATGACGCCTTTAAAGGTGGTTTTAGTGGGTTTGATCCTCGAGGGGTCTATACCCATTTTGCGCATTGTATCCTGATAGAGCAGGTTCAGGCTGCTGCCGCCGTCCATAAGGACTCGGGTGAGGTGAAATCCGTCAATGATGGGGTCGAGGACCAATGCGGCAGATCCGCCATGACGGATACTAGTGGGGTGGTCCCTGCGATCGAAGGTGATCGGACAAGAGGACCATGGGTTGAACTTTGGGGCGACTGGCTCCATCGCATAGACGTCCCTTAGTGCACGCTTCCGTTCCTTCTTGGGAATGTGGGTTGCGTATATCATGTTCACCGTTTTCACTTATGGGGGGAACCTCTTCTGTCCTCCCGTGTTCGGCGGCCGGGGCTCCTCCTCGTCGTCGCTATGCAGCCCCTTGTCCTTGTTTTCGGCATTCAACTCGCCGGCCTGCTTGAACACCCAACATTCTCTGTTAGTGTGATTGGCTGGCTTATCGGGGGTGCCGTGAATTTGACACGAGCGATCGAGTATGCGGTCCAAACTGGACGGGCCCGGATTACTTCTTTTGAATGGCTTATTCCGCTGACCGGATTTAGAGCCACTGAATCCGGCATTGACTGTCGTATCTTCGGCGTTGTCGCCGTTGTTGCGGCGCTTGTGTCTGTTACGATGTGGTCTGCCGTTAGTATCTTTGGTATCTGAAGTGCCAGGATTCCTTGATGTGTTGTTGGTGCGAGCCAGCCAGCTATCCTCGCCCGCGCAAAAGCGGGTCATGAGTGTTGTGAGGGCTGCCATAGACTTCGGCTTCTCTAGGTCGAGGTGCCGGGCGAGCCACTCGTCACGGATGTTATGCTTGAATGCCGCTAAGGCCTCTACATCCGGACAGTCGACAATTTGGTTTTTCTTAGTTAGGAACCTGGTCCAGAATTTCCTAGCCGATTCCCCTGGCTGCTGAATTATATGGCTCAAGTCATCAGCATCTGGTGGCCGCACATAAGTGCCCTGGAAGTTGTCAAGGAATGCATCTTCCAAGTCCTCCCAACTGCCAATGGAGTCTGCTGGCAAGCTGTTCAGCCAATGCCGAGCTGATCCTTTGAGTTTTAGTGGGAGGTACTTGATGGCATGTAGATCATCACCGCGAGCCATGTGGATGTGCAGAAGGAAATCCTCGATCCATACCGCGGGGTCTGTTGTACCATCATATGATTCAATATTTACGGGTTTAAAACCCTCTGGGAATTCGTGATCCATTACTTCATCAGTGAAGCATAGGGGGTGTGCGGCACCTCTGTGCCGGGCTATATCATGACGCAGTTCATATGAGTCTTGTCTGCTGTATTCGGCTCGGCCGGATTTGCTTTTAGTGTATCTGGCGTGACGATCATCGTCACGCATTGGGGCGCGACCCCGTGATCTGTAGATTGATCTTGTATGCCCTGCTTTGTTTTCCAATACGTCTCGCACGTCCCGCGAGTTGCCCCGGTCCTTGGTGTTTGTGGTTGAACGGCGGTGGGGTGCGGTCTGGACTTCGAGCTGATATGCCTCTCTGTCTCGGCCACGAGGTGGCCGATCAGCCGCATCATACGCTGGTGATGTGGGTCTTAATGCTTCCTCCTCGAGTCGGGGTAGCAACCTGCGCTTTGGGTAACTCTTGGAGGGGCGTTCGAGTTCGTATTCCTCGGCCGCAAGGACTTCGGTCCATCTATCTGCTAGCAAATCTTGATCAGCTCGAAGCTGTTGTTGCTTTTTCTTCAGGCTATTTGCTGTGGCTATAAGCCGACGCTTGAAGCGCTCCTGCTCGACGGGATGCTCAGGCACGATAAATTCTCCGTCACCGAGGCTCACCTCGTCTTCGGAGAGAGGCATGTAATTGTCATCCTCCGTTTCTCCGTCTGCTGCCTATTCTGGAGGGCTAGCTTGTTCATCCTCCCGCTCTAAATCTGGCTGGAGGGGATTGTCGTCGTCTTCGGCACTATCCGGAGTGTTATTGTCTCTTGTGCCGGTATTGCTACTTTTGCTATGGCGGGACTTAGAGCAGCGCCGCTGACGTCGTTGCTTGGGTTGCTTCTTGGAGGGGTCATCCTCCGTTGTGTTATCGCCATCGCCTTCTTTGGGGGTATCCACCATGTATATATCATATGATGAGGTGGCGGTCCAGCGCCCTGTGTGCGGTGGTTCCTGTTCGTCTCCTACATCGTCGTCCATACCATCGATGTCTTTGGAGTCGAAGTCGAGCATGTCGGTTAAATCATCGACAGTGGCTATTAAGTGGGTGGTGGGTGGGGAGCGAATTTCTTCGTCGTCCGCATCCCATTCTTGCCGCACATAGTTCGGCCAAGGTTCTCCTGACAAGGAGAGAGACCTTAATGAATTTAGCACATCGCCAAAAGGCGAGTGCTGAAAGATATCCGCGGAGGTAAACTCCATGATCGGTGCCCAATCGGATTCGATAGGCACGGACGCAGGCGGCTCGGAGCCCGTGGCCGGGGACGAATCCAATGGTTCGGCAACACGGCTCTCGAAGGGGGTGAAGTCAGTATTCGGCTCTATCGCCACTGAGAGTGCGGCCTCCATGGCGGAGTCTATCCACCCGTCCTCAGATGGCGCAATTTGTTCCGGATTGAGGGCTGGAGTAGTTGCAGGTGTGATCTCCCGAACACTATCCGACGACAGAGTTAAGTCATGCTCGTCGTGATTGTGCGGCGCACCTGACATGGGTTCGAATCCGTCGAAGATCGAGTCTCCGTGGATGTCGGCAGTATAGTTCAAGTTTCCGAACCTGGCCTGATGGTCAGGGGCGTAGCTCTCGATCTGCTCCAGATGGCCAAGCAAGTTGGCCCGCAGTACGAAGCCGCTGAATACAAAGATCTGTCCGAGGAGGAAAACCTCACCCTGGATTGCATCGTTGCCGATGATCGAAGGAGCCATCAAGCCTTACGGTGATGGCACAGTGGAACTCTCAATCAAAGCACCAATGTCGGTGTCAAAACCGGTGGATCTCGGGTAGGGGGTCCCGAACTGTGCGTCTAAGGCGGATGGTAACAGGAGGCAGGGGACACGATGTTTACCCAGGTTTGGGCCCTATCGACGGAGGTAATACCCTACTTCCTGCTTGATTAATCTTGATGATATGAGTATTACAAGAGTTGATCTACCACGAGATCGTAGAGGCTAAACCCTATAAGCTAGCCTATGGTCTGATTGTTGTTGTCCTACGGACTAAACGCTCCAGTTTATATAGACACCGGAGGGGGCTAGGGTTACATAGAGTCGGTTACAAGGGAGGAGATCTACATATCTGTATTGCCAAGCTTGCCTTCCACGCCAAGGAGAGTCCCATCCGGACACGGGACGAAGGCTTCAATCTTGTATCTTCATAGTCCAACAGTCCGGCTAAAGTATATAGTCCGGCCATCCGAGGACCCCCTAATCTAGGACTCCCTCAGACCCTTAAGCGGGGTATGCAGAGAAGAGTAAATGCCAATTGAAGCGGGGGTTGACGTATTATCTAACCGCCGATATAATCAACCGCAATTATTTGTACCCAGTCGCTCCAAATTCCCGGGGTTGCGCAGGACTCCTTTTTGCTGGTTTATTTTTTCAGGACAAAAAGAAGGAACTAGTTTTGGGATTATGCACCGGTACCGGTACGAATGGAGTAGGACAGTTGGCAAGCAATACATTGAGATCTTCTTATTGATAAAGCCAGTAATAATCAAACTACAAAGGAAAAGAAAAAAAGACAAAGGAAAATATCTGCACGAATCTTCGCATAACATCAATGGCATAGGACCTAGATGTGCATTACTTAGAGCACATCTAGATGTGCTTTAGCAATACTGTCAAACAAAACCCCTAATCATCATTGCAAACAGTGCATTGAACATGGCTAATGCGGCAACCACAACTACACATGCTAGTTCCTTCTTGTCTCTTGCTTTCATCTGTTGCCTGTGATTGATTCTTTCTTTCTTCATCGTACTGATTGTACATTCTAGATCGGCCAGTTTCTTCTTCAGCTTTACGTTATCTTCTGCTAGCTTGGTGATAACACTCCGAGCCCTGCCATGCCATTCTTCATCCAGCCAGTTAACAAAGGCACAAGCCGCATATCCCTGCCAATGTTAAATAGTATTCAGGATGAGCGGTGGCATTAACTGAAGTAAAATGATGAACTTAGCACTAACCTCTAAGGGGCAACTAAGAAACCTCCTGCCAATGTCGAATCCCTTCGTGCATACACGTCGAGCGAGAGTGTGCCCGTGCACACAACTTAGCTTTTGGTACTTCTCGGTGGCGCAAAACTCGGAGTCGAACTCGTGTTACGGGAGTCTAGAGTCATGCTCCGGATCCGGCGGCAGATCGCTTTCCTAGGGGGTCATTCAGGACGGATTCAGCAAGGAGCTATACTTTGGACATGCTAAAAATTATCGGGATAGATTGGAACCTGGCAGGACGATTCGGATCCGTAGTACACCTGCCTTCTGATGACCTTAGACAAGTGCTCGGCGGCGACCGCTGTCGTGGCGGCGATATGAGCAGGAGCAGCCGCACCGAAACCATCAGCACCACTCGTCTGCATTCCCCCAATGTCAGCGCCACGCGAGGGAATTTGGAGGCTATGTAGGGATTTGGGGGGAAATAGGGAAACTGTGGGGATAAGCTAACAGTCGGGAACTATTTATGGCACTATATGTTGTATACGGCACACTGTGTGAGAAGACAACATAGGTTAGACACGGTTGCCGTTACATAACCGTATGTGATGTACTACCTTGTCCATATAATTGAGTTACAATGATACCGTGTAAACAGCCGCTCTCCGGATATCCGTAAAAAAACAGCCGCTCTGCATATAGAGATGGCGGCGGCGGCCTAGGCAGCGGCTACCGAAGAAGAGGTCAATCCTCGGTCGGTGGGCGGTGGCGGCGTCATAGGAGGTCAATCCTCGGTCTACGGTGGGAGATAGGAGGAGCTCAACCATCAAGGTCGGCGGCGGCGTGATTCGAGCACATCCATCGCGGTCGATGGCGGGATAGTGGAGGTCAAACTTCAGGCGGCAGCCGCACTAAGCTTTGCTCCTCGACCCTACTGTCTTGGTGTGCCGCCGCATCGTGTTTCTCTGTCTGCTGGGTGGAGGTCGCCGCATGGCTAATTAATTAAGGTATTCTTTTCGTGAGTTGCTTAATTAAGGTATTCAATTCCTAAGGGTAGTGTTGTACTAGTACTCTGCATGTAAATTGATTGGCCATTAATTTTTGTCATTGCATGTCTGGATAACAATATGGAGCACCCTCAGTAATTATGAAAATAAAACCTTGTGATTTATGCATGCATCTTTGGGCAGCAGTTAATCCGTGTATTAATGTTGTTGTTTTGTTTTTAATTACCATTCGTGTGGTGCAGATGGAACGATCTCGGTGGATGAAGAATCGGAAAACCGCAGATTTTATCAGTGGTGTGACAGAGTTCATGAATTTGGCTGAAAGTACAAAGAGGAGAATTGGTGATGCGGATTACATCCTATGTCCATGTACTGATTGTGCCAATACAGAGTCACATGAAGTTGCAAATGTCCAGTTGCACTTGGTCTCTAGGGGATTCATGGATGGATATACACGTTGGACCAGACACGGTGAAGAAGAGGTCATGGATGAAGATACCCAGGGCTGCGAGATGCCAAACCCTGATCAGTGTCACATGGATGTTGAATCTAACATTGGGGCAAAGGCGTCAAGCTACCAATGGAACACCAGAAAGCTGAAATGCCCACTAGAAAACCAAGACGTCAATGCAGATGACGACGATCTTGATATGCCAGATTCTGCTGCTATGATTGCAGATTTTGAGGGCCCAAAAAGGATATGATTGGGTACAAGGATCTACCAACCATTGATGCGGACCCCAAGAAAGAATTGTATCCAGGTTGCAAAAAGAAATATTCCAAGTTGAGTGCCACCCTAGCGCTTCTCAGATTTAAAGCAGCAAATGGTCTATCAAACAAGGGCTTCACAGAGATGTTAGGTCTTTTCAAAGAAATTCTTCCGAAAGATAATGTGCTCCCCAGAAGCACGAATGAAGCGAAGAAAATTGTTTGCCCATTGGAACTTGAAGTACAGAAGATACACGCTTGTGTGAATAATTGTATATTGTACTGTGGTGAGTACAAATATTTGCATGCATGTCCCACATGCAAGCATGCACAATACAAGCGCAGGAGAGCAAAGGACAAGTACAAATTGGACGACGAGATCAAGACAGGAATCCCGTTCAAGGTTGTTTGGTACTTGCCTTTAATTCCAAGGTTGAGGCATTTGTTTGCAAACCCTAGAGAGGCAAAGAGGTTGCGGTGGCATCACGATGAGCGAATTGCGGATAAGTTTATGAGGCACCCTAAAGATGGGGCTCAGTGGGAATTAATTGACAACAAGTTTGAAGACTTTGCCAAGGATCCTAGAAGTATAAGGCTCGGGGAGTGTACTGACGGGATGAATCCTTTTGGCGATATGAGCACCAATCATAGCACATGGCCGGTTCTTCTATGCATATATAACCTAGCTCCTTGGTTGTGTATGAAGAAAAAATACGTTATGATGTCAATGATTATCCAAGGCCCGGAGCAACCTGGAAATGACATCGACATTTACTTTCAACTACTGGTAGAAGAACTGCTGACAGTGTGGATAGATGTGCCTGCTGTAAAATGTTATGATGCTTATAGAAAGGAGATTTTTGATATACATGCGATGCTGGTGCACACCATTCAAGATATGCCGGCATTAGGCAACACATCGGGGCAGAAAACAAAGGGAGATGTAGGGTGTGTCACATGCATGGATAGGACAGCTAGCAGATTTCTTCCCAACTCGCGCAAAACCATGTATTTGCGTCATCGTAGGTTCTTACGGAGAAATCACCCATACCAAAAGATGAAGCTAAATTTGATAGTACAGCAGAGGCATGTGTGGTCCCAAGACCCTATGAAGGGGAGGTGGTCCACAACATGGCTAAAAAAATTAATGTTGTGCTTGGCAAGAACCACCCTTTGACGGTGAAACAAACACCCAAGGGTCAAGTGTTTAAGAATAAATCGGTGTTCTGGAAATTACCTTACTGGGAGATTCTACGTGTACGTCACTGCATCGATGTCATGCACGTAGAGAAGAACGTATGTGAAAGCATACTTGGTACTCTGCTCAAGATTAAAGGTAAAAGAAAGGATGGTGACGGTTCACGGCTCGATATGCTTGTTGATCAATCAAAACGCAAGAGTGAAGCTGAATATGATGACAAATTCATCAAAGCTCGCCAGAGTTACAGTTTTAGTACAAAAGAAGCAACACGGTTCTTCACCTATTTGTTGTCAGTTAAGACACCCTCTTCCTACTACGCAAACATCAGAAGTCTCGTGGATGTGAGATCAGGTAAAATGAAGTTGGGACACATGAATTCACATGATTGCCACGTAATGTTGACACAAATCCTCCCGGTGGCCATCAGCAATCTGATGGACAAAGATATAAGAAACACACTCATTGACCTCTCTGATTTCTTCAACCAACTATGGCAGAAAGTTGTAGATCCTGAAGAGTTGGATCATATGCAAGATGATATTGCAAGAATATTGTCCAACCTAGAGATGTTTTTTCCCACCGTCATTCTTTGATGTCATGTTCCATCTCACTGTGCACCTTGTCGACGAGATAAAGTATTGTGGTCCTGCGTTTCTTCGCAACATGTATCCCTTCGAGCGGTTCATGGGAATACTGAAGTGCTTTTGTCGGAACCGAAACCATCCAGAGGCAAGCATCCTACAAGGTTATACCGTGGAGGAGGTGGTTTAGTTTTGCACCAAATACATGAAACAAAGACCTATAGGTTTGCCCCACTCTCGCCACGAGGGAAGGCTGAAAGGTAAGCCGGTCCTTGCTGGCACGCAAATAGCTGCACTCGGAGAATTGGCACAGAAAGCCCCTTTGACGGTACTGCTTAACAACCCAGTTTTCAGCGCTTATGCCAAAGAACACTTGGCGGAGATACACCAAAGCTTCTTACCAGTGGTACCTTCATCAGATGTGGAGATGAAGGAGCGCACTAAGAACAACGCCGAATGGCTGAAGAATCGTTTGGCATAAGGATCCATCGATGACATTGCTACGTGGTTGGCACAAAAGCCATCACCTACAATGTTGATGTACCAAGCATATGACATAAATGGATACACATTCTACACTGAGGAACGTGATCACAAGACCTCATATCAGAACAGCGTTGTTCGAATAGAATGCATGACTGTAGATGAAGCTGATAAAAGGGTATACTAACGAGATAAATTGGCCCTGAGAGGCTATAGTTTGAAGATTATTATTAAGTCTACAACATACTCAATTTTTCCTATCCTCTAGACTTGGCGGCTATATGAATATATAAGGAGAATGTACCTCGTAACGTTCCTTCATGAGCTTTACTAGGCCGGCCTCCATTTCACGGCTAGTGTGAAGGCGGCTTAGATAGCCTACATGAATATCGCTTGAAGTGAGGACGGCATAGCTTTCCAGATCCAGCTTCAACTTGCCTTTGTCTTCAACTGGCAGTTCTTCTTTTGCACTATGTTTGGCTAAGACAGAAGGATTCCCCGGCTCTGTATAGCCTGTGCCAATAATGATGACATCTTCGGCGATCTTGTTAGAAGGGATCTCTTCAGCTGGCTTTGGAGAGATAGGCGACTTAGGATTCGGCGAGTCATGACCGTCCGCCGGGTTAACTTCCACATCCATTTGTTTAGGAAGGATGGCATCAACTGATGGTGGTGGGTAATCCATTAGTCCTTCTAGATCTCCTGGGTGGGCTTCAGACATGTCAGTTTGTTCCTTCTCTGGCTCAGCAGATTTTGGATCTTTTGAAGACCCGCCATGCTTTTGCTTCTTCCTAGCCTTTGCCACTCCTCTGCAACAAAGATATAAAAGTATGTAAAACATGCCGTGACGGGTCATTGATAGACAAATAAAAGCACTTACCCTTGGGCAACTTTGAAGACATGCATTTGGTGCCAGAAGAGTCGTCGGACGATGGAGGTGTCTTCTGCTAATTCGAATCAGAAGGAGTGAGAGGCTGACGTATGAAGCCAGCTAAGGGATAAAGAGAATTTGAATCATGTACCACCTCATGTTTATGCTTGCGAGGAGCAGGCGTATTTGGTAAGCCGGAAATAAGGTCCTGAGAACCGCCGCTCCGGGTTGAGCATCTTGCTTCATGTTGTTGTTTCTTCAAAAGAAAGTTGGGATCCAAGTAAGCAAGAGGATGAGAAAATTTCACCTTCCGAATGACCCACCGAGTTTTCTATCTTGCCAAGGGTTCTGAGTCGGAGGAGACAGGGATTACCTCTGTTGCATCAGCATGACTTGTTGCTGCATCACCCTGAGAAGAGCCGGCATCAATAAGTTGCATAAAAAGACAACCAAGGGAGTCAAGTTCTACCTCTGACTCATCATCAAGCTTGAGCAGGTCTTCAGCAGTGGTTTTCTTGGGACGACCCGGGCCTCTAGTTGTTGTTTTCTGTTTCTTGGTTAAAGGAGCAGTGCGCAATCTCTTCTTCCAAAAAGGAGAGTCAGACTAAAATCATAAATAGCAGTGAGAAGATGAGCAGTTTATGAGAAAATGATAAATAATTTAAAAGGGGCTTAAAGTACTTACATTGGGAGCGGGATTGAGAGCACAGAAAGGGTTTAGTCCCTATTTTCTGCAGCTTTCGAGGCTCTCCCCAAGCAACGACTTGGTCATTTCATTGATTTCCTATTCTTCAAGACGTGTTTGATTGTATCGCTGTGGGTCTTTCACATCACATGTGTAGTCGTACATTAAGCCAGCACAGCGGCTCAAAAGCAGGATTCTCCATGCGAACCAGCAACAGTCTAAATCAACACCAGTTAAGCCATTAGCTAGTAAGGCTCTTATCCTTGAAAAGGTAGGCGCATACTTGGCTCGTTCTGCAGCTGTGATCCGGTCAGGGAGCGGATGCCTAGGGCTGAGCAGGCAAGCGTGGAAACTCGGCAGAGGATTTTCACCCGCTGGAGAGGTGTCTTGGCAATAGAACCAAGTCTGGTTCCAGTTCTTGGGATGACTGGGTAGTGTAGCTGCGGAGAAGACGACGTCTCTCCGCCTCTGGATTGAAATCCTGCTGAGTTCAAGGCTAGGCCCGTCTGTCATCTTGGTCTGGTGGTTCAAATAATAATATTTCTCTGAATAAATCAACATTGGTCTCCTCTTGAAGGTAAACCTCGCAAAAGACTTGGAAGTTGCATATATTCGAAATAGAGTTGGGGCCGATATCTTGGGGGTGTAGCTTGTACAAGTTCAAGACATCCCTAAAGAATTTCGGCCCGGGTGGTGAGAAACCACGGAGGAGGTGATCTGCAAAGATTATAACCTCGCCTTCCTTAGGTTGAGGTGGAACTTCAGTTCCAGGAACTCGCCAGTGGATGACGTCCTTTACTGGTAAAACACCCATCTCAACATACTCATTGAGAGATTGTTCGGTGACAGTGGAAACGACCCAATCGCAAGAGGTGAAGATTTTAGTCATTTTTGACAGTGGCAGCCTGAGAATAAAGCATGGCGGGTCAATATTGTGACAGAGAACCGTCCAGTAATTACAGAATTCATGTTTAAGCCGGTCGTTCCCCGATGGGTTACAAGATCATGGTTAAATTGAACCGGTCAACATTGCCAACGGGACATACAAGGTTCTGGATTTTTGAACAAATTGTGCATTATGTTTAAGCCAGCTAAGTCCTGGCGGGTCACAGAGATTGTTATTTAAGCCGCCCAGGCAATGAATGGCGGGCCTGTACACTATCAAGTCAAGCCAGTTGGGATTTTGCTAAGTATGGGGCGAACATGTTCCATAGGTTTGTAGCTATATTTACAGATCTACAGCGGTTCGAAAAATAGAGGAAAATGGCTAAACCTAAAATGCTGAGGAAGAACTAGTGTGCTTGAGGTTGAATCTCAGAAGGACAGAATGAATCTACGATCAGAAAAGGATGCTAAAACTGCTGCCGCACGGCAGCAGTATTGCCTTTGGATTAAACTATGCATTGGTGGAAGAAACTACGACGAACTTGAATGAACTACGACGAACGCCGATGAACTTGCGAAAGGTAGAAGACCTAGTGCAGATCTGAAAAGGCCAAGAAGTGGTACCTGACGACGGTGACGGTGAGTGGGCGTGTGCCACGGTTCTCTGGTTCGTTCAGGTTAATGCAGCGGCCAGGACGGAGCTGTTGGTGAAGATCGACGGTGGCGACGGAGCTCGAGCTGCAGCGGTCGGCGCGAGGAAGACGAGGAAGAGAGAGGGACGGGGGTAAAAGTGAAAAGGACCCCCCCCCCCCGTGCCTATTTATAAGGGAAGAAGTGAACAGTGAAATGGCGGGCGCAAAAATCGAGGAGGCACAGTCATTATCTTAACAACAGAGGCGCCTCAATTCTCGGGATGGCTGACTAATGCAAAGATCCGTTGTGATGTCATAGGTATTTTTCTGAGATTAATGACATGACGTCATCTTTTGTCATGGCGGGTCAAGGAAGTTTGTCAGGTTAAATATTGAAAGATTTGAGAGATTCGCCAACCAAAGGATGAAGATTGACATGAACAGGTTTAAGTCAGTCTGGGGCCTAACGTTGGGGATATAACCCCTTGGTGTGAACCACCCAGGAAGGGCCGGGTTACACAGTTGGCGACTTATGGCAAAGGTCCCAAGAAAGCCCAAGAAGACAATACGTGAAGACGGCGGTTCATAAACAGGTTTATTGGAAGCCCAAGATCCAGAGGCGACTCAAGACCCGAAGGTGTGAGCCGCCCGATGATGACTTGTTCTGTAAGGCGGGGGAATTAGAACCAGAGTCGGTTACATTGTGTGACCCGACCTAGACTCTTGTAAACCGCCGGACCTCGACCTATGTATATAAAGGGGAGACTCGGCGGTGGGTTGGCTCAAGAGACAATTGATTGATAGCTAGGTCAAGCGTATTCGCTCCCTTGTAATCGAAACTCAAGCAATACAAGTAGAAGCAGGACGTAGGCTTTTACCTCGTTGTGAGGGGCCGAACCTGGGTAAATCCTCTGTGTCCTTTGTCCCATTCAACCCCTTCAAGCTAACCCAAATTGCGATGACCCCACACCTAAGTCCTTTCACTAGGGGATCTGACGTGACAAAACCACGACAACGAGGCTTGTTCAAGTAAGAACAGCACCCAAGAACCGGTCCACCCACATATCAAATAATCAAAGTAGCGAACGCGAATCAAACCAACATGATGAAAGTGACTAGATGAAAATCTTGTGTGCCCTCAAGAATGCTTTGCTTATTATAAGAGACCGTTCCGGCCTGTCCTTTACTACAAGAATGATTGGGCTTCCTTGCTGCACTTTTGTTACCATTACTGATACGTCTCCAACGTATCTATAATTTTTTATTGTTCCATGATGTTATATTATCATTCTTGGATGTTTTACAATCATTTTATAGCAACTTTATATCATTTTTGGGACTAACCTATTGACATAGTGCCCAGTGCCAGTTGTTGTTTTTTGCTTGTTTTTTACTTCGCGGAAAATCAATACCAAACGGAGTCCAAACGCAGCGAAACTTTTTGGAGATTTTTTCTAGACTAGAAGACACCTGTTGGGCCAAAGAAGTACCAGAGTAGGGCTCCGAGGGGAGCACAACCCACCAGGGCGCGCCTGGGGGTCCAGGCGCGCCCAGGTGGGTTGTGCCCACCTCGGTGGCCTCCCGCACCGCCTCTTTGCTCTATAAATACCCCAATATTCCAGAAACCCTAGGGGAGTCGACGAAAATCAATTCCAACCGCCGCAAGTTCCAAAAACCACAGATCCAATCTAGACACCATCATGGAGGGTTTCATCATCCTCATTGGTGCCTCTCCGGTGATGCGTGAGTAGTTCATTGTAGACCTACGGGTCTGTAGTTAGTAGCTAGATGGCTTCCTCTCTCTCTCTTTGATTCTCAATACAATGGTCTCTTGGAGAACTATTTGATGTAACTCTTTTTGCGGTGTGTTTGTTGGGGTCTGATGAACTTTGAGTTTATGATCAGATCTATGTTTTTATCCATGAAAGTTATTTGAGTGTTTTGATCTCTTATATGCATGATTACTTATAGCCTCGTATTTCTTCTTCGAATCTTTGGTTTAGTTAGGCCAACTAGATTGATTTTTCTTGCCATGGGAAGAGGTTCTTTGTGATGGGTTCAACCTTATGGTGCTTGATCCCAGTGACAGAATGGGAACCGACACGTATGTATCATAACTATTAAGGATAACAAGATGGGGTCTATTCTACATAAATAGATCTTGTCTACATCATGTCATCGTTCTTATTGCATTACTTCGTTTCTCCATGAACATAATACACTAGATGCATGCTAGATAGCGGTTGATCTGTGGAGTAATAGTAGTAGATGCAGGCAGGAGTCGGTCTACTAATCTTGGACGTGATTCCTATATAATGATCATTGCCTGGATATCGTCATAATTATTTGAAGTTCTATCAATTGCCCAACAGTAATTTGTTTACCCACCGTATGCTATTTTTCTCGAGAGAAGTCACTAGTGAAATCTACGGCCCCGGGGTCTCTTCTTTATCATATTTGCCTTCGAGATCTATTTTTATTTGCCTTTATTTTCAGATCTATTTATCCAAAAACCCAAAAATACCTTGCTACAATTTTTGTTTATTTATTTTATCTCGCGTTCCTGCAAGATCTATTTATCCAATCTACTACAATTTTATCTATCTTTTACACGGGAGGGATTGACAACCCCTCTTTTACGTTGGGTTGCAAGTATTTGTTCTTTGTGTGCAGGTACCGTTTACGTAGTGTTGCATGGTTCTCCTACTAGTTCGATAACCTTGGTCTCATCACTGAGGGAAATGCCTATCATAGTTGTCCTGCATCATCCCTTCATCTTTGGGGAAATACCGAGGTAGTTCAAGCCGCAATCAGTTACTGTTACTTGTTCGTTACAAATTATCTTGCTATCAAACTACCTCTTACCGACAATTTCAGTGCTTGCAGAATTACCTTGTTGAAAACCGCTTGTCATTTCCTTCTGCTCCTCATTGGGTTCGACACTCTTACGTATCGTAAGGACTACGATTGATCGCCTATACTTGTGGGTCATCAAAGGCTCCTGCTTCCAAGCCCAAAGAGAAGACCATCAGAAATATCTCTGCTGTTGAGAAGAACAAGGCCCCAGTGCCTGAAAGAGAAGAGGAAGAAAAGGATGCCCCAGTGCTCATGAAGCTCAGACCCAGATTGCCTCAACATAATGATGCCCATCTAGTTGCTGAAAACATGAAGGAGAGGAAGGACAAAGGATTGAGGAAATGGAGAGAGGCATACCCCTACTCCATCAGAAGGAGGACTATTGTAGATTATGGCTTCCACACAAAAGAACAACAAGATTTCTATGAGACAGTGTTGCCTGATAAGAAGCCCATAGTTACTGACATGAAGTGGGTGGAGTGGAAGTACATTGACCTGCATGAGGACAACTTCCCCCACGTTCATGAGGATTTTAGGACTATTGGTGTTGATGCATTCATAGGGAAGAAGCTGACTGCATGGAATGATGAAATGATCATGCAATTTTACTCTACAGCTCACTTCTATCCCAATGGAAGAATTGTCTGGATGACCGAAGGAGTGAAGTAATAGTCTAGCGTGCTTGAGTGGGCCACATTTCTTGGTGTGCCCGAGGCTGATGAAAATGACATCGATGTGTATGTGTAGGATCGAAAGTATGTCTAGAGGGGGTGATTAGACTACTTGACCAAATAAAAATCTATCCTTTTCCCAATCTTAGTTGTGGGCATATTTTAGTAATTAGCAAAAGTCAAGCAATCAACCTACACATGCAATTCTAAGAGTATAGCAGCGGAAAGTAAAACATTGCATATGAAGGTAAGGGGAAGGGTATGGAGAAGGCAAACGCAATGTAGACACAGAGATTTTTGGTGTGGTTCCCATAGATGGTGCTATCGTACGTCCATGTTGATGGAGACTTCAACCCACGAAGGGTAACGGCTACGCGAGTCCACGGAGGGCTCCACCCACGACAGGTCCACGAAGAAACAACCTTGTCTATCCCACCATGGCCATCACCCACGAAGGACTTGCCTCACTTGGGTAGATCTTCACGAAGTAGGCGATCTCCTTGCCCTTACAAACTTCTTGGTTCAACTCCACATCTTGACTGAGGCTCCCAAACGACACCTAACCAATCTAGGAGACACCACACTCGGAAAGATAATAGATGGTGTGTTGATGACGAACTCCTTGCTCTTGTGCTTCAAATGCTAGTCTCCCCAACACTCAACTCTCTCTCTCTCTCAGATTTGGCTATGGTGGAAAGATGATTTGAGTGGAAAGCAACTTGGGAAGGCTAGAAATCAAGATTCTTGTGGTAGGATTGGAATGTCTTGATCTCAACACATGAGTAGGTGGTTCTCCCTCAGGAAATGTATGGTGCAAGTGTAGGCATGTTCTGATGGCTCTCTCACAAATGAAGAAGGGGTTGGAGGGGTATATATAGCCTCCACACAAAATCCAACCGTTACACACATTTGACTCATCTCGGTGGGGCCGAATAGTTAAACTCGGTGGCACCGATCTGTTCAAAAATGTGAATGTTAGGAATCTCGATGGGATCGACTGGAACAACTCGGTGGAACCGATGTGCTAGGGCTTAGGGGAAACATCATCTCGGTGGCACCGATTGCATCAACTCAGTGAGACCTAAGTGAAGCAATAAGGCAATAGAGAATCTGTCAAGCCAACTCAGTGAGACCAAAATAAATGCAACAAGTCATAGAGCGTTGGCAAGGCCATCTCGGTGAGATTGAGACCCGTATCGCTGAGACCGAACTACAAGGGTTTCTGGCTTTGGCTATGTCATATGAACTTGGTGGCTCCGGATAGAAAGAATCGGTGGGGCGAGTTGGAGTTTAGGTTTTTGACATATTTGGATGGAGAAAGTGGCTGAGGGTTTTGGAGCAATATCACTAAGCATTTGACCAAGCAAGCCATTAAGCAACACCTCATCGCCTTTTAATAGTATTGGCTTTCCTATGGACTCAATGTGATCTTGGATCACTAAAATAAAGATGAAGAATCTTGAGCTTTTTCCAATACTTGTCCTTGGCATTTTGAGGGGTCCACATCTCTAGTTCATGCCATGCCATTCATTGAACTTCCTGAAATATTTATCTTGAATGGATATTAGTTCAATGAGCTATATGTTGTTATGAATTACCAAAACCACCCGGGGATTAGTTGCACTTTCAATCTCCCCCTTTTTGGTAATTGATGACAACATAGATCAAAGCTTCGACAAATGATAAAATGAATGAAATACATCGTCGCTTTGAGAAGTACGTGATAAGCAAGAGCTCCCCCTAAATTTGTGCATTATTTAAAATTTGCGTTTGACAAATGCACAATCGATTAGGATCATGGGTCACTCTTGCATGTCACATACATCTTGGTGGAGCGCAAAAAATGTTAAGAGTGAAATAGCATGCAGGCATCATCATATACATAAATGAATGATCATACACAAATAATCATAGAGATAGGCATGGATCACACATTAAGCATAGTATGATCAATCACACAACCACACACAAAGTATCTCACGAGCATAAAACAATAAGTAGCACAAACCAAACGGACAAAGTAGCAACTGGCAATAAAAACCAACAAGCAAAAGAACGAGACACACTCTCTCTCTCTCTCTCTCTCAGCCTAGGATCTATACATTTTCTCCCCATTTGGCAAAAAGTTACCAAAAAGCTCAAAAAAGTATAGTGTTATGCGGCACTCTAGGCAGGATCCCCGGGAGCTCCTGAAGGGGTCTTCTAGCTTGTTGCTCTAGTGTGCGTAGATGGCGTTGAGAGAACTGCTTCTACAAATGCCTCTGCTGATGTCTGTTGAGCTGGTGGAGTTGATACTGGGGGTGGCACTGTGGCAGTGGTTGCGGGTGCAGAGTGTGTAGTCCTAGTGTCTGCTACTGGCTCAACATCATCTGGCTGCTCTAGGCACTGTCTGAAACCTCTCAGTGGTAGTGTCTTCATTGCCATCTTCAGCATCATCTCTCAGCTTCTTCACAATAGATTGTATCTCAATGACCTTGACATCAAGATTGTACATTTTTTCTTCAAGTATCCGCTCTAGGCTCTCCTGGTTCTTGGCTAAGTTGGACAGACTCCGCTCAATCCTTAGGGTTGCTTCTAGCATATATGTCAACTGTTCTTGCTTTGATTTGAGATTGAAAATTGATGCATTGGGTGCATTTGCCGCCTTTGCTGCTTTTGCCTTCTCAGCCTTCTCTTGAGCCTCAACTGAAGTTGGATGTGAAGGATCCATCACCTCTTCATTATCTTCAAACTCTGGCTGAAGAGGAAGGTGCTCTCTGTCAAGTAGATATGTGTATGTACCAACCTTGGAGTTGATAAGCATATGGATGTGTGGTGTATATCCACATGACCTCTTCTGGTCAGCAACAGTCCTTTTGATTGTCTCTACAATGAGGCTCATGACTTTGAACTTTTGTGGAAGATCAAACAAGTGGAGCAGGTTGATGGAATGGCCACGAATCATCCTCTCATCTCCAGACTTGGGCAACAAAGTATGCCTCAAAATGTAGTTTGTGGTGGCCAAACCAGCAAGCAGATAGTAAATGGATCCAAACTTGTGAGTCTCCAAAGCTTCATCAAGAATGGTCTTGTACATGTGTGCCATAGTGTTACGATCCATCCTGGGCTTTCCATATACATCAATATCATTTTCATCTTCCTCTAGGGCATTGACGAGAGTGGACCACTTAGAAATAGATGACTAGTATCTTGTGCCCTCAGCCATCCACACAATTTTACCAGTTGTGGAGTAAAACTGCATCACCATCTCATCATTCCATTTTGTGAGCTTTTGTCCAACAAAAGCATCAACACCTGTGAGTCTGAAGCTCTCATGGACATGGGGGGATTAGTCTTCATTGGCATCTATGTACTTCCAATACACCCATTTCATGTTGCTTGGGATGGGCTTATTGTCGAGTAGCATTGTCCCATAAAACTCTTGTTGTTCTCGGGTATGGAAACAACAGTCACAAGTTGTTCTTCTCCTTGCAGAATAGGGATCAATTTTCCTCCATGCTCTCAATCCACTATCCTTCCTGAGCTTCATGTTTTCAGCCACTAGATGTCCATCATCATGATCTGGAATCTTTGGCTTCAACTTTCTGAGCACTTGTGGCTCTTCATCCTCTTGAACTTCTGGCACTAGGACCTTGTTCTTTTCAGCAGCTGAGATGTTCCTTGTTGATCGCTTAGGTGCAGCAGGCTTGGGTGCAGGAACTGGAGCTTTGGGCTTGGACTTGGAGGGTGCGCATGCAGACTTCATGGCATCTGCCATGAGGTTTTGAGGCTTGGCAGGGGGTCCAACTGGTTCCTCTTCCTCCTCTCCCTCTTCCCTCATGGAAGGCTTGCCAGGCACTGTGGCAATTGTCTTCCTAGCTCTCTTCTTCTTCTTTCCTCCAGCAGCCTCATCATCATCTGACTGTTCAAGTGTGAATGTCATTGTTTCCTGAGTATATTTTATGACTTTGGACATTGGAATTCTCCTGGCAGGGGCCTTCTTCTAGAGACCTAGCTTAGTAGCAGCTGCAGTTCAATACTCTTTCTTGAGCACTTTCTTCTTTCAAGTTGCCTCTTCTTCAACCGCAAAATCCTCATCCTCACTTTCTGAGGTTCTCTTCTTTCTTTGTCTTGTGGCAGCTTTTGGCAGATTGCTTGGAGTGCTTCTGCTGCCATCATCATAACTACTGCTAGGGCTTGTGCCCTCACTCGGATTAACCTCTTGCTCTAACTTGTTCTGGCTATCACTTGCATCAGACATCTTGCAAACAGACCCTGTGAATAGATAGGTATGGGTAGAGTGGATGAGCATCACAAAAAGCAGATGATTTTTCAAAAAAAATGAATCAAAATTTTAGTTTTAGTATTCTGCAGAAAGCATTTTGGAGCTACCGACATGAAAATCTCGGTGAAACCAAAGCATTAATAGAGTCTAAACACACAAGATCTGTCAGACCGAGTTGCGGTTTGGTGACTCTGAGATACTAGGGTTTCACTGAGGTTTTGCTTTTCGGTCTCACCGAACTAGTACAGTTCAGTGGCACCGAGTTGTACTTAGTGCAATGGCCAGGGCCAATCGATGGGACGGAAAGGTTCATTTTGGTTGGTTCGAGATGAGCTCGGTGGAAACCTAACCCTAAAATTTTTCATCGAATCTAATCTAATGGAGCTTTTGTGTGGATAGAATGATCTTATACATGGTAAGAAACTAGGCATTATCCTTGTGCATAGAATCGGAAGGGGATAGCACAAAGAGATCGAACCGTACCCTAACTTGGTGACGATTGTCTACGGCGACAATGGCGGTGGAGATTCCCATTGAAGGTGACGGAGACCTGCAGTGAAGGCACACAGGCGAAGACGGTGACGATCCGTAGACCAAGGGGGCGGCAGCAATGGGGCGTGGGCTCGAGTGGTTTGAAGTGACTTTCAACCGTACGGGTCCACTGAATATATACCCATGTGTTATCAGTGGCACCGAATGGAATGGTTCGGTGGCACCAAGATGCAAAACTGCGTACAGTTATTGCAACTCGGTGGGACCAAGTCATTCTAATCGATATCATCGAGATGAAAACCTAGATCAGTCTAGTTCTTTCGATGGGACCGAGTGTGAGTGAGTTGGTCTGACCGAAGTGCACAAGAAGGTTTTGGAAAAGCAGCCCTTGACGGATCGGTGACTCCGAGTGTTCCTCACCTGGAGGGTCTGAAAAAGACTTGTTCAATTTTTGTGATGTAGCATGAATAGAGTTCGAGACAAGAACAACATAGATAGCTAGAGAAGCTTCTTAGGCATTCTTGTCCATCCATTTGGCCAATAAAAACAAGACAATCAAAACAACAAATGGATGTCCTCGAATGAAGAAATCATGCAACCAACATGCTCACACAATAAGATAGCAAATGAAATATGTGTCAAAGCATGCACAAACAATTCTAGCATCTATCAAGCAATTGGCGATGACTAGGTCATCTATATATGAGTATATTGACTAAGGAGTCAAATGAGAACATTTGATCGTAGGTCATACTCATCGTTTAAGCACAAGTGGGGTCACCACTTTTACATAAAGCAGTGATGTGTTCACACCATTAGAGTTGCTTTAGCTCAATTTTTAGAGCAAAGTTCCCCCTAGATGTGATATGCCCCCGAAGAGGGATGAACTAACCTTGGGTTTTTTCGATGATGACTTCATGTAGATAGTGAAGATGTGGATGCTCAATGTTGATGTAGATCTTTTGGAGCAATCCATTGGAGCGTTGCACTTTCAATACCTACACGGGTCAGTCCCACAAGGAACATACAAGGATATCCATAAACATAGAGTGAATTGCACATATGATGATGTCCATAAAAGCATTAGGTTACCTTGTCCCTTGACTTACCAACAAGAGGGTTTGTGACTCCATGAACTTGTGCAAGATATGAAAGTTGATTGCACAAGTCCTTGCCAAAATTAATATGAGTGAAGTATGTTGGCGGAGTCACCCTCAAGAACACTCTAGTTGTCACAGCCCCAGATCAGCCCTTGCTTGATTTCTCTTGCATCCATGCATCATGTTTAAATTCAAATGAAATTTGAATTGAGGAATTTTCAAAGCCTCAGAAACCTTTTAAAAATGATCAACATTAAAATCTTCTCAAAGAAACCCAAGAAAATGTTCCTGTTAAACCTTGAAAAATATTGGTAAGAATGAAATCCAAACCAATATTTTTGGAATCACAGAAATATTTATTTTGGGCCTTTTTGAATTAAATCAATGACATATTTGGGTTGGATTTATTTCTGTTTCATAAGAAATAAAGTTCATATATTTTTGTGAGTTGCGTGTGACCTTGGACTAGTTTCTGAGCTCACATAACAATTTACAGAAAGTTTAGAAAATGATTTGATGTTTTAAATCAAGTCAAAACAAATAGCAGAAAAATTAGAAAAGAGAAATAAAAGTCAGAGAGGAGGGAAAAGTTACCTGGACCTACCTACTGTGCAGCCCACCTGGCCTGGCCCTGTGCCGGCCCAGCCCACCTCCTCCTCCCCTGTCGTCTTCCTCCCCCTGCCAGGAGGACGGCGCGTGCCCGACGCGTGCACGCACGCGCCCCGGCCACCTCCTGCTTCCTGCCGCTTCCCCCTCGTCGCCCTGGGCCTCCCTTGCGACGCCACACAGCCCCGACCGCTCTCTCCTCTCTCTCACTTTCCCCTCTGGCCCTCTCTCCCGCAAAAACAGAGCGCCACCGAGCGAGCTCGCCGACGCCGATCGCCGTACCCGTGGCCACCGCCACCACCTCGCCTCTCCGAGTTGTCCAAGAGCTCCGCCTCATCTGCTTCTTCCTCCTCGACGATCCTTCCGGCCTCGGACGCGCTGCTTCATCGCCACCGTCGCCGTTTCCGTCACCGGCCACCGAGGCTCCTCGTCGGTCGATTCGCCGCCGTCTCCGCCTCCCCGAGCCCGCTGAGTCCTCCCTTGAGATCACTGTGAGCCCCTGAACTGTTTCCCCCTACTCCCGTGCTCGATTTCGAGCTCTAGCTAGACTATCCACCGTGCCCGAAGCTCGCCGCCGCATGAGCTCGTCGCCGCCGTGGCTCCGGTGACCAAATGGCCCCGCGCGTGCGTCCGTTGCACTCGCGACGTTCCGTAGAGCAACTCTAGCGCGATAGCCCGTTTGTTTGCAAGCCGCAGCGCTAACCCCGCACCCACCCGAACTCCAGCGGCCGTGAAAGAGCTCGCCGCCGTCGACTCCGGTCACCACAGGCCCAGCCACTACCACCATTCGACGCGCGCCTGCAAGAGCTCTCCAATGAGCCCAAGAACGGCCTCGTCTGTGCCCTGTGGGCGCTTTCCGAGCCGCGCCGCCGTCTCGGGCCTCGCCGGCGTCGAGTCGCCGGCGGGTTTGACCTCGTTTGACCCAGTTTGACCCTAGTTTGACTCCCCCTGAGTCACTGACGTGTGGGCCCATGCTCTTAACTAAACTAGATTAGTATTAGTTTAGCGCTAATTAATCTGGATTAGTTAGGTTAGTCACTGACAGGCAGGTCCCACGGGTCAGGTTTGACCCTGGCCAGCCCGTTGACTCGCTGACGCAGTGATGACGTCAGGCTGACGCAGTAAAGCATTATCTGGATTTAAGTTTATTCAGGAAATTCCAGAAAATAGTATAAACTTCTAAAAATCATATAAAATCAACCGTAGCTCAGAATGAAATAATTTATATATGAAAAATTATCAGAAAAATGCAATCTATCCATCTGTATCATTTTCATGCATGTCAAACTAAGTTATACCTGCTGTATAGGTGAAAACACGATAATGACATTATAAATGCTAAATATGGAGTTTGCATATGAACCCTTAGTTCATATGGACCTCATTTAAACTGTTGCTAGATGCATTAGTGTAAATCATAACATTCTTGACATGTCATGACCATGCATCATATTGTCGCATTGCATTGATTGTGTCCTTCTCTGTTTGCCGGTAACCGTCCCCTCTCAGTAGCCGATGCTCCGATGACGTGATCGATGACACCGATGAAGAACTATAATATCTTCAGAAGTGCCAGGCAAGCATAACCCCCTTGTTCATTCTGATACAATCCCACTCTCTCGCTCCTGCTCTCTTTTACTACATTAGGACAACAACGATTCAACTGTTACATGTTGCGGTAGTTGAACCCCTTATCCTCTGCATGACCTGTCATTGCCACAGTAAATAGATGAAACCCACTAGCATGAGTAGGAGTTGTTTGAGCCCTGATGTGCCTACTCATTCATGCTTGTTTGTCATGCCTGCTACTGCTTAGAGTTGAGTCGGGTCTGATTCATCGGGGATGAATTGGAATGGTGATGAACATGTCCTACTGTGTGTGAGCTAAGTGTGTGAACACGATTTGGTAAAGGTAGCGGTGAGAGGCCATGTAGGAGTACATGGTGGGTTGTCTCATTGAAGCCGTCCTCAGGAACTGAGTTCTGTGTTTGTGATCCATGATACAGTTACTACCACGCATTGGGCCCGAAACCAATGGACCCTCTCGGCTTCTTAATCACCCTTGTCCTCTGTCCAGGAGTTGCAAGTAGTTTCTGGTGTTTGTAGTATGCTGGAGGCCGTGGACAGCGCTGACCGAGGGGTGGGCTGTGATGCGGTAGGCACGTGGCACGATGTACCGGGCGCCCGTTTGGTGTCTCGGGAACCCTGCACACATCGTTCGGGGCCGTATGTGGAAACCTCGGCCGGACTCCCTGCGGATGGAACCTGAATAGGGATAAACCTGGACTAGAGACTTGAGTGTTTAGGTAGGCTGTGGCCGACACCCACGTTGGGCTTCCGCTTGAAGGTTGCCGAGTACATGTCGTGTAAACGACGGTAAGTGGTGAGAGCGTGTGTGTCGAAGTACACCCCTGCAGGGTTAATATGATCTATTCGAATAGCCGTGTCCGCGGTAAAGTACTTCTGGGTTGCCTATAACAGTTCATAGACAAGTGAAAGTGGATACTCTAAAATGCGCAAGATAAGCGCGAGTGCTATGGATGGCGTTCTCGTAGGGAGACGGGAGCGGATCCATAGTGGAGTATTGATATGGTGAATATGTGGACTCGTGTGCGCCACCTCAAAGAGTTGCTTGCAGTCATAGTTCAGGTTAGCCACTGAGTCAAAGCTGGCTTGCTGCAGTTAAACTCCACCACCCCCTTTGTTGATACCGATGCATATGTAGATAGTTCTGATGTAAGTCTTGCTGGGTACATTTGTACTCACGTTTGCTTATTTTATGTTTTGCAGAGGGACGTCAGTCTCGCTAGTAGTTCCGTGTGGACTTCGACGTTTAGCTTGTTACCTCAGCTATGATCTTGTGCCCTCGGCAGGATCTGGTAGATAGTCAGGCTTCGCAGCCTTTTTCTTTTGTAGATGTCTGTACTCAGACATGTTGAGCTTCCGCATGTGTTTGACTTGTATGCTCTGAATGTTGGGTCATGAGACCCATGTTTGTAATATCTGGCTCTTCGGAGCGTAATGAATAAATACTCTGAGTCGTAGAGTCTTGTTGTGATGCCATGTTGTATTTGCACATATCGAGCATATTGTGTGTATGATTGAAATGCTTGGTATGTGTGGGATCCGACAACCTAGTTGTTTATCCTTGGTAGCCTCTCTTATGGGGAAATGTAGTCTTGTGCTTCCATGGGCCACAGTAGTCCGCTACAGCCCGGTTTACCGGAGTCCTGCTAGCCCAGCACTACTGCTCCGGAACACTTGACTGGCCGGCATGTGATTCACTTCGTTCCTGTGTCTGTCCCTTCGGGGAAATGTCACGCGGTGACATTCGGAGTCCTGCCTAGCCTGCTACAGCCCGGTTCACCGGAGTCCTGTTAGCCCAGTGCTACAGCCCGGATTCGCACGCTGCTGACCGACACGTTCGATGTTGATTCATGTATGCCTGTCCCCATACGTTAGTGCCGCTTTGGGTTCACGACTAGCCATGTCGGCCCGGGTTCTCTGTCATATGGATGCTAGCGACATTGTCATATACGCGAGCCAAAAGGCGCAAACGGTCCCGGGCCATGGTAAGGCGACACCCGTGGGAGTACTGTGCGTGAGGCCGCAAAGTGATATGAGGTGTTACAGGCTAGATCAGTGTGACTTGGAATCGGGGTCCCGACAGCGTTGGTATCAGAGCCTGACTGCCTGTAGGATTACCAAGCCAAACTGGTCGAAGTTGAGTCTAGAAATGCTTTAGTTATGTAAGGGAATTGATTGTGGGAGGGAACGTAAGGCTCTTTTTACTCCTTTACCTTATGCCCTTCTGATCTGAGTCACCCTCTTCTCTTCTACGGGGATTAAGAACTAGGCTTCTCATCTTTCTATCAGGATCACGTGTTACTAATCCGTAGACTCGTAGGATTGTTGGTCTCAAGCCTCAGCTCAGTTTCTACCACTACAGTGTGTTGTTAGTTGGACTTGGAACCTTGATATTGTGCTTCTAAGTGGTTATGCCACCATTTTTGCAGGATGTCTCAAATCCTTTGAGCATTTACAGCCGTTATGCTGTCCGAGTCATCCCAGGTTTCTAAACAGTCTGAAGCATTTGCAAATTCCTTCTTTCCGTTCTCGATGTTCCTTTGGGTCAGGTTAACCACACTAATCGTTGAGTTGAGGTACTCTGTTGCCTTGACATATATGTTGGAGTTATTATTATGACCCTAGGTGTCTTAGAGGACTACTTAGTAATCTAGCAATGCTTTGCATTCCCAGTGTGCGGATTCTGGCCATTATTCTCGAAAGCATCCCGTGATGCCATTTAGTTAGTAGGCATTCTATTTCTGGGTTCTTGAACCCAAGATTCACTCTACTTAATTCGTGTAGCTAGTGTTTGCTCGCTCCTTTAGGATATTAGTAACCTTTGTGATAGTCTTCGAGGTCCGTGGTATTTCATTCTTCCAATACCATGAACCATCATGGCAGAAGTTCTTTTAACCAAAAGATCACAACCAGGGCGCTCTTGAGGAGTACTCCATTCATATTGTGACTCTGCCAGCCCTTCCTCCTCTGCGTGGGTTATCCGGAAGAGATATGATGAATTTGTTCGACATACTAATCCATGCATCCACAACTCAGAAAAACATATGTTCCTTTGGGTTGTCCCTTTTTAGTTATTTTCTGGCCCTCGTCTATCAAATGATAGTCAGGAGTAATTGTGCATTTGTGTTCCCGATGCCTACTATTCTTGTGGTCTGTCAAGCCATTCTAATCGGGAATGACTAGGAGAAACAAACTCCGGTACCTCGTCCATATCCAGGACTGGGTCAAAGTAGTTGTATTCCACAGATCAAAATGCCAATCCAGTTTTTGTTCTGCTCTACCTTGGAGTGTTACCATCTTTATGCCAAGAGTGTCATGAGAATTGCACCACCTCTTATGAATTCTTGATTAAGTGTTACTCCTCGCCATCATCGTTCATTCCTCGGTCCCCGTGTTATTATAACCGGAATACCGACAAGTGAATTGTGATGTGTGAAATCAATACTCCTGGCAACTCCGTTGCTTGGTAGTTAAAGGACAATAATTTCATCCTTAGCGTGTTGGTTACTGAATCACATCCTAAGGTTGATCGTGCTACCTAGTCCTTATTTCCGGTGCACTTTTCGATCAATGAGTTAGGATAGTGTCAGTCCTTGCTTATTCGGTCATATCGTCTTGCTCTGAAAAGCAAGATCGTTCTCGAGCTTAGTAACATATCGGTGCTACAGCCTGGTTCACCGGAGTCCTGTTAGCCCAGTGCTACAGCCCGGATTCGCACGCTGCTGACCGACACGTTCGATGTTGATTCATGTATGCCTGTCCCCATACGTTAGTGCCGCTTTGGGTTCACGACTAGCCATGTCGGCCCGGGTTCTCTGTCATATGGATGCTAGCGACATTGTCATATACGCGAGCCAAAAGGCGCAAACGGTCCCGGGCCATGGTAAGGCGACACCCGTGGGAGTACCGTGCGTGAGGCCGCAAAGTGATATGAGGTGTTACAGGCTAGATCAGTGTGACTTGGAATCGGGGTCCCGACACTAGTTCTTCTTCTTTGGGATTCACATCAACTTTATGGGAATCCTTGGAGTTGTAGTTGAACTTTATGATGTAGAGCTTGATGTAGTCTTTGGTACCCACTTGACCATGGCCTTAGGAGCTCATTCAAATGAGTCAATCTCTTCTTGAAGCTTGTCCTTGCCTTTTTGCTTGTGGTCTTGTGGTGGAAGATCATCTTGATCTTGTGTTCCCTTGAAAGAAGTGGGGTCATATTTCTCTTGTTGAGGAACAAACTTTGCCTTGGGGTATTGATCTTCTTCCCACTCAACTCCATTGGCATTGAACTTTCGTTCAAATCCAACACCTTGGTTCTTCCGGTGTCTTCCTTGCTTGTGTACAATTTCCTCAAATTGCTTACTCCCGGCAAGGCTCTTGTAAACACCTTTCTCTATAATTCCCTTCAATAAGCTATTTTGTTGGTCAAGTGTGACTTGGCTAAGAGAATCATTAGTCGAATCAAGAGAACTACTAGAAGCAACAATATTAGATTTAACATGGTTATTGTTACTACTAGCGGAAGAATCTTTCTTGCTCTTGTTGCTAGATTTTACTTGTGGCATATAAGTAGACAAGAGGAGGCTGATACGTCTCCAACGTATCTATAATTTTTTATTGTTCCCTGTTGTTATATTATCATTCTTGGATGTTCTACACTCATTTTATAGCAACTTTATATCATTTTTTGGGACTAACCTATTAACATAGTGCCCAGTGTGAGTTGTTGTTTTTTGCTTGTTTTTTACTTCATAGAATATCCCTATCAAACGGAGTCCAAACGCAACGAAACTTTTTGGAGATTTTTTTTGGACCAGAAGACAACTTGGGAGCCAAGAAAGCACCTGGGGGAGGCTCATGGGGCCCACAAGACACCAGGGCGTGCCAGAGGCCCCTAGCATGCCCTGATGGGTTGTGGGGCCCACGGGGGTCTCCTCCACCGCCTCTCAGCTCTATAAATACCCAAATATTCCAGAAACCATAGGGGAGTCGACGAAACACAACTCCAGCCACCGCAAGTTCCAGAACCACGAGATCCAATCTAACACGATCACGGAGGAGTTCATCATCCTCATTGGTGCCTCTCCGATGATAAGTGAGTAGTTCACCATAGACCTACGAGTCCGTAGGCAGTAGCTAGATGGCTTCTTCTCTCTTTTTGATTCTCAATACAATGGTCTCTTGGAAATCTAGTTTATGTAATGACTTTTTGCGGTGTGTTTGTTGGGATCCGATGAAGTTCGAGTTTATGATCCGATCTATATCCATGAATATTCTTTGAGCCTTCTTTGATCTCTTATATGCATGATTATTTATAGCCTCGTATTTATTCTTCGAATCTTTGGTTTAGTTAGGCCAACTGGATCGTTTTTCTTGCAATGGGAAGAGGTGCTTTGTGATGGGTTCAATCTTACGGTGTCCTCACCCAATGACACAAGGGGTAGCAAGGCACGTATGTATCGTTGCTATTAAGGATAACAAGACGGGATCTATTCCTACATGAATAGTTCTTGTCTAGATCATGTCATCATTCTTATTGCATTACTCCGTTTCTCCATGAACTTAATACACTAGATGCATGTTGGATAGTCGTCGATGTGTGGAGTAATAGTAGTAGATGCAGAATCATTTCGGTCTACTAATCTTGGACATGATGCCTATATATTGATCATTGCCTTGGATATCTTCATAATTATTTGTTCTTCTATCAATTTCCCAACAGTAATTTGTTTACCCACCGTGTGCTATTTTCTCGAGAGAAGCCACTAGTGAAATATATGGCCCTCGGGTCTATCTTTTATCATATTTGCTTTCCAATCTATCTTTTGTCATATTTGTTTTCAGATCTATTATACCAAAAAACCAAAATACCTTGCTGCACTTTTTCTTTATTTATTTTATTTCGTGTTTTTGCAAGATCTATTTATCCAAACTCATACAAATTCATCTATCTTTTTACCGAGGAGGGATTGACAACCCCTGTTACGCGTTGGGTTGCGAGGATTTGTTCTTTGTGTGCAGGTACCGTTTACATAGTGTTGCTTGGTTCTCCTACTGGATTTATATCTTGGTTTCATAACTGAGGGAAATACCCACCGTAGTTGTACTGCATCATCCCTTCCTCTTTGGGGAAATACCGACGCAGTTTCAAGCCGCATCAAAAGGAATTTCTGGCGCCATTGCCAGAGAGACATCATCAACATCTATCAGGTTCCTAAACACAAATCTCATCTCCTTGCAATTTGCATTATTTGCCATTTGCCTCTCATCTTCATCTCCCCCACTTCTAAAACTTTCTGTAGAAAGACAAAAATATTTGCCTTATTTTTCGTTTGCCTTTTTCTTGTTAGATCTCTTATTTGCTTGTTTGCCTCTTTGCTTGTGTTGCCATGATCATGCAATTTTACTCACAACTCACTTCTATCCCAATGGAAGAATTGTCTGGATGACCGAAGGACTCAAGTACCAGTCTAGCGTGCTTGAGTGGGTCACATTGCTGGGTGTGCCCGAGGCTGATGAAAATTACATCAATGTGTATGTGTAGGATTGAAAGTATGTCTAGAGGGGTTGATTAGACTACTTGACCAAATAAAAATCTATCCTTTTCCCAATTTAGTTGTGGGCATATTTTAGTAATTAGCACAAGTCAAGCAATCAACCTACACATGCAATTCTAAGAGTATAGCAGCGGAAAGTAAAACATTATGAAGGTAAAGCGAAGGGTTTGGAGAAGGCAAACACAATGTAGACACGGAGATTTTTGGCGTGGTTCCGATAGGTGGTGCTATCGTACGTCCACGTTGATGGAGACTTCAACCCACGAAGGGTAACGGTTGCGCGAGTCCACGGAGGGATCCTCCCACGAAGGGTCCACAAAGAAGCAACCTTGTCTATCCCACCATGGTCATCGCCCACGAAGGACTTGCCTCACTCGGGTAGATCTTCACGAAGTAGGCGATCTCCTAGCCCTTACAAACTTCTTGGTTCAACTCCACATCTTGACGGAGACTCCCAAGCGACACCTAACCAATCTAGGAGAAACCACTCTCCAAAAGATAATAGATGGTGTGTTGATGATAAACTCTTTGCTCTTGTGCTTCAAACGATAGTCTCTCCAACACTCAACTATCTCTCTCTCTCAGATTTGGCTATGGTGGAAAGATGATTTGAGTGGAAAGCAACTTGGGAAGGATAGAAATCAAGATTCTCGTGGTAGGATTCGAATGTCTTGATCTCAACACATGAGTATGTGGTTCTCTCTCAGAAAATGTATGGTGGAAGCGTAGGCACGTTCTGATGGCTCTCTCACAAATGGAGAAGGGGTGGAGGGGTAGATATAGCCTCCACACAAAATCCAACCGTTCCACACATTTGACTCATCTCGGTGGGACCGAATAGTTAACCTCGGTGGCACCGATATGTTCAAAAATGTGAACGTTAGGAATCTCGGTCGGACCAACTGGAACAACTCGGTGGGACTGATGTGTTAGGGCTTAGGGCAAATATCATCTTGGTGGCGCCGATTGCATCAACTCGGTGGGACCGAAGTGAAGCAATAATGGAATAGAGAATCTGTCAAGCCAACTCGGTGAGACCGATTGCATAACTCGGTAAGACCGAAATAAATGCAACAAGTTACAGAGCATTGGCAAGGCCATCTCGGTGAGACCGAGACCCGTATCGTTGAGATCGAACTGCTAGGGTTTCTGGTTGTGGCTATATCATATGAACTCGGTGGCTCCGGATAGAAAGAATCGTTGGGCCGAGTTGGAGTTTAGGTTTTGGACATATTTGGATGTAGAAAGTGGGTGAGGGTTTTGGAGCAATATCACTAAGCATTTGAGCAAGCAAGCCATTAAGCAACACCTCATTCCCTTTTAATTGTATTGGCTTTCCTATGGACTCAATGTGATCTTGGATCACTAAAATAAAGATGAAGAGTCTTGAGCTTTTGCCAATATTTGTCCTTAGCATTTTGAGGGGGTCCACATCTTTAGTCCATGCCATGCCATTCATTGAACTTCCTGAAATATTTATCTTGAATGGATATTAGTTCAATGAGCTATATGTTGTTATGATAACAAAACCACCCGGGGATTAGTTGCACTTTCAGTATACTAAACCAAAGATGGACCACAATTCGATGGCTAACATGTACACAGAGATACCTGATAAGTACAAGGACTCTCAAAAGCTTGGCTCCATTTATCACTTGTTGGCAGGACTTGCTACCTCCAGCACTATCATGAGGCATACTTTGATGCCCAAGTCAGGTGATGAGAGGATGATTAGAGGTCACTCCATTAATATGTTGCATCATATTGATCAACATGAGAAGTTCAAAGTCATGGATCTCATTGTGGAAACTATCAAGAGGACAACTGCTGATCAGAAAAGGTCTAGTGGGTTTGCCCCTCATATTCAGATTCTTATCAACTCCAAGGGTGCAAACAAGAACTTTCTGTTAGATCGTGAGCATTTTCCACTTCGGCCTGAGCTTGAGGACAACACCGTGACAATGGATCCATTCCATCCTACCTCAGACGCAGCTCATGCAGGCGTAGAAGCTGCAAGGGCTTCAGCACCTAGTGTTTCCTCAGCTCCATTGTTCAAGACCAAGACCGGCCAAATGCAATATCGCATTCAAGCTACTCGGAGGATCGAGTGGAGTCTGGCCAACCTCGCAGAGAACCAGAAGAGTCTTGAGAGGATTGTAGAGACTAAATTTCATGATCTGGATATCAAGGTGATAGAAGTTCAGTCCATAGTTGAGAGCCTCAAAAAGGAAGTGGATGAAGCCAAGGCACGAGCTTCTAGTGATGATGAGCACACCCCTGGTGATGGCATTCCTACAACTACTTAGTTCTGAACTATGTGTAGATCAGCTGCAGTACCAGTATCTTCCAGAGCCACAGTCTCAGCTCTAGCAGCTACACCATCGGTTGCCCCTCAGTGTCCCCTGTCCTCTCCACTCCTCCAGTTCAGCAGACCTCATCCAGGGCATTTGCAAATGAACTTCTCTCCACTCCGACATCGACACACACCGGCACTGCAAGTTAGAGGACTTCATGACCAGGAGCTGTCGGAGATCAAGCCTAGAGCGACGTTTAGCTCTATACTTATTTGAACTTTTTGGTACTTGTTGCCAAAGGGGGATAATTTGTATAGATCATAGGGATTTGGTAAGTACATTCCACATATATAATTTGGCACTCAAATATAGCATCTATTGTGATATATTCATCCATTATTTTCTTTTATTGATTGAATGTTGCTTGATAATCATAAAAAAAGATCATTCACTAGTCTTTGTTCTATTTTGCAGAAATGTGCGCAAAGGCACTATAATCGTCAAGATTCCGTCATCGAGAAGAGTGAAGAAAAGAAAAAAAGGAAGAAGAGACTTGTGTGAGATGAAAAGAAGTAACCAGGGGGCTAGGTAAAGAAGCGTGTCGAATCACGGGTTCCGGAAAAACCCTCAAGGTTCGAACACTGGGGTGTGCGCGGAGATTTCCTCCCTACCGATCTATGCCCTAGGTCGCTAAGATCTCGCGGACGAACTCGACGAACTCGCAACACAAAGACACAAGATTTATACTGGTTCGGGCCACCGTTGTGGTGTAATACCCTACTCCAGTGTAGTGGTGGTGGATTGCCTCTTGGGCTGATGATGAACAGTACAAGGGGAAGAACAGCCTCCTGAGGTTGGGGTGTTCTTGTGTTCGGTGTGTGGCTAGGGATTGGCTCTCGATCAAGTGAGATCAAGCTGCCTCCTGTTGTGGTGGCTAGTTCTACTTATATAGGCCCTGGTCCTCTCCCCAAATATTGAGCGGGAAGGGAGCCAACAACGGCCAATTTGAAAGGGGACAGCTAGTACAGCTTATCCTGACAAAAGCGGTCTTCGCCTGCGGAAAGCTCTGGTGGTGACGTCGTCTCGGGCTCCACGGTGACCTCCGTCCTGCCATCTGGCTGGTCTTGGTCTTGTTGCACTGATATGGAAACCTTTGCCTGATGCCTCGGTACTCCGCGCCTGCGCTGGCTTCCTTAGCAACAAAGGGGAAACAAGGACGTTGCGCGCGCTGGCGCCCGCCTGGCGCCCGCCTAATCTTGATCGTCATGGCTCACGTCACGAGAGCCTCGTGAGGTTTGCCCTGCCTTGATATCTCTGCTCCTCACGAGGCAGCCTGGTGAGGCCGCTCCTGAGGAGGTCCCGCATCGTCCGCCTTGCGAGGCTTGGCCCCTCGCAAGTGTCTTGATTGCCTTGTTGATGAAGATGAGCCGTACAGGCCTGCTAGCGCAGCCACGCCGTGGGCCGCAGGCAGGCAACTCTGGGGACCCCCGTTCCCAGAACGCCGACAGTAGCCCCCGGGCCCAAGGTGCGCTCGGGCTTGGCTTCGCGGTGAAGCCAAAGGTCAAGCGCGGAGCGCCGCGGGCCCCAAAAGCCTGCGGCCTTGGTCGACGCGTGGCCTTCTTCCGCTATAAATGGGGAAGGGCGGAGCCCCCGTCACCCATCTCTTCTTGGTTCACTTGCTTCTTCCTCCTTGCTCCACCGCTAGCAGCAATGGCGCCGTCGAAGAGGTTCGACGTCGCGGGCAACATAGCTTTGGCCCATGGTTGGCAGACGTTCACCCGCGCGCGCGGCCTGGGCAGGCGATGCACCCTCCATTTCAAGTTCGACGGCGACGCGGCCCTCTTCATGAGGGTGTTCGGGGAAGATGGACGCCGCGCCGGATGCTGCCCCGAGGTGAACGACGGCAAGGAGGTGCTCGGCCTTGGCGATGGTCGGGACGAGGAGGAGGACGAACCTGCCGGCCGCGCTTCATCTGGCTATGGCGGCTCCTCCCTTGGTGACATTCCAGCAGCGGCGGCCTTGATCAGCCGCCAGCCGCCATGCCCGCTTCGAAGGTGGTAGCGGGTCGTCTCGTCGTCGTGCATCGTTGAAGCGTGAGGAGGGGTCCGACTAGACCCGGGGCGTCGCCAAGGCCCTGCCCCCGTTTGCTGCTGCAGGGGCGAGCGCCACTTTTGTCATGTTCCCCTTTTCCTTCCTGCATCGAAATGAAACCAGCATGGGCCCGGAGGGGCGTGTATCGAACCATAACTTATTAACCATTATGCTATGCTTGTTGTTTCAGTGCTGTGTGGCTATTTTTTGCAAAGATAACTTAGCTGATGCATTCGGGGTGCCCTCCTCCTTACGAGGCGTTTACTTCCTCGTGTCCATCTTGACCTAGTGGTCTGCGATTGCTTAGGAGCTGCAAAAAATTCGTTAGGGAGTTTGCCAGGAGATTTGTCGTTCACCCAAGCCTTGACCCGGCGCTTTGTATCGTGGTACCTGAGGGGCACGGATTAGGAGAGATGCGCCAGCTTTCGGGCTCGAACGAGGGTGGCTCGCGAGAAGGCAGAGAGAAGAAAAACACTCGCTAGGGCACCTGCCTAGCCCCCCTCGCGAGCTATGCGAGAGAGAGAACACGAGCGAACCAGAGCCGGAAAATGCGGTAAGAGGCGAGGGAATCGAATCAGCAAGGAACACCAAAAGCAAACTTCGATTAAGGAAAAGCGAGCCAACTACGGAAAGCAAATGAAAAGCCGCGTCCGGCACCTAATCTAGTCTTCAAGTCTTCTTACCAGCGCGGAGCTAAGTGCTGCCACTAGGCGTGGGAGGGAGCCCCAGGGCCTGAGGCCGGCGCTCCTAAGACTCCGGGGCGTGTACAGACCCACTCATTATTTCGTGAGAGTGTCACGGGCGGCGATTCTTCACAGGCACCGGGCCTTCTTCACAGGCTCTAGGCCTTTCTTCACAGGCTCTGGGCCTTGCTTCATGAGTAGAACTTCCGGAGGTGCTGGATGTTCCAGGCGTTCTGGATGGGTACCCCGTCATGCGTCTCCAGGCGTGCGGCGCCAGTCCTGGAGACATGGACGACCCGGAACGGGCCCTCCCACATGGGTGAAAGCTTGTGCAGCCCTTCCCTGGAGAGGACCCGCCTCAGGACGAGGTCGCCCGCCTCGAGCGTCCTGGAGTGGATGTTGCGGCAATGGTATCCCCGCAGCGCCTACTGATACCTTGCCGCCCTCAGTGCAGCTTCGCGACGACGTTCATCCCCCAGCACGAGGTCCATCCCTCGCGTGGCGTCCTGCTGCATTTCATCGAATGCTAGGACCCGTGCGGAGCGATGCTTAACCTCGTGAGGAAGGACCGCTTCAGCTCCGTAGACAAGGAAGAATGGGGTCTCGCCCGTTGGTTTGGTGGCGGTGGTGCGGATGGACCACAGCACGGACTGGAGCTCGTCGTGCCAGCCCCTGCCACAGGCCTCGAGCTTCTTCTTGAAGGTCCTGGTCTTGAGGCCCCTCAGGACCTCCGCGTTGGCGCGTTCGGCCTGACCATTGCTCTTGGGGTGCGCCACCGAAGCGTAGCAAATCTGCGTTCCAAGGTTAGCACAGTAGGTTTTGAAGAGGTTACTAGTGAACTGCGAGCTGTTATCTGTGATAATGCGGTTGGGGACCCCGAAGCGGCTCACGAGGCCCTTGATGAATTTGACAGCAGAGCCGGCTCGGATGGTACGAACGGCTTCCACTTCCGCCCACTTGGTGAACTTGTCGATTGCGATGTAGAGGTAGCGGTAGCCCCTAGGCGCTCGAGGGAATGGGCCTAAGATGTCCAGCCCCCAGACCGCGAATGGCCACATGAGCGGAATGGTCTGGAGGCCCTGAGCCGGCTGATGAATCTGCTTGGCGTGGAACTGGCAGGTTTCGCAGGACTTCACCAGCTCAGCTGCATCGTTGAGCGCAGTGGGCCAGTAGAACCCACTGCGGAATACTTTGCCGACGAGGGTCCGTGATGACGAGTGGTGCCCGCAGTCCCCATCGTGTATGTCAGTTAGCAGCTCCTTCCCCTGGTCCCTGGAAATGCAGCGCAGGGAAACGTCGTTTGGCCGCTTCCTGTACAACTCGCCATCCTGGATGCAGTACGTCGTGGCTTGCCGAACCACACGCTCTGCATCCTCCTCCTTCTCCAGCACCGCCCCTTGCATCAGATATTCCTTGAATTCCTTGGTCCAGCATCCCTCCTAAGGCTCGAGCGCCAAGAGCAGGCGAGCTCCTGAGGTCGGGCCATAGGCCGGGGCTCCTATGGCAGGAGGCTGTGGGAGCTCCTCCCGAGGCTGAGTTGTGCTTGAAAGTGGTGGTGTCGCCGATGGCTTGAAGAGCCGTTCCTCAAAAGACTCCGGGCTCTTGTGGTTGCCGCTTGGATGCTCTCTTCGCGATGTCGTCGGCTTCCTTGTTGGTGCCTCGGGGCACGTGCTGCAGCTCCAGGCCCAAGAACTGCTTCTCCATCTTGCGCACCTCTGCGAGGTATGCCTCCATATGCTCGTCCTTCGGCTCGTATACCTTGTTGGAGAAGTTGACGAGGAGCTGCAAGTCGCCTCTAATGGTAAGGCGCTTCACCCCCAGAGCTGCCACGGCCTTCAGGCCAGCTATGAGGCCTTCATATTCCGCGATGTTGTTGGAGACCTTCTCGCCCTGCTGAAAGCAGAGCTGCACGGTGTAGTAGAGCTTATCCTGAGTGGGTGAGATGAGTACTGCTCCAGCCCCTGCGCCCTGGTGCACGAAGGCGCCATCGAAGTACATGACCCAACCGTATGGTGCCTCACTTCCTGGCGAGGTGGACCGGTCTTCACCTACTTCAAGTGTCGGGACGTTCGTCCATTCCGCCACAAAATCAGCGAGCGCGGCCCCCTTGATGACCCTGGTAGTGCTGAACTCTAACTGGAATGCTTACAGCTCGATGTTCCACTCAGCGACCCTTCCAGCAGAATTGGGGCTCCTGAGCACCCTCTCCAATGGGTAGGCTGAGACAACCTTGATGGGGTGCCCCTGGAAGTAGTGCCGCAGCTTGCGCGAGGCCACCAAGAGTACGAGCAGGAGCTTCTGAGGCATGGGATATCGCGCCTCGCATCTCGCAACACGGTGCTGCGAAATACACCGGGTGTTCGACGAGGGCTGGTGCGGTGTCTGGGCTCGCGTCTTGCGGAAGTTGAGACGCCTCCTGAGGTGACGGGACTCCTGACGCCTGATTGTTTGCGGGAATTTTGGCGGCGGCGTCCTGTTGAGCTTGGTCTTCTGACGGCGCTGCCACGGCTCTTGCGGCGCCTTCCTGATCTTGCATTGCTTCAGTTGTAGCCCGGTGCAGCGTGCCCTTGGCTTGGTGCTCCTCCCGAATCGCCACCAGTGCTGCGCTGGCGGAGTACGGGGTAGCAGCAAGGTAGAGTACTAAGGGCTCGACAGGTCGTGGTGCTACCATCACCGGAGGGCTGGTCAGGTATCTCTTGAGGTCCTGAAAAGCTCGGTCGGCCTCCTGGGTCCACTCGAATGGGCCCTTCTTCATCATCAGCTTGAAGAAGGGTAGGGCGCGTTCCCCTAGCTTGGAGATGAAGCATCCCAACGAAGTTACCCGACCAGCCAGCTTCTGCATCTCCCTAAGGGTCTGCGGCGGGCTCACGTCCTCGATGGCCTTGATCTTCTCTGGATTCGCCTCGATCCCTCTATGGGACACGAGGAAGCCCAGCAGCTTGCCGGAAGGGACGCCGAACACGCACTTCTCCGAGTTAAGCCGCAAGTTCACTTGGCGCAGGCTCGCGAAGGTCTCCTCCAGGTCTTGAATCAAGGTCCTTGCCTCCCGAGACTTTACCACAATGTCGTCGACGTAGGCCTCTGTGTTTCTCCCGAGCTGCCGCCCCAAGGCGATGTGCATCAGTCGCTGAAAGGTTGCGCCCGCGTTGCGCGGTCCAAAGGGCATGCAGGTGTAGCAGTACACCCCACACGGGGTCAGGAAGGCTGTCTTCTCCACATCTTGTACCGCCATCTTGATCTGGTGATACCCTGAGAACGCATCCAGGAAGCACAGCAGGTCGCACTCGGCGATGGAGTCAACGATCTGATCGATGCGTGGGAGCGGGAACGGATCTTGAGGGCAGGATTTGTTAAGGTTGGTGAAGTCGACGCACATCCGTTCCTTCCCGCCTTTCTTCGGCACTACGACGGGGTTCGCCAGCCATTCGAGATACCGAACCTCGCGAATGGCACCCGCCGCCTCCAGCTTGCGGGTCTCTTGGACGATGAAGGCCTGCTTCTCAGTGGACTACCGTCTCGCTCGCTGCTTCACAGGGCGTACATTGGGGCATACCCTTAAATGATGCTGAATCACCTCTCTCGGGACTCCTACCAGCTGATTGGGCTCCCATGCGAATATATCCTTGTTTGCACGCAAGAACTTCATCAATGCTTCCTCTTGACCTGGGTCGAGGCTAGCACCTATGGTAAAGGTGGCTCCTGAGGGCCCGTCCTCGTTAGACTGGCACTTGCTTGGTTTCCGCCATGTCTTGTGTGAACAACTGCTTCTTCTTGGTCGGTACGGCTCCCTTGGGCTTGGAGGTGCCCGCGTCGGCAGGCTACGCCTCCGCAGCGGTTTTGAGGGCGAGCCTGAGCACCGCCAGGGCCTCCTTGGCGTCCCCTTTGACAGTGAGGACGCCTTTGCTCCCGGGTATTTTCATGAGGTTGTAGGCCGGATGAATTGCTGCCATGAACTGGGCCAGAGCCGGGTACCCGAGGATGGCGTTGTACAGGAGGCCGATGTGGGCGATGTCGAAGTCGACCAGCTCGGTGCGGTAGTTGTCGTCGTGCCGAAGGTGACAGGAAGGCGGATCTGTCCTAGAGAGCGGGCAGTGCCACCACCAACTCCTAAGAAAGGCTTGCTGAGGCTGGGCCGCTCGAGCGGCACGTGAAGAAGGTTGAAGGCCTCCACGGAGAGCAAATTGAGGCCGGCACCGCCGTCGATGAGGGTCTTGGTAATAGCCACGTTGCAGATGGTGGGCATGCAGAGCATTGGGAGCATGCCCGAGCCGGCGGTGGAGTTGGGGTGGTCCTCTGAGCCGAAGGTGAGGTCGGCCTCCGGCGCAGCCCAACCCGGTGGAGCCCCCGGGCGCTTGGAAGCGGCACCAATCTGATGGAGGAACGGCTTGACGTGGCGGTCCGAAGGCGGTGCTTGAGAGCCGCCCAACAGGGCCGCGACTGCGTGGTGCGCCGGCACCGCGTAGCGAGCAGTGAAGAGGTCGCGGAGTTCCCCCCAGGATGCCACCGTGGATCCAGGGAGGTTGAGCAGCCAGGCGCGTGGCTCGCCGGCGAGGGCCATGGGAAGCCAGTTGGTCCTGACCTTGTCGTCGCCCCCGGCCTCGAGGACGGCCTCCTCGTATGCCAGCAGGAAAGCTGACGGGTCTGCCGCGCCGTCGTAGCGCGGCGGCATCCCCGACCTGAACTTGGGTTCCGTCTTCGGTTGCAAAATACCTAATTATTCACAGGGTCTAAAGTTGGGTTCCGTCTTCGGTTGCAAAATACCTATCTATTCGGTTGCAAAAATGAATCAAAACGTACCCTCGTAGACCGAAAGCGGAAGCGTTAGCACAACGCGGTTGATGTAGTCGTACGTCTTCACGATCCGACCGATCCAAGTACCGAACGCACGGCACCTCCGAGTTCAGCACACGTTCAGCTCGATGACGTCCCACGAACTCCGATCCAGCAGAGCTTCGAGGGAGAGTTCCGTCAGCACGACGGCGTGGTGACGGTGATGATGATGCTACCGACGCAGGGCTTCGCCTAAGCACCGCTACGATATTATCGAGGTGGATTATGGTGGAGGGGGGCACCGCACACGGCTAAGAGATCAAGAGATCAATTGTTGTGTCTCCAAGGGGTGCCCCCCTCCCCGTATATAAAGGAGTGGAGGAGGGGGAGGGCCGGCCCTCTTTATGGCGCGCCCTAGGAGGAGTCCTACTCCCACCAGGAGTAGGATTCCCCCCTTCCAAGTAGTAGGAGTAGGAGTCAAGAAAGGGGAGAGAGAAGAGAATGAAGGAGGGGCGCAGCCCCTCCCCCTAGTCCAATTCGGACTAGGCCTTGGGGGGCGCGCAGCCTCTCCTTTCTCTTTCCCCTAAAGCCCAATAAGGCCCATATACTCCCCGGCGAATTCCCGTAACTCTCCGGTACTCCGAAAAATACCCGAATCACTCGGAACCTTTCCGATGTCCGAATATAGTCGTCTAATATATCGATCTTTACGTCTCGACCATTTCGAGACTCCTCGTCATGTCCCCGATCTCATCTGGGACTCCGAACTACCTTCGGTACATCAAAACACATAAACTCATAATGCAACCGTCATCGAACTTTAAGCGTGCGGACCCTACGCGTTCGAGAACTATGTAGACATGACCGAGACACGTCTCCGGTCAATAACCAATAGCGGAACCTGGATGCTCATATTGGCTCCCACATATTCTACGAAGATCTTTATCGGTCAAACCGCATAACAGCATACGTTGTTCCCTTTGTCATCGGTATGTTACTTGCCCGAGATCCGATCGTCGGTATCTCAATACCTAGTTCAATCTCGTTACCGGCAAGTCTCTTTACTCGTTCCGTAATACATCATCCCGCAACTAACTCATTAGTTACAATGCTTGCAAGGTTTATAGTGATGTGCATTACCGAGTGGGCCCAGAGATACCTCTCCGACAATCGGAGTGACAAATCCTAATCTCGAAATATGCCAACCCAACAAGTACCTTCGGAGACACCTATAGAGCACCTTTATAATCACCCAGTTATGTTGTGACGTTTGGTAGCACACAAAGTGTTCCTTCGGTAAACGGGAGTTGCATAATCTCATAGTCATAGGAACATGTATAAGTCATGAAGAAAGCAATAGCAACATACTAAACGATCAAGTGCTAAGCTAACGGAATGGGTCAAGTCAATCACATCATTCTCCTAATGATGTGATCCCGTTAATCAAATGACAACTCATGTCTATGGTTAGGAAACATAATCATCTTTAATTAACGAGCTAGTCAAGTAGAGGCATACTAGTGACACTCTGTTTGTCTATGTATTCACACATGTATTATGTTTCCGGTTAATACAATTCTAGCATGAATAATAAACATTTATCATGATATAAGGAAATAAATAATAACTTTATTATTGCCTCTAGGGCATATTTCCTTCAAGCGCAGCCACGCCGTGGGCCGCAGGCAGGCAAGTCAGGGGACCCCCATTCCCAGAACGCTGACAAAGTGGGAGGACCTTCTTGTGAAGAAAGAAGAGAAGAGGGCTAAGGTGTAAAGTTTTCAGATCAGATCTAAGTCAAAATCCCTAGTTCATCTTCAATTCCCCTGAGGCCTGGCATCTCCATCTCCTCTCTCCCCCGACTCCTTCTCTACCTCCGGCCGCCACCGCCGCCAGCCCGGCGTGGCGGCGCGCCATCCAGCCACCGGCACCAGCATCGCCTCCAGCCACTACTCCACCACGCACCACGAGCACCACCATCCATTCGAGAGCCACCACCAACAACCCATGCTCCAGATCGAAGACAGGAGTGGCACGCTCCACCAGACATGCAGTCGTGGGTGTCTGGGTACCCGCGTGACCCTGCCTTCTGATACGTCCATTTTGCATCATGCTTTTGTATTGATATTTATTGCATTATGGGCTGTTATTACACATTATAGTACAATACTTATGCCTTTTCTCTCTTATTTTACAAGGTTTACATGAAGAGGGATAATGCTGGCAGCTGGAATTCTGGACCGGAAAGGGTGCAAATCTAAGAGACCTATTTTGCACAACTCCAAAAGTCCTGAAAATTTACGGAGAATTGTTTTGGAATATGTAAAAAATATTGGGCGAAGAAAATACCAGAGGGGACCCACCAGGTGGCCACAAGGGTGGGGGCGCGCCTCCTTGGCTTGTGGGCCCCCTAGCAGGCCTCCGGTGCCCCTCTTCTGCTATATGATGTCTTTTGACCTGGAAAAAAATAAGGAGGAAGCTTTCAGGACGAAGCGCCGCCGTCTCGAGGCGGAACATGGGCAGAACCAATCTAGGGCTCCGGCGGAGCTGTTCTGCCGGGGAAACTTCCCTCCGGGAGGGGGAAATCGATAAGTAAGGGTGTCGAACCCAATGAGAAACAGAAGGAAATGACAAGCAGTTTTCAGCAAGGTCGCCGGCAGAACAGCTGCGCCGGCGGAACAGAAGGAAATGATAGATCCCCTATACTTGTGGGTCATCACCTTGTGCCGCTGCTCCTCTTCCCCAAACCTTGCTGTTGATCCTTCTTCCCTTCTCCATCTGATGTTGCCTTCTTCTCTCTGCCTTGCTAGTGCTCCTTCTCCAACCCCTCCTGCTACTTACTCCCTCTGTCGTTGTTGTTTCTCCATCTCTATTGCTGCACCTTCTTCCCTTTCCCCGTTTCTCCTCCTCCTCTCAAAGTCCTCTTGCTGCTACCTCTCCTTCCCACCGCTGCTTGCTGCTCCTCCTTTGATCCCTTTGTTGCTGCTCTTCTACCTGCGACAACCCTCTGTTGTTTCTCTTCCCTTGCTTAATACTCAACTATCCTCTCCATGCCCTACTGCCCTTCTCTCAACACAACCTTACTGCTAAATCTCTTCTCCAAACCTTGTTGATGCTCCTAATCTGAACCATAAACTGCTATCTCTCTCTGTCTATGTGTGTGTGTGCGCGCGCGCGTAATTCTTGTGACATATTACTGTGTGATGATGATATTTGTTCAGTCCAAATACATGTGTTGTTCTTATTTTGTTGACTAGTGAGAGTTTGTACTATTACATTGTGACACTCATTTCAAATGTATGAGAACTAGTTAAATATATAAATTACGTACTGCATTTGGTACTGATTAGTGTCCAGTTTACTTTCCCTGTGTTGCTCAAGTACATGTGATATATATACATATGTGTGTATTTGTAATGTGAAATATATCAATTTTGTCCTATATTCATGTTTCTTCTCTCTGTTACATGTTAGATAAACATATGTGTTCTAGTATTGTCGTTTCCCTTTGGTCATTTTGGTATGCTTGTGTCAGTGTTTACATTCTCAAGTAAATCGATAATACCATGAAGACAGAGAGTACAATCTGAACCTCCTTTCGATTCTTTTTATTTTTTTGTTGATGATTTTCCGGAACAGTTTTAGATTGTTTAGGTTTATTTTCTTGCTATCATCACCCTAATCGTGTTACCTAGCTTTAGTCTTGTGTCGTCGTTGATCGCCTAGTCCATGTGGAGAACTTCAACAACCCGCAGTTTGGGCGTAAAACCCCCGATGTACTTACACTTGATCAGGCTTCGAGAGAGCGAGTGCTTTCCTTTTTCACGCTTGATTTGCTTTGACTTTTGCTACAATTTGGTTCGTACTACTTTTAAATACTTTTGTTTGATGCTTGTATGAGACAACGTTATCGTGTGCTTGATCATACCGTACATAATGCTATGCTTTCTTGGATATTCATTCCATATGCTCTTGTATGATCATTCACTTGTTTACTTGGTGATGAGTGCTATTTTTGTTGCAATCATATCATTTTGGGTGCTCCACCAAGATTTATGTGACATGGAAGAGTAACCCATGATCCTAATTGATTGTGCATTTGCATTCAAACGTAATTTTTTTAATAATGCGCAAATTTAGGGGGGGGGGGGGGCTCTTGCTTATCACATACTTCTCAAAGCGATGATGTATTTCATTCATTATATCATTTGTCAAAGCTTTGATCTATATGTTATCATCAATTACCAAAAAGGGGGAGACTGGAAGTGCAACTAATCCCTGTGTGGTTTTGGTAATTAATAACAACATATATGCCATTGATCTAATGAACATTGATGATAGATTTCAGAAAAGATCAATGATTGGCATGGACTAATGGATGTGGACCCCTCAAAATGTGAAGAACAAGAATTGGCTACCCCACGACTCTACATTTTTGGTTTAGTGATCCAAGATCACATTGAGTCCCTTAGGAAAGCCAATACTATTAAAAAGGGATGAGGTATTGTTGATGAGGTTGTTGCTCAAAGTGCTTACTGATATTGCTCCAAAAACCCTCCATCACTTTCCCAAAAACACATTTGTCCAAACCCTAATTCATCATTTTGGTCCCACCGATACAATCCACTCCGGACCCACCGAGATGATCATTATATTGCCACAGCCAAAACCCTAACAATTTGGTCTGACTGAAATGGTTCTCGGTCCCACCGAGATGGCCTTGCCAATCTTCTGTAATGAAGTCATTTCATTTTGGAATCACTGAGATGAATCAATCGGAATTACTGAGACGCGGATCTGCCCTAGCCATTGCACTTCGGTCCCACCGAGTTGGTATAATCGGTCTCACCGAAAAGCCTAACTTTCAAGTCTTTTGCATTAGTCGGTCTCACCGAGATTTTCATATCGGTGCCACCGAGTTGGGTCAAAAGCTCGTAAGGGTTGGATTTTTGGTGCTGCCTATTTATACCCACTCCACCACCACTTACTCTAAAAGAGAGCCATCAGAATGAAACATAACTTCCACCATTCATTTTCTGAGAAAGAACCACCTACTCATGTGTTGAGATCAAGAGATTCCATTCCTACCATTTGAACCTTGATTTCTAGCCTCTTCAAGTTGCTTTCCAGTCCAATCCTTCTCCTACCCAAGCAAAATCTATGAGAGAGAGATTGAGTGTTGAGGAGACTATCATTTGAAGCACAAGAGCAAGGAGTTCATCACCAACACAATATTTATTACCTTTTGGAGAGTGGTGTCTCCTAGATTGGTTAGGTGTCACTTGGGAGCCTCCAAGATCATGTGGAGTTGAACCAAGGAGTTTGTAAGGGCAAGGAGATCGCCTACTTCGTGAAGATCTACCCGAGTGAGGCTAGTCCTTCGTGGACGGAAGCCATGGTGGAATAGACAAGGTTGCTTCTTCGTGGACCCTTCATGGGTGGAGCCCTTCGTAGAATCGCGCAACCGTTACCCTCTGTGGGTTGAAGTCTCCATCAACATGGACGTATGATACCACCACCTATCGGAACCACGCCAAAAATCATCATGTCTTCATTGCGTTTGAAATCTCCAACCCCTCCTTTACTTACATGTGTTATGTTTTACTTTATGCTGCTATACTCTTAGAATTGCATGTGTAGGGTGATACTTGACTTGCTAGATTTGCTAAAATCCGCCAACAACTAAAATTAGGAAAACGTTAGATTTTTTATTTGGTCAAGTAGTCTAATCACCCCCGCCCTCTAGACATACTTTCAATCCTACACCATGTGTTAATGCTTTGATCTGGTTCTGTATTAAAATGAGGCCTTAATTACCCTTAGATTTCCTTATGGACCCCGCTGCCATGGGAGGGTAGGACAAAATATGTCATGCAAGCTCTTATTATAAGCACATATGACTATATACGGAATACATGCCTACATTGAATTGATGAATTGGCTATTGTGTATCGCTCTAGGTTGTGACTGTTACATGATGAATGTCATCCATACAAATATCCATCATTGATCCGATGCCTACGCTTTGCTCATATTGACTTTTGCTAAGTTATTACTATTGCTGTTATGGTTACAGTTACTACAAAACTACTACTATCACTCTCACTGTTCCTATTGCTACCGCTACTATCAAAACTATCATACTACTATGCAACTAAACATTTTGCTGCAGAGAATTAACTTTTAGGTGTGGTTGAATTGACAATATGACTGCTAAGGCTCATAAATATTCTTTGTCTCCCCTTGTATCGAGTCAATAAATTTGGTGAAATACTACCCTCGAAGACTGTTGCGATCCCCTATACTTGTGGGTCATCAATGACATCCTCCAGGCCTTCCGGACCACTTGCTCAACCTTTCCGGTGAAATACCTCGGGCTGCCCCTTTCGTTCACCCACCTCAAATTGATTCATTTCCAACCGTTTAAGGACAATGTTGCGAGCAAGCTCACTCTGTGGCTTGGGAAACATCTTGCATTGGACGACCGTGGTGTTCTTATTAAGATGGTTCTCACTACGAATGCTATTTACCACATGACACTGCTCGAGTTTCGGGCAGATATTTTGAGTTTTATTGACAAGTTTCATCGCACATACTTGTGGGGTGGTTGCAACAAGGTGTCGGGCGGCAAGTGCAAGGTCAACTAGGAATAAGTGTGTAAGCCTAAATCTCTCGGGGGTCTGGGTATTCTCAACCTTCAGAAGTTTGCAACCGCCCTTAGACTCCGGTGGATTTGGTTTGCTTAGGCAGAGCTGCTCAAAGCTTGCGCTATGTCATGAACCGGTCCCGAAGGGGGCCCGAATCTCAGCACTTTCTATGTTAGTCCCTGGATCAATAGCTGACATGCATAGTCGACGATGAAATACCAAGAATACAGCACATGTCATAGTATTACATCGCAGATCAAGTGCTTTACAATACACACTTGCTTAGCTCATGGGCTAGCTTAGTATACAATCATGAAGCCAAATAATATTCTAGTCTTGTGGCATCCGTCCACTCACAGGCAAGATTTGAGTATAGCATTGTAACCCTAGTTCATACCTCTCCTTCGATACAGTAAGCCTGTAACAAGATACGTTGCAGCCGCAAGGGTTAATACATTGAATGTATTGGCAAGCTGCACCAGGATTGGCTTGTTGGGACATTAAACATGCAATTTGGTGTGGCTATGTTTTCTTTTGTGTAAAAATAGTTTTCCTACCTTTGTAATAGTGGTCTATTCTAATAGCTGGACACACCACACAGTGGTCCTGAACACATCGTATCATGTGATCGTCCAAAAATAAGCATTTTAGTATGTGGGCCTCCGCATCACACAGCCACCCTAAACCAATCCCAGATGACCCCCCTGGTATCCCGCCAGGCATTTGAGTTGGTCCATACTCCCCTTTGTTCATCCCATAAATTTTATTAGAAGAGGTGATGAGATCAAGCTGACAATCATGAGTTGCTCAAAAGTTGCCCGTAACCATGGACACGGGTAATCATGATTAGTTTTATACACTGTAGATGTTTGTGTACTTTACCCATGATTCCAATCACACCCTTCTGCCACTAAACTTCACTCATGAAGTAGTTAGGTAGATCAATACAAGACTTTTGAGAAGTAGTGGCCCTCTCAGAATCGGCAGACTCGGTCCAATTTCCCTACATGCAAAATCGACATCTGCTAGTCATGCCTAGGAGAGTTCCCACAACTTACTTGGTCCAGAAAAATCCCATATTGTCTCACGGTTACATGGAAGGTACTCAAATTTGAATTCGTACAATCCCTTTGATACCTGGGTGGCATTCCTCACCACTGAACACACTCTGGTGACCCAATCAAAGCCAGTCCGCCCAGATCGATTCATTAATTAAGTGGTAGTTAACTAGTCATCCATATAGTAACCTTTTGGATGTTGATCCCAATCCACGTAATAGCAGCTAAGCAACTACTCGGTTGTTACAAGGTCAGGACATAATGGACCCACATTTCTTCTACTGGGTTATGTCAAGCATAAAGTAAAGTCCTACAGGGGATTCCTAGTTCAAGACAACTACAGTGCATGAAAAGAATAGGTTATTATCAAAGGTTCCACTTGCCTGGTATTGACGATTCTTCAATCTCACAACCTTGAATGATTTACCTTTGCTCTCCATACAATATAGTGTAAGTAAGAGCAATCATAAACAACCATACAATACAATCAGACATACGACGAGTGTTGTGCATGGTGTGAGTATCATTATGCTTTGAGATCATGTGTCAGAGTTAACTCATAAGAGTTTGGATAATAACAGAGAGGTTGTTAATTGGAATACATGTGACATAAGGGTTCACATGCAAGTTTCAAATAAAGGGTTCATCACATAAGGAGTGTGTGATGTTCGGTTGTGGTTGTCAGATCCAATCAGAAAGAATCTGAACAACAGAGTCATGGTCTATGAATCTTGGATAGCCAAGACCATGTTCAACTTTCAATGACAATTCAAACTTGTTGACCTTTCATGAGCTTGAATACACTAAGGTCTGAAAATAATAACTTGGTTTGGCTTCCAATTCAATTTGGATTTGAATTGTGGTTCATCTTATTTGATTTCTAGTTGAATTGAGTTTGAGATGACATTTGGTTTGAATTACTGAAGCTAGGTTTAAGTTCAACATTATTTCATTTAAATTGGATTAATAAATGACTTCTAGGTTTCCTTTAGGTTTGACCAAATTCAATACCAAACCAACTTAATTGCTGAGGTTTAATTATCATGTTTAGCCTAAAGTCAGTATAAATCCAAGATAATTTATTAAGTGCATTAAGTTTCAAACTTTACCTAAGTTTGAACTAAATTTAATTTAAGTTTAATTTCCCTAAATTCAATTATCACTCCAAAATAATTACTAGGTTCAACTTAATTCACTAAGTCATATTACAAAAGTTTATTCAAATTAAACCTAGGTTTCAAAGTTATAGCCAATCTAGTTGAATTTAATTCAAATTCAATTCCCTAAAGTCAAATAGTAATCCCAAAAATATTTACTAAATTTCATCTCTAGTTTTTTAATTTAATTGCAACATTTTAACCTAATAAACACCTTTTATTCTAAGGTTAACCTAGATTTATGTTTAAATATTGTATGAATTCTAGCCACTGTTAAACTATATTCAATTTAAAAATTAAAATTATGATAGAGGCAAAGGTGTCCCGTCTTTCGATGAGATGGTGGCTATCGTTTTGGAGGAAGTCGACTTTGACGATCCGACTACGAACGTGCGAGGACGTCGCGCCTTAGCAATCGCTAAACCAACTCTGAGAGGTTATTGACCACGCCGGAGCACGATCAACCTGACCACGAAGGTCTGTTTCCTGCAGGCAAACGAAGAACAAGCAAGAAACTAAGATTGCAATCTGGATATTGCGAATATAAGAGGAAAGCTTTATTGATCAAGCTGGGGTCCTGTGACGTCTTTGTCTGGTCGTTGAACACAAACGAAGTACGCGAAGTTGCAGCTATGGCGAACTTTTAATCTAAACAAAACCCAAAGTCTAAACGGTGCCCTAAGGGCTGTATATATGGAGGAAGAGGGGGGAATTTCGTGGCCCTTGGGGAAGGGGTCCGAAACCAACCCTATCTCTTATTTCCCCACACATACGGACTCTAAAAACAGCCTATACTTATGTATTTCGAAATTACATGGGCCTGGCCCAATAATAAGGTGACGCAGCACCTAGAATAGCCTCTGGACGAAATTTATGAAGTGGCATCTTGTATATTTCGTCCAAGGCTTCATTCACTCCTTATGGTGGCTTCAAAGTCCTGAAATCATCACTTGTAACTCCGTTCTTGTTCCCCTTGCGCATGCCATCAACTCCATGCTTGTTCTTGCTCCAATGTTCATCCTTCTCCAAGCTAGGCCCTTCATTTGTAAGCAAAACAAAAGTATCCAATTTAGGCAGCATCATATTCTCATGAACATTAGAATCATTACCAAGAAACGAAAGTACCTGGTAATTTAATTGGCGTGCGCGAGCTCTAGTAATTGGTCCATTATATGTAACAGTAGGGGCTGTGGGTGTAACAATGGTATTGATGTCCTCATCATCCTCCCCTTCTTGAAATGAAGTCGTCCTCGACGGAAGCTCATCTTCCTCACCCAAATAAGGCTTCAAATCTGCAATGTTAAAAGTGGGACTAACCCCAAAATCTGCAGGTAGCTCAAGTTTATATGCATTATCATTTATTTTCTCTAACACCTTAAAAGGACCATCAGCACGTGGCATTAGCTTTGATTTGCGCAAATTAGGAAATCTATCCTTACGCAAATGTAACCAAACAAGATCTCCAGGTGCAAACACAACATGTTTTCTACCCTTATCTCCAGCAAGTTTATATTTAGCATTCATACGCTCAATGTTTTCCTTAGTTAACTCATGCATTTTTAAAATCAATTCAGCACGTTCTTTAGCATCAAAATTAACCTTCTCCGAAGATGGAAGAGGCAACAAATCAATTGGTGCACGAGGTAGGAAACCATACACAATTTCAAAAGGGCACATCTTAGTAGTAGAATGCAATGAACGATTATAAGCAAATTCAATATGAGGCAAGCATTCTTCCCACATTTTCTTATTATTCTTCAAAACAGCCCTAAGCATAGTAGACAATGTTCTATTGACTACTTCAGTTTGTCCATCAGTTTGGGGGTGACAAGTAGTACTAAAAAGCAGTTTAGTCCCCAACTTAGCCCATAAACATCTCCAAAAGTGGCTAAGAAATTTAGTATCACGATCTGAAACAATAGTATTTGGCACACCATGCAAGCGAATAATTTCACGAAAGAACAAATCAGCAACATTAACAGCATCATCGCTTTTATGACATGGTATAAAGTGTGCCATTTTCGAGAATCTATCCACGACAACAAATATGCTATCCCTCCCCTTCTTTGTTCGAGGTAAACCTAAAACAAAGTCCATAGATATATCCTCCCAAGGAACACTAGGTACAGGCAAAGGCATATATAAACCATGAGGATTGAGTCGTGACTTAGCTTTTTGACATGTAGTGCAGCGAGCAACAAAACGCTCAACATCCCGTCTCATCTTTGGCCAAAAGAAATGTGTAGCAAGTATATCCTCCGTCTTCTTCACGCCAAAGTGTCCCATTAGTCCTCCTCCATGCGCCTCCTGCAACAACAAAAGACGAACGGAGCTAGCTGGAATGCATAGCTTGTTAGCACGAAACACAAATCCATCATTAACGACGAACTTGTTCCATGTTCTACCTTCTTTACAATTCTGCAATACATCTTTAAATTCAGCATCATGCACATATTGATCTTTGATGGTCTCCAAACCAAATATTTTAAAGTCAAGTTGTGAAAGCATAGTATAACGACGAGACAATGCATCAGCAATAACATTTTCTTTACCCTTCTTGTGTTTAATGACATAAGGGAAAGTCTCAATGAATTCAACCCATTTAGCATGTCTACGGTTCAGTTTTGCTTGACTTTTAATGTGTTTCAAAGATTCATGATCAGAATGTATAACAAATTCTTTGGGCCATAAATAATGTTGCCATGTTTCTAAAGTCCGAACAAGAGCATATAATTCTTTATCATAAGTAGAATAGTTCAGACTAGGCCCACTCAATTTTTCAGAAAAGTATGCAACAGGTTTGCCATCTTGTAATAACACACCTCCTAATCCAATTCCACTAGCATCACATTCAAGCTCAAAAGTCTTATTAAAATCAGGAAGTTGGAGTAAAGGAGCATGTGTCAACTTATCTTTCAATACCGTGAAGGCTTCTTCCTGTGCGGTACCCCAAACAAAAGGCACATCCTTCTTTGTAAGCTCGTTGAGAGGTGCAGCAATGGTGCTAAAATCTCTCACAAAACGCCTATAGAAACCAGCGAGTCCAAGAAAACTCCGCACTTGTGTGACCGTTTTGGGCTGCGGCCAACTCTCAATAGCTTCAATCTTGGCTTTATCAACTTCAATTCCCTGTGGAGTAACAACATAGCCAAGAAAAGATACTCGGTCGGTGCAAAAGGTGCACTTCCCAAGGTTACCAAACAAACGTGCATCACGTAGAGCAATAAAAACAGCACGTAAATGTTCCAAATGTTCTTCCAAAGATTTGCTATAAATCAGTATATCATCAAAATAGACTACCACAAATCGTCCAATGAAAGCACGTAAAACTTCGTTCATTAGTCTCATGAAAGTACTAGGTGCATTAGTTAACCCAAAAGGCATGACTAACCACTCATATAAACCAAACTTAGTTTTAAATGTTGTTTTCCATTCATCTCCCAATTTCATACGAATTTGATGGTATCCACTACGCAAATCAACTTTGGAGAATATTGTAGAGCCACTCAATTCATCAAGCATATCATCTAGCCTAGGAATAGGATGACGATAACGAATAGTAATATTATTAATGCCTCTACAATCAACACACATACGCGACGTACCATCCTTTTTCGGCACTAGAATAATAGGAACAGCACAAGGACTAAGGGATTCGCGAATATAACCTTTGTCGAGCAGCTCCTGTACTTGACGCATAATCTCCTTCGTCTCCTCTGGATTGGTACGGTATGGTGCACGGTTGGGTAGCGATGCACCGGGAATTAAGTCAATTTGATGCTCAATCCCTCGAATAGGTGGTAATCCCGGTGGCACGTCTTGTGGGAAGACGTCAGCGAACTCCTGCAAAATGTTAGTGACTGCAGGGGGCAAAGAGGAAGGCACGTCCTCGAATGAAAATAATGCCTCTTTGCACACAAAAGCATAGCAAACAGATTTGCTAAAAACTAGCTCATCAATATCAGATTTGGTGGCAAGTAAACATGCACTTTTCAATTTAATTTCAGAAGCAACACTAGATGGTTTATTATTAGGCTTCATTTGTTGCTCAAATTCTTTTGCCACAATCTGATTTTCACTCTTATTTTTCTCCTGTTTTGCTTTATTAGCTCTATGAATATCATCTTTCAAAATGGAATCCGGAGTCATAGGAAGCAAAGTAATATTTGTATCCTTATGAACAAGAGTATACTGATTGTTTCTACCATGGTGTACAGAATTTTTATCAAATTGCCATGGTCTACCAAGTAATAAGGAACATGCTTGCATAGGTACCACATCACAATCAACATAATCAGCATATGTAGAGATACTAAAATGCACCCGAACAGTACGTGTTACCTTAACCTTGCCGCTGTTGTTGAACCATTGGATGTAGTAAGGATGTGGATGTGGTCTTGTGGTGAGAGATAGCTTCTCCACCATCTCCATGCTAGCCAAGTTGTTGCAACTCCCTCCATCTATGATGACGCGAATAGAACGTTCCTTCACAACTCCCTTTGTATGGAACAAATTATGCCTCTGATTTTGCTCAGCTTGTGTAACCTGCACACTCAAAACACGTTGAGCAACTAAACATTCATACCTGTCAGCATCTTCAGCAGCCATGTATTGCGTCTCATGATCAGAATCATCTCCACCGTGTTCTTCATGTGTAATAAGAGCCAAAGTCTCCTCATCATAGTCACTAGCGGACTCATACCCACCATCCTCAGTAGCAATCATCACACGCTGAGATTTGCATTCTCTCGCAAAATGTCCTCTTCCCTTACAACGACGACAAATAATATCACTTGTGTGCCCTGTTGACGCCATGGAAGAAGAAGAGCTCTGTGCAGGCCCGGCAGGTGTGCTCTTGGCAGATAGTGGTGGTTGTGCCTGCTTTCTTGTATCACGGTTGGAGGTGGCACCTGAAGGAGGTGATGGTGCAGTGGAAGTAGATGATGCAAGTGGTGTCCATGATGAAGGTCGACCTGCAGAAAAGTTAGTTCGCGCCAATGCCTGTCGATCCTGCACTTCACGTTCAGCTTTACAAGCAAGATGGAATAAACGAGTGATATTATTATAATCCTTATACTCTAGAATGGTCTGAATCTCTCTATTTAATCCACCCATAAAACGTGCAAGCATAGCTTCATTCTCCTCAACAATACCACATCTAATCAAGCCAGTTTGTAATTCCTGATAATATTCTTCTACAGAATTTTTTCCTTGTCTTAAGCGTTGCAATTTTTGAAGTAATTCACGTTGATAATATGGTGGAACCCAACGAGTACGCATAGCAGTTTTCAAAGCAGCCCAAGTAGCTGGAACAGGATATAATCTACAATGTTCAGACCACCAAACACATGCAAAGCTAGTGAAAGCACAAACAGCAGCAGGAACACGTCTCTCCTCAGGATATTGTAAACATGTAAATCGTTGTTCAGTTTCTAACTCCCAAGTAAGATATATATCAGGAACATATCTACCCTCAAATGGTGGAATATTCAATTTCAGTTTAGGGAGATGGTCATGATCTCGTACCTGAGGGGGAGCCCTAACATTGCCATTATTTGCATGTGGACGACCTGGTGGTTGTGGTGCTGGTGGTTGCACGTAGTTCTGATTTTGATCAACCTCATCCTCGTAATCTCCCGCATAATCATCCTCCTCCACATCAGCAGCAGGAGCCACAGAAGTATCAACAGCAGCACCAGCAGTTTGGCCAGGCTGAAGAGGGACACGGCTCGCTCGGCGGAGGGCTGTTTCCCGACATGGAGGTAGTCGTTGTTGTTGTTGTTGTTGCAGAGGTGCAGCTGGTGGTGGAAGACGCGCAAGCAGTTCATTAAATCTGTTATCAAGCTTTGTTTCGAACGTCTTCTCAAGGCCAGTGATCTTCTCCATGGCCTCTTCAAAATTGTTCAGCACATCTTGCACCTATTCAGTCATCATTTGCTGAAACTTATCATGAAGCTCCTTATTCGTTAAGTTCTCCCAGTCAATCTCGTCGGCTTGTGATCCTGGCATGGTTAACAGTAATAGAAACACACAAAAATATGATCCTATAGACTACTAACAAGTGGTGGTGGTGGTGGGTGTCACAAATCCGTCAAGCAAATCTCAAATTCTTACCAGTTCTTACCCAGCAGCAGGCGGTGATCGGCAACCGATGTAGTCAAAACTCTCAAAGCTTGGATAGAGCGATTACCAGGGAGAGTCAAACGCACGATGTAGATGTATGTGGAGCTGGGAAGGCTTATAATATGGTAGCAAAAAGGGTCAGCAATAATCAATTCAGAGATGCAAAGTTGAATAAACACTCAACGACGGTACTATGCTGGTCCTAGGCTAGACCGTACTAGAGACGCGAGCCTAGAACAGTAACAAAATCACGGCGCTGCACGTAAACAAGGGAGGAGCACACTCTGATTTTTTTTCTTTTTTCACTTTTTTTTGCACTTTTTTCCTCTTTTTTTTTGCTCCGCAACAAATGTTTTTCAAAAAAGTCTACAAAACGTCCTAAAAACTGCCTAGCCAGAATTTTCCAGACTTAGTTTTTTTTTGAAACTGGAACTATTTTTCTTCTGCGGATGGCTCGGAAGTTGGGGAGTCTTATTCTGTCACGACTCGGAGTATCGCGTGATCTGGAAATCGAGAACAAAACAATAATTACTGGACTCGGACTAGGACTAGTGGAGGAGATGAATCTGGTGGAAACTCGGACTGGTGGCGGATATTTGCAGGGCGATGGAACACGTACTGGTGGCGAATCTGTGATGCAGGTGGACTCGGATTAGCGTGATGGCGGTGGATATGTGGTATATGGTAGCGGCGATGACGATGGTGGTATATGGCAGCGGTGATGACGATGGTGGTATATGGCAGCGGTGATGACGATAGTGCGGCGGCGGCGTGACAACTTGTGAACAGAACTCGAAACTCTAAAGTACTAGACGCTAGGACCAGCAACTTGACACGACGATGCAACCGCAAATTCAACAAAGCAAATACAGAAAAGATTATGCAAAGGCTCAGATTGGTTCGGATAAGATGAACTAACCCTAATATTTTTTTTGGCTTTTTCGTGGACTATAGGTATGAAGAACAGACTCGATCTAAACTACGAAAAACTGTAAAATCTCACCGAGCAACCTGGAAATCTGATACCACTTGATAGAGGCAAAGGTGTCCTGTCTTTCGATGAGATGGTGGCTATCGTTTTGGAGGAAGTCGACTTTGACGATCCGACTACGAACGTGCGAGGACGTCGCGCCTTAGCAATCGCTAAACCAACTCCGAGAGGTTATTGACCACGCCGGAGCACGATCAACCTGACCACGAAGGTCTGTTTCCTGCAGGCAAATGAAGAACAAGCAAGAAACTAAGATTGCAATCTGGATATTGCGAATATAAGAGGAAAGCTTTATTGATCAAGGTGGGGTTCTGTGACGCCTTTGTCTGGTCGTTGAACACAAACGAAGTACGCGAAGTTGCAGCTATGGCGAACTTTTAATCTAAACAAAACCCAAAGTCTAAACGGTGCCCTAAGGGCTGTATATATGGAGGAAGAGGGGGGAATTTCGTGGCCCTTGGGGAAGGGGTCCGAAACCAACCCTATCTCTTATTTCCCCACACATACGGACTCTAAAAACAACCTATACTTATGTATTTCGAAATTACATGGGCCTGGCCCAATAATAAGGTGACGCAGCACCTAGAATAGCCTCCGGACGAAATTTATGAAGTGGCATCTTGTATATTTCGTCCAAGGCTTCATTCACTCCTTATGGTGGCTTCAAAGTCCTGAAATCATCACTTGTAACTTCGTTCTTGTTCCCCTTGCGCATGCCATCAACTCCATGCTTGTTCTTGCTCCAATGTTCATCCTTCTCCAAGCTAGGCCCTTCATTTGTAAGCAAAACAAAAGTATCCAATTAGGCAGTATCATATTCTCATGAACATTAGAATCATTACCAAGAAACGAAAGTACCTGGTAATTTAATTGGCGTGCGCGAGCTCTAGTAATTGGTCCATTATATGTAACAGTAGGGGTTGTGGGTGTAACAATGGTATTGATGTCCTCATCAAATTATTTTAAAAATCTGAATACAATTGCTAGGTTGAAACTATATCTCACTAGATTCATTTTGCCAAAAGAATCAATTTAAATGGATTTCTAAAATGTAAATTATGCCCTATTTGATTTTGAATTCATTATGTTTGAAATTAAATTTAAAACTACTTAAATTCCAAATTTTATTACTCTAGGTGAAAGTGCATTTCCTAAGGATCATTTTGGAAAAAAGTTCACTCAATTTGGATCTACAGATAAAAAGTTGTGAGTGTTTCAATATTCAAGGGGTTTTCTGCAAATGTGCCAATTAATTTCATTAAACAAAAAATGTTCTCGATAATGTTCCGATAAGTTTAGCTATGTGGCGCTTTTGTGATTGGCTGATACCGATTCGTTTAAGTGAGTGCGTGTGGTGCGTTAGATGGATTGTGTCCCAAAGATATTGCCCCCAAGATTTTTGAGTGCCCCGGGAAGAGAAACTCCTCGGTTTAGATGGCCTTGCATAACAACTTCTGGGTGAGTCAGATCAACACCCAGTTGGGCCTCATGTCGCCGCACATACAACGATTTGCTCTGTTGTGGGAGAAGCTTAGCTCGGTACAGTTAGTCCCGGACGTCCCTAGCACAATCACTTGGAAGCTCACATCGCATGGAATGTACTATGCGTCCTCTGGTTACAAAGCTCAATTTGAGGGGCACACTGCTTCGTCCTTGTATGCTGTTGTCTAGAAATTTTGGGCGCCTCTGAAATGCAAACTCTTTGCATGGCTTGTGATCAAAAACAGAGTTTGACCGCAGATAGGCTTGACGACGAGGATGGCCCAACTGTGGCCTCTGTCCTCTTTGCAAGCTAACCCAAGAATCTTCGACACACCTTCTCTGTCAGTGCCGTTTCTCGGTGAGGGTCTGGTATTGCATGTGGAGTGGCTTGGCCTCTCGGATGTCCAACCCCGGGACTGGAACCTAATGGGTAGCATCAACGAGTGGTGGATAGGAGTCACCCAAGCCAGGGACAATCGAGGAAGGCCATGTCATCCATAATTATGTTGATCTCATGGGAGCTATGGAAGGAGCGCAACGCGAGGGTCTTCCGCAACACTGTGACGCCCTCTACGGTCGTGGTGTGTAACATCAAAGAGAAATTAGATTGTGGGTGCTCGCGGACGCTAAGCATGTGAGTTTTGTAATGCCGCGAGAGTGATGGCCTATGCTTGCCCTCTGTTGGACGCTGTTTCAAACTCTCCCTCTTAATTAATGAAATGGCAAGCCTTTTGCCTTGTTAAAAAAAGTCTTTCATTCTCTCCGGTTGCCTTACCTTGGGGATTAGAACCACACATGTCTCGTTTCAACTTTGAAGCATTGTTATCATTCAAAACATTAAACACTTATGTTGTCACCTTCTCACCCACGATATTCCAATATCTCTTGTAATAACAACCGACATGCCATCAAGACCAAGAGCTTTTATGTCTCAAAACTCCAATGCCTTCGAGAGCAACCCATACCTCCTCCGCAATGTATTCACGAGTGAGCATTGCGTTATGCGAGGGATCACATGTTAGAGGAGCTCCTCAATTTCGATGCATGCACAAGAAGAAAATAATTGCTGGAAATAGTTAGCCACCATCGCCACCTTCTCCTCTGCCTCCACTACACCTCCATCATCCTTTTTCAGTTTTTTGGTTCTACTTCGGTTTTTTTGAACACAGTACAGACGCAAGCGCTCATATACACGCGCATATACTCACCCCTATGAACGCACACACGCACACCCTATCCCTATGAGCACCTCCGAAAGACTGAGCCGACATATCATCTTGAAATTTACGAAGTCACCGTAGGCACCTCGTCATCGACGGGAACGTCTCCTCCCATTGAATGTGCATCGTCAAAAATGCTGAAATAAATTCAGGAATAAATGCGAGCAGCAGGACTTGAACCTTAGTGGGCTGGAGATACCATAGTCCCTCTAACCATCCAACCTTAGAAAAATAATTGCTGGAAATAGTCAGCCACCATCGCCACCTTCTCCTCCTCTGCCTCCACTACACCTCCATCATTCTTTTTCAGTTTTTTGGTTCTATTTCTTTTTTATCAAAAGAGAAGAGGGGGCAGTTTTGCAAAAAAAACCCGGAGCTCCCGCGATCGCAAGGCGATCTGGCGGCGACGGAGATAGAGGGGGGAGCGACGGCGTCGGTGATTCCGGCGGAGACCCCGGCGGATCGAGTCCCCATCGGGGGAGGGGCATCTGCGGCGCCCCAGGTAGATTCAGTGGCGCATCGCAATCCCATTAGGAGGGGGATTTCCATCGGGGGCGCAGCGGGCGCGCCGGATTGGGAAAAAATCAAGGCGGAATCAAGGCGAATCCTCCGGCGATCTCCAAATCGGGAGAGATGTTGGAAACAGAGGAAGAGGCGTGCGGAGGAGATGCTGCGCGTGCATCCAGCAAAGTCTCTACCCGATCGGGCAGGGAGGGTGAAGACGGGCGGCTTCAACGGCAACAAATCCGAGGTACGGCCATGTGGTGATTCTCTGGCCTTGATCCCGTCCGGGATAGCTGCCCCGATTGTGGGTGCTAGTATTAAGGCTCGGGATTACAGCAAAATTTACTCTTTGAGAGATTTGGATGAGGAAGATAGAAATCAGGGGAGGAGCGTTTCTTGTACATCAAAGGAAAATAGAGAAATTAGTGGGATTTTATTATGGAAACTGCACATTTATGATCCTTTAATTTCCGTTAAGTGCATAACTCTCGTCCTGGTTGTGGCGATTTTGGGAGAGGGGAAATACTATATCTTCATCAGAGGAATGAGTCTCGGGTCACCAGCTCATCTGTCACAGCTAGAATTCCTGACTTCCCTCTTAGTGTTCTTCCCTGCTCGGGTTGTGATAGTGAGAGAGAGGGAGATGGAGAAGAGAGGGGAGGCGGAGAAGGAAGTGGGTCAGGGTTCAGGTTCTGTACCAGCGACCATGGGGAGGGGTTCTTCTGCTTGGGCTCCTTCGCCTGAGGGTGAGGGGATGAAGGTGTCAAGGCGGCCTCGCGGGGATGGCTCCCCGCTGATCATCGACATGGAGGCCGCGAGGAGGGCTATTAGTGGCTACCTGGTGGTAGGGCGATTTCTATCGCCCTTCCAAGTACATACGCATCCTCGTCGGTGACCTCCGTGATACGTCGGCTTGGAGGTTGCAAGGCGAGGTCACCGTTCAGGAGGTGGACAGCGACGACGGGAGGTTCATCCTCAACTTCTCCGCCGACGTGGACAGACGCTTCGTGCTGAAGGCCCAGCCGTGGCACCATAAGCGCGACGGGATCATTTTTGCTGAGTTCGACGGCAAGGGTAACCCGGCGGAGGTGGATCTTGGTGCCATGGCTATATGGGCCCAGGTTCGTGACCTACCGTTTGAGCTTAAAACAGAAGAGGTGGGTTTGTCTCTAGGGGACCAAATCAGTAAAGTGATAACAGTCTCCCATCAGAATCACCTGATCGTAGAGAAGTATTTGCGTGTACGCGTAAAAATCCCGCTGCATGAGCCACTTAAAAGTACGGTAGAGTTCACTCCCTTGGGCAGCAAGAAACACTCCAATTTGATGTTCGTTATGAAAAGTTGCCGTCGTATTGTGAGTGTTGTGGACTTGTAGGCCTTATGTCTGAAAGGTTCTGTAGAATTCCTAAAGAGAGTAGAGTACCTGTTTTTGAGAAAAATCTCAGTGTAGAGGCCTACTGGAAAGGCAACACATCTAGTAGAAGAAATCTTTTGTACACAGGCTATAGTAACAAAAATACCTCCAAGGCAACTGAAGGCATGGTGGTCAAGGTCATTAAGGCTGTAAACAACCTTACCGTGAAAGAAAAAGGTGAAGCATCATCCTCGACTTCGGCCATCCTATTGACTGGAGGACCAGTCCAGGGAGGCCACGCCCTCGGCCAGGAGGGCCGGGGGCAGGTGCCTTCGTTGCCGGCACCCGTGGTAGCTGCTTCGAGTCAGGCGGACCCGGATCACAGACCACTCAAGCACGCTAGCCTTGGCCAGGAAGGCCAAGGATTGGCGGCCAGGAGTGTGCCCATCAGGGGGGTGCTGGCACTTGGCCAGGAGGGCCGACTCGGGGCGTCCCTGCACTCTAAGCGGGGGGATGGCCCTGGTCAGGAGGACCAGGGTGCACGCTTGGGTGCCCCTACACCACCACTGCACCAAGGCCAGGAGGGCCATGTGCGGCTGCACCTGGGAGCGCCCCCATATTCCCAAGTGATGGCTGCTGCTGCTGCCAATCCGGAGTGTCCTGTTGGCCAGGAAGGCCAGGGGATCCACTCGAAGGGTGCAGCTAATGCAGTTTCTGATGCGGCTGCCACTTTTAACATGCATAATCAAGTTTTATTTGAGCCTGGGGTGCTTGAGGCACTTACAGGAGCTCTGGTTGCGAGGCTAGCTAGCCCAGCTACGGCCAAGGAGTCTGGAGTGTTTACTTTCACTGCTAAAAAGAATCCTATGCACGGCCAAGCAAAAAGAAAGGAGAGGAAAGGTAAAAAGAAGGGAGGGGATGAGAAAGCTGAAAGTGCTCGAAAAGAGATCATAGGGAAAAAGAGGGGTAATCCTTTTGGGGTTCCACCAACAGGGAGTGACCAAATTTTTTCTTTTGAGAGGGAAATGGATAGCTATGAGCGTGTGCTGTATGGTGACATGAGTGTTTCTTCCAAGAGAGTCTGTATGGGTAGAGTTGACACTGAGGAGGCATACATGCAACAGAGGAGGGAGTCGGTTGGAGATGATGGCACATCGGCGGCCTCCGAGGAGGAGGACCGCCGGGCCAAATGAGGATCCTAGGATGGAAATGTCATGGTATGCTCTCCCCCACGGCAGTTCGTGAGCTCTTGGAGCTCCAGCAGCGTACCAAGGCTGATTTGATCTTTCTCTCAGAGTCAGACTTGAATAAATGTAAAGCAGATGAGCTGGGTCGTTCTTTATCTTTTGATTCGATGATTGTAGTAGAGAGTGATGGTCGGGCCGTTGGCCTAGTCTTGTACTATAATAAGTTGAATAAAGTTGTTTCAAACTATGTGTCGTCTCATTTTATTGACATTCTTTTTATGAATGATAATGATGTACATTGGCGGTTCACGGGTTTTTATGGGCATCCGGCTTGGAGTGATCGTAAGTTATCGTGGGATAATATTAGGAATTTACATAATCTGGGTCATCACCCCTGGGTGATCTTAGGGGATTTTAATGAAATTTTACTGTCGTCAGAAAAAGAGGGCGGAATTGCAAGACCAAATGCTATGATGAGAGACTTCCGTAATTGTCTAGGAGAGTGTGGCCTCGAGGATATGGGTTGTATTGGTGACCCTTTCACTTGGAGGGAAGGCGATACTAGAGAGAGGCTTGACCGTGCGGTGTGCAATGTGGAATGGGCGAACAAATTCCCTCGGGCTGCGTTAATTAATGAGGAACATGTTCATTCTGATCATCGTCCACTCGTACTGGAGATGGAATATTTTGATGGAAATATTTTTAATGCCCCAAGGGGACGAGTAAAACAATTTGAAGCTAGATGGCTCAAGGAGGAGACGGTCGGCGAAATTGTTCGTACAGCATGGGAAAAGGCAAAGATGATGGGTATTGGGCCAAAACTCGCTGATCGTACTCGTGCGCTCCAGTCAGATCTCTGCACATTTGGGATCGTGAGGTTTTGAGAGGCCCAAAACAGAGAATAAAAAAGCTAAAAAAAGAGTTGGAAAAGCTACGGAGAGGCCCTATGAATGTGGATTCCCAAGCACGACAGAAGGAGATTTTGGTTCTCATTGAAAATTTGCTGGAACAAGAGGAGATTCATTGGGTACAGCGTGGTTGTGCAAATTGGTTATTGCATGGGATCGCAACACTTCTTTCTTTCATAACGCGGCAACGGCTAGAAAGAAACGGAACCAGATTAAAAATTGCTTAGGGATGACGGAGTCTGGGTGCAAGGTACGGAAATGAAGGATTATATTAAAGGGTATTTTTCAAAACTCTTCATGTCCGAAGTCTTGCAACCAGACCCAGGAGTTCTCTCTCTTGTTAAAAGAAAAGTAACAGATGAAATGAATAGGGCCCTCATGGCCCCGTGTACGGAAGAGGAAGTTAAGAAAGCCTTATTTGACATTGGTGATTTAAAAGCGCCAGGTCCAGATGGTCTTCACGCCATTTTTTATAAGAGATTTTGGTCTATGTTGGGAGAGGACCTGACAAAAGAAGTACTACAGGCGGTGAATACATGTTCAATACCGGCAGGATGAAATGATACTGCAATTGTCATGATCCCAAAGGTTAACTCCCCAGAAAAGGTTACTCACTTTAGACCTATTAGTTTATGCAATGTGGTGTATAAGGTTATTTCAAAAATGATTGCAACGCGTCTGAAATTAATTTTGTCAGACATTATCAGCCCAACTCAGAGTGTTTTTGTCCCTGGGAGACTAATCACATATATTATTTTGGTAGCATACGAGTGTTTCCACACAATAAAATAGAAAAGAACGGGGAGGGAGGGTCTGTGTGCAATCAAGTTGGACGTGCACAAAGCTTATGACCGAGTGGAATGGTCTTTTTTAAAAGCAATTTTGGTGAAGCTGGGCTTCAAGGAAAACTAGGTGAATTTGATCATGCAATGTGTATCCTCGGTGGAGTACATGATTCGGGTTAATGCAGAGGAGACTGATAGCTTCAAACCCACTAGAGGGCTAAGGCAGGGGGATCCCCTCTCACCCTACTTATTCCTGTTATGTATGGAGGGCCTGACTGCCCTTTTAGCAAATGCGGAGGAGAGAGGAAATATCTCTGGCATAAAGGTTAGTAGGGAAGCTCCCTCAGTATCCAATCTATTATTTGCGGATGATTCATTGATCCTCATGCAAGCAAATGCAATGAATGTGGAGGCCCTTAGAGCGGTTCTGGACTCTTATTGTGCCGTCTCGGGGCAGATGGTGAGTGTCGAAAAATCCAGCATATTTTTTAGTCCCAATACAAAAGTGGAGGACAAAGCGCAAATCTGTACAATTCTAAATATTATGACTGAGGTACTTAATGATAAATATTTGGGATTACCTGCCAATGTGGGCATGGACAAAAGTGATTGTTTTCAGTTCTTGATTGCTCGTATTATTATGAAGATTAGTGGATGGAAAGAAAAGTTGTTATCGGCGGGTGGAAAGGAAATTTTGCTTAAGTCTGTTGTTCAACCAATCCCAACATATGCAATGTCCGTCTTTAAAATTCCTAAAAAGATTTGCAAAGGAATCATAGACGCGATGTCGCAATTTTGGTGGGGTGACGAGGACAATCAGAAAAGGATGCACTGGATGGCATGGTGGAAGATGTGTTCCAAAAGAACAAGGAGGAATGGGTTTCCGTGATATACACTGCTTTAATCTGGCTTTATTTGCGAAGCAAGCATGGCGTCTCGTGGATAATCCTGAATCATTATGTGCAACAATCCTAAGAGCCAAGTATTTTCCCGAAGGTGATTTGATGAACGCAGTATTAAAGAAGGGCTCTTCCTTTATGTAACGCCCCGAGACCGACGCTTCAGAAGACTTTCATATATTTCGTGTTCGCCGTGTGTTTTATTTTTGTTGGTTGCATTTCATCATGGCATCATCCGCATTGCATCGGCACTCGTTGCCGTCATTGTTTTTAAAACTTGCATCAACTCGTAGTTGCCGCATCCCCCTTGCTTTCGTTGACCGTTTCGAGACCAACCACACTTGCAACGTTGCTCCTCGTTTTCTCTCTTATCTTCTCCGGGGCCTTTTGTCAGACACTTTGTCTTTGTCGACCCCTCTCAGACCACCCCTCGCGCGCGTCCGAAACTTGCCCCCGAACCCGACCCGGACTATCGCTACCGATGGGTCCGGATCATCTCCAAGAGTCTATAAAACTGTAATGCCCCGAGACCGATGCTCCAGACGCCTTCCATCTTTTTCGTTATCGTTGTGTGTATTTATTTGTTTGTTGCATTCATCATCGCATCATCCGCATTGCGTCGGCACCTCGTTGTCGTCGTTGTTTTTAAAACTTGCATCCGCTCGTAGTTGCCACTCCTCGCTTCTCTCTGTTGCGTTCGTTGACCGTTCTGAGTCTAACCGGTTTTTTTCGATTCTCTCTTGTCTGACCGTTTGTCCCTCTCTGCACAACAACCACCCCCTCTGGCGTGCGTCCGAAAACTTCCCCGAACCCGACCCGGACCGTTGTGACCGTTGGGCCCGGATCATCCCCTAACATTTACAAAACATCACCGTTTTCTTTGTTGGACTCTCCTAACTTATTTTTCTCGATCGTCCGATTTTAATCGGAGGGACCAAATGCCCCTATCAAAAATTCACTTGTTATATATATAGACCTCCGTGTCCATTTTTAGACCAAACCCTAAATCCTAGGACATTTGTGCCCCCTACCGCCGCCACCTACACCCTTCCCCTCCCCGGATCAGCCGCCGCCACCCTCTCAAAAATCCTCCTCGATTTCCACATCGACCCAACCAGCCTCCTTCCCGATCCACCCCTCGCCGAGCCTTTGTGCAGCAGCCGCCACCCCCTCTCTTCCCAAGGCCCGAGCAGGAGCGCTCGGCCTCGTCTTCTCGCGCGGCCAGCCGGCTCAACGGCGACCTCCAGGACCACCGCCGCGCCCTGCTTCTTCTTTCTCCTCGAGGAGATGCCCTCGCCTCCTCGCAACCTTCTTCCTCCAAGGCCGCCCTTCCTCGCATCGATCTGGAGCCCGATGCCCTCTGCGCCTCGTTCCCTCCTCCCGTGCCTCGATCCAGGATGGATCGGAAGCAGCACAGACCAGGACCAGGACAGACTCCCTCGCCCTCTCTCCTGCTCTCCTTCCCTTTCTTCACCATCTCTCTCCCGTGTTTCACTCTCTCTCTCTCTGTCTCGTTGAAACAGAGCTCCCGCAGGTTCCCGTCGCCAACGGCCGCCATGGATGCTCCGGCTCAACCCCGCCGCACCTTCGCCTCAACTCCGGCCGGATCGGCTCGGGTCCCCGCCGCTCCACCAACTCCCAGGGCCGCCCAGCTCGCCCCGCCTCGTTCCCGGATGGAACCGGTGTTCCCGCGCCCTCCGCCTCGCCAAGTCCCGCGTCGCCAAGCCGCCTCCCTGCCCTCGAGTCCGTCCAGTTCCGCCCTCCGCCGTGGCGTGGAGCTCGTGGGCGTCGTCCTCGTGCTCGTTCCAGTCCCGCTGCTGCCGTTCCCCTGCCATGGCGCCTCGGCCTCCTCTGCTGCTCGCTCGCCCGCCCGTTGACCACGAGCGTCGGCTGGGTCACACCTGCGCCAGGCCCAGCGGCCTCCTCCTCCACAGACTGGGCCTTGGCCCATGGGTGAGCTCCCCACAGCTCATCTCTGTTGGCCCAACATGCAGCAGATTCGGCCCGCATAGGTATTTTTTAGGTTCTGCGATTTTAACTATTTTCCCAGGATTTACAGATTTGCAGAAAAACCCTTGAACTTCATGCATATAATAACTCACGAACCGTGCATCGGATTAAAACAAACTAAATATGTAAAATGCTTAGAATTTTGTGTAGTTTAATAATATGCCACTTTCACCCATGTTAAAATTGTTTAAAATGTTGTTTGATTAAATTTGCTCGGATAATATGTTAAAATGATTTATTTCATAACTAGATAACCGTAACTCGGATTTTAATAAAATTTATATGTAAATGGGGTAGAAAAATGCCTAGTTTAACATGGTGCACTTCATGTTGCTGTTTAACAACATTAAAATTGCGTTTATGGCAGAACAGTACCAAATTCAAAATATGCATATGAGGTTTTCCGGAATTGTTGTTTGTTGTTCCGGCCTCATTTAAATTGCCTAAAATAGGTAGTTTCCATATGCTTCACCTCTTGCCATGGTTAATAACATTTAACATTGTTGGGTCCATAAACGAGAGAGAACTAAATAATTAAATGTGGTGTTTCGTCAATATGCAACTCGTTGCATATTGAGCTCCACTTAACTTGTAGTTTTGTTTGTGCGCTTTGCCATGCCATGCCTCATTAAACCGGACATGCATCATACTTGATTGTGCTTCATGCCATGTTTATGTGGTGGTGGTTTACTATGTTGTTTGCTTCTTTCCGGTTTGCTTCTCTCGTTAGCTTCGGTTTCGTTCCGGAGTTGTGAGGATTCGTTCAACTACGTCCGCTTGTCTACTTCGTGGACTCGTTCTTCTTCCTTGCAGGATCTCAGGCAAGATGACCATACCCTCGAAATCACTTCTATCTTTGCTTGCTAGCTGTTCGCTCTATTGCTATGCCACGCTACCTACCACTTGCTTTTCAAGCCTCCCAAATTGCCATGAACCTCTAACATTTGTCACCCTTCCTAGCAAACCGTTGTTTGGCTATGTTACCGCGTTTGCTCAGCCCCTCTTATAGAGTTGTTAGTTGCAGGTGAAGATGGAGTTTGTTCCTTGTTGGAACATGGATTTATGACTCTGTTGGGATATCACAATATCTCTTATTTAATTAATGCATCTATATACTTGGTAAAGGGTGGAAGGCTCGGCCTTATGCCTGGTGTTTTGTTCCACTCTTGCCGCCCTAGTTTCCGTCATACCGGTGTTATGTTCCTTGATTTTGCGTTCCTTACGCGGTTGGGTGATTTATGGGACCCCCTTGACAGTTCGCCTTGAATAAAACTCCTCCAGCAAGGCCCAACCTTGGTTTTACCATTTGCCTACCTAAGCCTTTTTCCCTTGGGTTCTGCAGACTCAAGGGTCATCTTTATTTACCCCCGGGCCAGTTCTCCTTCGAGTGCTGGTCCAAACCGAGCGATGTCCGGCGCCCCCTGGGCAACCAGGGTCTATGCCAACCCGACGTCTTGCTCATCCGGTGTGCCCTGAGAACGAGATATGTGCAGCTCCTATCGGGATTTGTCGGCACATCGGGCGGCTTTGCTGGTCTTGTTTTACCATTGTCGAAATGTCTTGTAAACCGGGATTCCGAGACTGATCGGGTCTTCCTGGGAGAAGGTTTATCCTTCGTTGACCGTGAGAGCTTATAATGGGCTAAGTTGGGACACCCCTGCAGGGTATTATCTTTCGAAAGCCGTGCCCGCGGTTATGTGGCAGATGGGAATTTGTTAATATCCGGTTGTAGAGAACTTGACACTTGACCTTAATTAAAACGCATCAACCGCGTGTGTAGCCGTGATGGTCTCTTCTCGGCGGAGTCCGGGAAGTGAACACGGTTTCTGGGTTATGTTTGACGTAAGTAGGAGTTCAGGATCACTTCTTGATCATTGCTAGTTGACGACCGTTCCGTTGCTTCTCTTCTCGCTCTTATTTGCGTATGTTAGCCACCATATATGCTTAGTGCTTGCTGCAGCTCCACCTCATTACCCTTCCTTCCTATAAGCTTAAATAGTCTTGATCTCGCGGGTGTGAGATTGCTGAGTCCTCGTGACTCACAGATACTTCCAAACAGTTGCAGGTGCCGATGATACCAGTGCAGGTGACGCAACTGAGCTCAAGTGGGAGCTCGATGAAGATCTTGTTCGTTGTGTTGTTTCTTTTCATGTTGATCAGTAGTGGAGCCCAGTTGGGACGATCGGGGATCTAGCAGTTGGGTTGTCTTCTTTTATTTTGGTTCCGTAGTCGGACCTATGTGTGTATCTTGAATGATGTATGATTTTATTTATGTATTGTGTGAAGTGGCGATTGTAAGCCAACTCTTTATCCCATTCTTGTTCATTACATGGGATTGTGTGAAGATGACCCTTCTTGCGACAAACCACAATGCGGTTATGCCTCTAAGTCGTGCCTCGACACGTGGGAGATATAGCCGCATCGTGGGCGTTACAAGTTGGTAATCAGAGCCATCCCCGACTTAGGAGCCCCCTGCTTGATCGAATCGCTGACGTTGTTGAGTCTAGAACAAAAATGTTTTGAGTCTTAGGATTATATATATCGGAGAGTAGGATTCTTTTTATTCCTCAGTCCCTTCGTCGCTCTGGTGAGGCCTCCTGACGTAGAAGTTTTGACTTTTCTCTCCTCAAATTTCACTAAAAAAATTTTAGGATCACGCGGGTATCTTGGAATCGTTCCGATGGTTTTGTGACGAGAACATTGTTCTTGGTGCCTCCTGACATTTAGGGGTTGTGGCAGTGTCCCGGGGAGTTGAGCTCCGAGGTGTTGTCGTCACAATTTTATCGTTGCAGTTCTGGAATACCTGAGTTTCGCCGACATCGAAAATCTCTTTTATGCAGTTGTTGGTGAGATCACCTCGACGCCACCCAGTACTGGGGCGGGAGTTCGGGAGTATTGCCATAACTCGTATAACGGATGCTTTTCGAAGGTTGAGGTAAACGATTTCCGAAGGTTTCTTGGTTATGTGTTGACGGATGGATACAGCTGGATCTAGGTATTGTTAGTTTGGGTGATATATTTTGTGTCCCCTGTATCCCCAACACCAGATTGCATAACCAGAAAGTTTCGGGAGTTTATAAGTGGGAATTCAAGTAGCTCTTAGGATATCTTTCCGACAGATGCATGATATGAGATTGGGGTTCGACGTCTAGTGGTCCGCCTTTCCACGGTTGGTTTTACAGTGGTCTCGTAGTGTCTTAAAGAGTCCTTGGCTATGCCGACTCGGGGACGCTTCGTATGTCATGTGCACTGCCTTGTACATGATGGTGCTGTACGATCGAGCCCGTGTGGGCCCCACCACGAAAACTTCGGACGAAATCTCTATCATATGTTTGTTCCGGCTTATTCCGCAAGCCAATCCTTTGTTTTGTTTTATTTGTGGTATTCGAGTTGCTTCGAAGTCAAATGTTGATCCATACCTTTTCCTAAGCGGTGTTCTCATATTCTATGTGGATACTAATCCTTCTTGATCATCGAGTTGCCATCTTAATTCTATTTCCAACCGGTGCGTTTCTCTTCGAGATGATCCCATCATTCTCCCCATTCGGAAGATCAATAATAAGTTTTCTCAACGTTGTTTGTTTCATCTGCCCCAAGTTGCCTTTGTTTTCCCGCCCTCCCACCCTCTTTCTTCAAGGACTCAGATGACTTAACCAAGTATCCATTTTATTCACGTGAAGTCCCTTCATTCTTTTCAATCAATGTTCTTACCCGGTGGTTCTCATGAAGATATTCTTCAAGTTTTTCATTCTTCATTCTTTTTCTTCTCCGGTGGACTAAATTCAAGCCTTCAATGTTGGTCATTCCTTTCCTTGTTTCAAATGCTTTCTCATGTCGGTATATCTCTTAATCATTCCCCGCTTGCTATTCAATTGTTCCGGAGTGCTGAAAATATCTCGGAAGATTCGTGTTTCCACTCTGCATCAATTCTAACTATTTTGAGGTTGTTATCTCATTCAAGCTATTTAATTCAACCGGCGCAATCTTTCTTTTAATCATTCAACGGTGTTTCTTTTGAGTGGGCCCTACCCCTCAGGTCTTTTTCCAGGATCTTACCTGACTCATCTAATTTTTCCGGAGTTATTCTCAAATTCATTGCAAAGTTTGACGTAAGAATGAATTATCATCAGTCAAATGTCTTTCTCCAAGATCTTTCAAATTCTTTTCATTGTTGATTCAACCTTTCTATTCTTCACGGTTCCGGAGTGCCTCAATAATTCTTGATGGTGTTTCTCATCGTCATTCTCAACATTTGAAGACCGAAGAAGAATTTCTCCTAAATCTTGGTCCGTTCTCTTGAAGATTCATGGTTCTAACTTGTTGCCATCCTCTCAAATTGTTTCCAATCGCGCAATTCTTTTCATACCCATCCAGAGCATTTCAGAGTTGTTTTCATTTCTTGATCATCCAAAGGCCATCATTTCAGAAGATTTCTTCGTTCTAAGTTTTCAGCTTCGTTCTCCAATTATTCTAAATTGATGTCTCTTCGTTCATCTCCATATTCTCCCGGTGCATCGTTCAAGTATCCTCTAGTCAGCTCGTGATCTATTCGTTCTCATGTATCAAATTCACTCGAGTATTTTCGCGCGCTCTTTAATTCTTACGGTGATTCGTTCTCTTTTCTTCATTCATTTTCAATTCTTACGGTGGTTTCGTTCAAGATTTCTCTTCCCTCGTTATCATATCAATTCATTCGTTGTTTCCAAATCCACCGGTGGTTCGATGAAGACCTTCTCAAGTTTGTGTTATATCTCTCTTAATCCTTTCTACGAGAATAAGTAGTATGACAAATCCATTGCTTGTCATTAATCTAAATTGGTGAAGGCTAAGCATAATGTAATTCTTATTCTTATTTCCTCCAAGTGATTAATTCCTTCTTCCGGAGTTCGTTCATGATATCAAATGCTTGATCTCAGTTGTTCATCTTTTCTTTCCGGAGCTTCAAGTTATTTCAATTATATCATTTCAAAGCTCCATCTAAATCATTGCAAGGCTTCTCCCGGAGTTCTTTTCAACTTTCCCTTTCGTTTGATCATTCTTTTATTACCGGAGTTCTTCATGGAGGCTCTACATGGTGGTTCGTCAAGGATTCTTTTCATTTTTCAATTGTTCTTCAAGATTTCTCTTGAAGTTATGATCCGCCAAGCTATACTCAAAAATAAACATGGTGCTCAACACATGTTTGTTTTGAGGAGTTCAAGCATTCTCCATCTTGCATTCCGAAGTGCAATTCTTTCTCTCTTATCTTTTGAGGTGGTGTTATGTCATTCTTGACTATTTCCTTCATGTTGCATGATTCACAAGTTGTCAGGAATGAGATAATTAAATCCATCATTTTCTCTTCGTTCAAGAGATCTTTTCGTCCAATCAATCTTTTTGGTGGAGTTGTATTGGGTTATATTTCACCTATAGCCTTCCCTAAGGAATGTAGCTATTTGTGGTGTTTATCAATGATCCAAGTTTTCTCCTATCCTCTCGGCGAGAGAAGTTTTCATCTCTTCGTTGATCTCAAGCAAGCAATTGTTTCTGGTAGTGGCGGGTTGTCACCTCATAATTTTGAGATGTGTTCCATAAGCCCACAACAAGCTTGTTCTTTTCGTTGTTGGTTTTCCAACAACTCCGTTCAATCCTACTTCGTAAGGAGGCTCTTTAAAATTAATTTATGGTAGGAGATGTTGGTTTCATTCTTCGTTCTATTCACTCCAACTATCTAACTACCATGCATTGTTTCCGGAGGCTTTGTGATGTTGCTCTCTTCGACCAATCATCTTGTTTTGTCAAGATCATGTAATTTTTCCTTTCTTATCCGTTTAGCCGGAGTGTCGTGTTTTCATTCGAGTTCTCTCATCTTATCAAGTTTTGTCTCCTTCCTCAACCGGAGTGCTGTCTGAAATCTTTCTTACCCCTTGTGTCATTCTTTCATTAGTACCGGAGGCAATGTGTTGGTAATTTCATCGAGTATCCTCTCATCTTGTCAAGATCATGTTCAATTCCTTCCATTTACAGTCGGAGTGCTGCCTAAATTATATCATTCTTATTCCCTCTCTATCTTGTTTTAACCGGAGTGGTTTAAATATCTATTGTGTCACTTAACCTCAAGGTTCTCATGGTGTTCCTTGTCTCTCTTTTCTACCGAAGTCTTCTCAATTTTGTTCACCTCTGTCGTGTCATTTCTTCAAGCTTTGCGACCTCTCAAAGTTCTTTGGTTTCACTCGTTTTTCAAAGAAGCAACTTAGCTTTACCTTTTCTCTTCCTCTTCCGTTTTTCTCCGGTGCCATCCTAGATCTCGGGACGAGATCCTCTCGTAGTGGTGGAGTGTTGTAACGCCCCGAGACCGATGCTCCAGACGCCTTCCATCTTTTTCGTTATCGTTGTGTGTATTTATTTGTTTGTTGCATTCATCATCGCATCATCCGCATTGCGTCGGCACCTCGTTGCCGTCGTTGTTTTTAAAACTTGCATCCGCTCGTAGTTGCCGCTCCTCGCTTCTCTCTGTTGCGTTCGTTGACCGTTCTGAGTCTAACCGGTTTTTTTCGATTCTCTCTTGTCTGACCGTTTGTCCCTCTCTGCACAACCACCACCCCCTCTGGCGTGCGTCCGAAAACTTCCCCGAACCCGACCCGGACCGTTGTGACCGTTGGGCCCGGATCATCCCCTAACATTTACAAAACATCACCGTTTTCTTTGTTGGACTCTCCTAACTTATTTTTCTCGATCGTCCGATTTTAATCGGAGGGACCAAATGCCCCTATCAAAAATTCACTTGTTATATATATAGACCTCCGTGTCCATTTTTAGACCAAACCCTAAATCCTAGGACATTTGTCCCCCCTACCGCCGCCACCTACACCCTTCCCCTCCCCGGATCAGCCGCCGCCACCCTCTCAAAAATCCTCCTCGATTTCCACATCGACCCAACCAGCCTCCTTCCCGATCCACCCCTCGCCGAGCCTTTGTGCAGCAGCCGCCACCCCCTCTCTTCCCAAGGCCCAAGCAGGAGCGCTCGGCCTCGTCTTCTCGCGCGGCCAGTCGGCTCGACGGCGACCTCCAGGACCACCGCCGCGCCCTGCTTCTTCTTTCTCCTCGAGGAGATGCCCTCGCCTCCTCGCAACCTTCTTCCTCCAAGGCCGCCCTTCCTCGCATCGATCTGGAGCCCGATGCCATCTGCGCCTCGTTCCCTCCTCCCGTGCCTCGATCCAGGATGGATCGGAAGCAGCACCGACCAGGACCAGGACAGACTCCCTCGCACTCTCTCCTGCTCTCCTTCCCTTTCTTCACCATCTCTCTCTCTCGTGTTTCACTCACTCTCTCTCTCTCTGTCTCGTTGAAACAGAGCTCCCGCAGGTTCCCGTCGCCAACGGCCGCCATGGATGCTCCGGCTCAAACCCCGCCGCACCTTCGCCTCGACTCCGGCCGGATTGGCTCGGGTCCCCGCCGCTCCACCAACTCCCAGGGCCGCCCAGCTCGCCCCGCCTCGTTCCCGGATGGAACCGGTGTTCCCGCGCCCTCCGCCTCGCCAAGTCCCGCGTCGCCAAGCCGCCTCCCTGCCCTCGAGTCCGTCCAGTTCCGCCCTTCGCCGTGGCGTGGAGCTCGTGGGCGTCGTCCTCGTGCTCGTTCCAGTCCCGCTGTCGTCGTTCCCCTGCCATGGCGCCTCGGCCTCCTCTGCTGCTCGCTCGCCCGCCCGTTGACCGCGAGCGTCGGCTGGGTCACACCTGCGCCAGGCTTAGCGGCCTCCTCCTCCACAGACTGGGCCTTGGCCCATGGGTAAGCTCCCCACAGCTCCTCTCTGTTGGCCCAACATGCAGCAGATTCGGCCCGCATAGGTTTTTTTAGGTTCTACGATTTTAACTATTTTCCCAGGATTTACAGATTTGCAGAAAAACCCTTGAACTTCATGCATATAATAACTCACGAACCGTGCATCGGATTAAAACAAACTAAATATGTAAAATGCTTAGAATTTTGTGTAGTTTAATAATATGCCACTTTCACCCATGTTAAAATTGTTTAAAATGTTGTTTGATTAAATTTGCTCGGATAATATGTTAAAATGATTTATTTCATAACTAGATAACCGTAACTCGGATTTTAATAAACTTTATATGTAAATGGGGTAGAAAAATGCCTAGTTTAACATGGTGCACTTCATTTTGCTGTTTAACAACATTAAAATTGCGTTTATGGCAGAACAGTACCAAATTCAAAATATGCATATGAGGTTTTCCGGAATTGTTGTTTGTTGTTCCGGCCTCATTTAAATTGCCTAAAATAGGTAGTTTCCATATGCTTCACCTCTTGCCATGGTTAATAACATTTAACATTGTTGGGTCCATAAACGAGAGAGAACTAAATAATTAAATGTGGTGTTTCGTCAATATGCAACTCGTTGCATATTGAGCTCCACTTAACTTGTAGTTTTGTTTGTGCGCTTTGCCATGCCATGCCTCATTAAACCGGACATGCATCATACTTGATTGTGCTTCATGCCATGTTTATGTGGTGGTTGTTTACTATGTTGTTTGCTTCTTTCCGGTTTGCTTCTCTCGTTAGCTTCGGTTTCGTTCCGGAGTTGTGAGGATTCATTCAACTACGTCCGCTTGTCTACTTCGTGGACTCGTTCTTCTTCCTTGCGGGATCTCAGGCAAGATGACCATACCCTCGAAATCACTTCTATCTTTGCTTGCTAGCTGTTCGCTCTATTGCTATGCCACGCTACCTACCACTTGCTTTTCAAGCCTCCCAAATTGCCATGAACCTCTAACATTTCTCACCCTTCCTAGCAAACCGTTGTTTGGCTATGTTACCGCGTTTGCTCAGCCCCTCTTATAGCGTTGTTAGTTGCAGGTGAAGATGGAGTTTGTTCCTTGTTGGAACATGGATATTATGAACTTTGTTGGGGTATCACAATACCTCTTATTTAATTAATGCATCTATATACTTGGTAATGGGTGGAAGGCTCGGCCTTATGTCTGGTGTTTTGTTCCACTCTTGCCGCCCTAGTTTCCGTCATACCGGTGTTATGTTCCTTGATTTTGCGTTCCTTACGCGGTTGGGTGATTTATGGGACCCCCTTGACAGTTCGCCTTGAATAAAACTCCTCCAGCAAGGCCCAACCTTGGTTTTACCATTTGCCTACCTAAGCCTTTTTCCCTTGGGTTCTGCAGACTCAAGGGTCATCTTTATTTACCCCCGGGCCAGTTCTCCTTCGAGTGCTGGTCCAAACCGAGCGATGTCCGGCGCCCCCTGGGCAACCAGGGTCTATGCCAACCCGACGTCTTGCTCATCCGGTGTGCCCTGAGAACGAGATATGTGCAGCTCCTATCGGGATTTGTCGGCACATCCGGGCGGCTTTGCTGGTCTTGTTTTACCATTGTCGAAATGTCTTGTAAACTGGGATTCCGAGACTGATCGGGTCTTCCTGGGAGAAGGTTTATCCTTCGTTGACCGTGAGAGCTTATAATGGGCTAAGTTGGGACACCCCTGCAGGGTATTATCTTTCGAAAGCCGTGCCCACGGTTATGTGGCAGATGGGAATTTGTTAATATCCGGTTGTAGAGAACTTGACACTCGACTTAATTAAAAAGCATCAACCGCGTGTGTAGCCGTGATGGTCTCTTCTCGGCGGAGTCCGGGAAGTGAACACGGTTTCTGGGTTATGTTTGACGTAAGTAGGAGTTCAAGATCACTTCTTGATCATTACTAGTTGACGACCGTTCCGTTGCTCCTCTTCTCGCTCTTATTTGCGTATGTTAGCCACCATATATGCTTAGTCGCTGCTGCAACCTCACCACCTTCCCCTTTCCTACCCTTAAGCCTGAATAGTCTTGATCTCGCGGGTGTGAGATTGCTGAGTCCTCGTGACTCACAGATACTTCCAAATAGTTGTAGGTGCCGATGAGACCAGTGCAGGTGACGCAACTGAGCTCAAGTGGGAGCTCGATGAAGATCTTGTTCGATGTGTTGTTTCTTTTCATATTGATCAGTAGTGGTGCCCAGTTGGGACGATCGGGGATCTAGCAGTTGGGTTGTCTTCTTTTATTTTGGTTCCGTAGTCGGACCTATGTGTGTATCTTGAATGATGTATGATTTTATTTATGTATTGTGTGAAGTGGCGATTGTAAGCCAACTCTTTATCCCATTCTTGTTCATTACATGGGATTGTGTGAAGATGACCCTTCTTGTGACAAACCACGATGCGGTTATGCCTCTAAGTCGTGCCTCGACACGTGGGAGATATAGCCGCATCGTGGGCGTTACAAAAACATTTTCAGTTTCTCTTTCGGTCTCCCTAATCTATTTATTTCGGGCCGTCCGATTATGATCGGAGGGACCCGAACGACCCCTATTCAAATCCACTCGGTATATATAGCGGGCAACCCTAGTTTTTAGGCCTCCTGTCCCATCCATCCATTCCATCCATCGCGCCGCCACCCCCCTTGTCCTCTCCACATCGGGATCCCCTCCCGATCCATCCAACCACAACCTCCACCTTCTCCTCGTTTTCCCCTCCTGTCCAATCACCACCGCCGCCCAAATCCTGCAGGAGCCCGAGCTCCTCTGCCCGTCGCCATGAACGCCCGCAGGAGCACCAACGCCACCAGCAGCCGTGCGCCTCCTCCCTCATCCCAGCGGAGCCCCGTCCTCCCCGCGCCTGTCCCGTGCGCCCGGCGCGACGCCGGCAAGCAGCAACGCCACCAAGTCGCCGATGCACCCGACGGGATGAAGCTGCCGGTGCCCCTGCTCCAGCCCTGCGTCCCCTTTTCCCCGCGTTGTTCCCGGATGGCCACCTCGCCAGCATCCCAGGGCCCGAGCTCCGCCACGCCATGCCCGTCTCACCTCTGCCTCCTGTTTTTCTGCATCGAAGTAGTGCAGAGAAGGACAAGCACCTCGACCCCGCCTCTCCTGCCCGTTGACCGCGCCGCCGGAGCCCCGCAGGTCGCCGACCCTTCCTCTCTGTCCTTCGGTCCTCCTCTATTTTTCTCTCTCTCAATCGCTCTCTCTCTCTCTTAGGGACGAACAAGGATGGCGCCGCCCCATGGAACCTTCTCTGCCTGGAGCTTCTTCATCTGCATCCGGCCCCCTCCGTCCAGATCCGCCGTCTCCGCCTCCCTGCCATCGTCTCCGGCGAGCAGCCGTGTCGCCGCGGCTCTGCTCCCTGTCGTGCAGAGGACGCCGCTTGTCCCTGCCACGTTGACCGTAGCCAGCGCCCCTGGCCCAGCTTCAGCGGCCGCGTGGGCCACCAGCAAGCAGGCCCAGCGCCCCCCTTCCAGCCTCCCTCTCCAAGCCGACCGGGCCAAGAGCCCATGGTGAGCCTCCCAGCCGCTGCCCTGTTCCAGATTCAGCCCAGCAGTGCTCCAGATTCGGCCCGCATCGTTTTTTTTGTTCTGGACGTTTTAGCTATTTATTCCAGAGAGTGCAGTTTTACAAAAAAAAACCCTAGTGTTCTTGCATCTAATAACTAATAAACCATGCATCATATGTAAATAATTTATATATGTAAAATGCTCAGAATTTCATCTAGTTTCATAATATGCAACTTTCATCCATGTTTAAAATGTTTAAAATGCTGTTTGTTTAATCTTGTATAAATGCCATGTTAAAATGATTTATTTCATAACTAAATAACCGTAGCTCCGAATTTAATAAACTTTATATGTAAATGGGGTAGAAAAATGCATAGATTAACATGGTGCACTTTGTTTTACTGTTTAACAACATTAAAAATATGTTTTAGGCAGAACAGTACCAAATCTAAAATATGCACATGAGGATTTTCCGGAATTGTTGTTTGTTGTTCCGGCCTCATTTAAACTTGCCTAAATAGTTAGTTTACTTATGCTTCACCCCTTGCCATGTTTAACAACACTTAATATTGTTGGGTACATAAACGAGAGAAAACTAAATAATTGATGTGGTGTTTCTTCAATATGCAACTTGTTGCATATTGAGCTTCACTTAATTTGTAGTATTGTTTGTGCACTTTGCCATGCCATGCATATTTAAACCGGACATGCATCATACTTGTTTGTGCATCATGCCATGTTAGTGTGATGGTTGTTTACTATGTTGTTTGTTTCTTTCCGGGTTGCTTCTCTCGTTAGCTTCGGTTTCATTCCGGAGTTGTGAGGATTCGTTCGACTACGTCCGTTTGTCTTCTTCATCGACCCGTTCTTCTTCCTAGCGGGATTTCACGCAAGATGACCATACCCTCGAAATCACTTCTATCTTTGCTTGCTAGTTGTCCATTCTATTGCTATGCCGCGTTACCTACCACTTGCTTATCAAGCCTCCCAAATTGCCACGAACCTCTAACCTTTGTCACCCTTCCCAGCAAACCGTTGTTTGGCTATGTTACCGCGTTTGCTCAGCCCCTCTTATAGCGTTGCTAGTTGCAGGTGGAGATGAAGATTGCTCCATGTTGGATTATGTTTTGTTGGGATATCACAATATCTCTTATTTAATTAATGCATCTATATACTTGGTAAAGGGTGGAAGGCTCGGCCTTATGCCTGGTGTTTTGTTCCACTCTTGCCGCCCTAGTTTCCGTCATACCGGTGTTATGTTCCTTGATTTTGCGTTCCTTACACGGTTGGGTGATTTATGGGACCCCCTTGACAGTTCGCTTTGAATAAAACTCCTCCAGCAAGGCCCAACCTTGGTTTTACCATTTGCCTACCTAAGCCTTTTTCCCTTGGGTTCAGCAGACTCAAGGGTCATCTTATTTTACCCCCCCCCCCCGGGCCAGTGCTCCTCGGAGTGTTGGTCCAAACTAGAGCCACTTGCAGCGCCACCTCGGGGAAACTTGAGGGCTGGTTTTAGTTGTACGTAGTGTTCATCCGGTGTGTCCTGAGAACGAGGTACGTGCGACTCCTATCGGGATTGTCGACACATCGGGCGGCTTTGCTGGTCTTGTTTTACCATTGTCGAAATGTCTTGTAAACTGGGATTCCGAGACTGATCGGGTCTTCCTGGGAGAAGGAATATCCTTTGTTGACCGCGAGAGCTTATAATGGGCTAAGTTGGGACACCCCTGCAGGGTATTATCTTTCGAAAGCCGTGCCCGCGGTTATGTGGCAGATGGGAGTTTGTTAATGTCCGGTTATAGAGAACTTGACACTTGAATTAATTAAAAATACATCAACCGCGTGTGTAGCCGTGATGGTCTCTTCTCGGCGGAGTCCGGGAAGTGAACACGGTTCTTGTGTTATGGTTGTGCATAAGTAGTTTCAGGATCACTTCTAGCTTCACGACCGTTCCGTTGCTTCTTTTCTCGCTCTTATTTGCGTATGTTAGCCACCATATATGCTTAGTGCTTGCTGCAGCTCCACCTCATCACCCCATCCTTCCAATAAGCTTAAATAGTCTTGATCTCGCGGGTGTGAGATTGCTGAGTCCTCGTGACTCACAGATACTTCCAAAACAGTTGCAGGTGCCGACGATACCAGTGCAGGTGATGCAACCGAGCTCAGGTGGAAGTTCGATGAAGACCCTGGTCGTTACTATGTTTCTTTTCATGTTGATCAGTAGTGGTGCCCAGTTGGGGACGATCGGGGATCTACCATTTGGGGTTATCTTCTTTTTATCTGGATTTGACCGTAGTCGGTCTATGTGTGTACTCTGATTGATGTATGATTTATTTATGTATTGTGTGAAGTGGCGATTGTAAGCCAACTCTTTATCCCATTCTTGTTCATTACATGGGATTGTGTGAAGATGACCCTTCTTGCGACAAAACCACAATGCGGTTATGCCTCTAAGTCGTGCCTTGACACGTGGGAGATATAGCCGCATCGTGTGCGTTACAAGTTGGTAATCAGAGCCATCCCCGACTTAGGAGCCCCCTGCTTGATCGAATCGCTGATGTTGTTGAGTCTAGAACAAAAATTGTTTTGAGTCTTAGGATTATATATATCGGAGAGTAGGATTCTTTTTACTCCACAGTCCCTTCATCGCTCTGGTGAGGTCTCCTGACGTAGATGTTTTGCCTTTCCTCTCCTCAAATTTCACTAAAAAAAATTAGGATCATGCGGGTATCTTGGAATCGTTCCGATGGTTTTGTGACAAGAACATTGTTCTTGGTGCCTCCTGACATTTAGGGGTTGTGGCAGTGTCCCGGGGAGTTGAGCTCCGAGGTGTTGTCGTCACAATTTTATCGTTGCAGTTCTGGAATACCTGAGTTTCGCCGACATCGAAAATCTCTTTTATGCAGTTGTTGGTGAGATCACCTCGACGCCACCCAGTACTGGGGCGGGAGTTCGGGAGTATTGACATAACTCGTATAACGGATGCTTTTCGAAGGTTGAGGTAAATGATTTCCGGAGTTTTCTTGGTTATGTGTTGAAGGATGGATACAGCTGGATCTAGGTATTTTAGTTTGGGTGAGATATATTGCGTCCCCTGTATCCCCAACAACAGATGGAAAAACCAGAAAGTTTCGGGAGTTTATAAGTGGGAATTCAAGTAGCTCCTAGGATATCTTTCCGACAGATGCATGATATGAGATTGGGGTTCGACGTCTAGTGGTCCGGCTTTCCATGGTTGGTTTTACAGTGGTCTCGTAGTGTCTTAAAGAGTCCTTGGCTATGCCGACTCGGGGACGCTTCGTATGCCATGTGCACTGCCTTGTACATGATGGTGTTGTACGATCGAGCCCGTGTGGGTCCCACCACGAAAACTTCGGACGAAATCTCTATCATATGTTTGTTCCGGCTTATTCTGCAAGCCAAATCCTTTGTTTTGTTTTAATTTGTGGTATTCGAGTTGCTTCGAAGTCAAGTGTTGATTCCATACCCTTCCTAAGTGGTGTTCTCATACTTCTATGTGAATACCAATCCTTCTTGATCATCGAGATTGTCATGCCAATTCTTTCCAACCGACGTGGTCTTTTTCAAGTGGATCCGATCATTTCAACATTCGCTAGATCAATTCTCAGTTCTTTGCAACGGTGTTTGCTTCATCCGTCCCAAGTTGTCTTTGTTTTTCCCGCCCTCCCACCCTTTTATTCAAGGATTCAGATTTCTTAATCAAGTATCATTTTATTGATGCGAAGTCTCTCCATTCTTTTCCGTCAATGTTCATATCCGGTGATTCTCAGGACGATACTAACGGAGCTTCAAATTTATCATTCTTCGCTCTTTTTTCTTCTCCGGTGGACTAAATTCAAGCCTTCAATGTTGGTCACATTCCTTTCCTTGTTTCAAATGTTTTTCTCATGCCGGTGCACCTCTTAATCATTCACCTTTCGCTTTCCATGTGTTCCGAAGTGTTGAAGATATCTCAGGAGATTCGTGTTTTCATTCAAGATCTGTTCAAGCTATTTCGAGGTTGTTATCTCATTCAAGCCATTTAATTCAACCGGCGCAATCTCTCTTTTAAATTGTTCAACGTTGTTTCTCTTGAGTGGGCCCTAACCCACAGGTCTTTTCCCAGGATCTTACCTGACTCTTCTAATTTTCCCGGAGCTTCTAAAAATTATTTTCAAAGTTTGACGTAAGAATGGGTTATCATCAGTCATATGTCTTTCTCCAAGATCTTTCAAATTCTTTTCATCGTTGGTTCAACCTTTCTAATTTTCATTCCGGAGTGCCTAAAAATTCATGGTGGTGTTTCTCGTCATCATTCTCAACATTTGAAGAACGAAGAAGAATTTCTCTTGAATCTTGGTCCGTTCTCTTGAAGATTCATGGTTCTAACTTGTTGCCATCCTCTCAAATTGTTTCCAATCGCGCAACTCTTTTCTTACCCATCCGGAGCATTTCACAGTTGTTTTCATTTCTTGATCATCCAAGGCCATCATTTCAGAAGATTTTTTTCGTTCTAAGTTTTCAGCTTCGTTCTCCAACTATTCTAAATTGATGTCTCTTCGTTCATCTCCATATTCTCCCGGTGCATCGTTCAAGTATCCTCTAGTCAGCTCGTGATCTATTCGTTCTCATGTATCTAAATTCCCTCAAGTATTTTCGCGTGTTCTTTAATTCTTACGGTGTTTCGTCCTATTTTCTTCAATTGTTTTCAATTCTCGCGGTGGTTCTTCAAGATTTCTCTTCCTTCGTTATCATATCAATTTAATCGTTGTTTCAATCCTACTGGTGGTTCGTTGAAGACCTTCTCAAGCTTACGCTATATCTCTCTCAATCCTTTCTATGAGAATAAGTAGTATGCCAAATCCGGTGGTTGTCATCAATCTAAATTGGTGAAGGATACGCATAACATAATTCTTGTTCTTGTTTCATCCAAGTGATTAATTCCTTATTCCGGAGATTCATCAAAATTCTTGATCTCATTTGTTCATTTTCTTTCCGGAGTTCCAAGTTTTCTCGGTGATATCATTTCAAAGCTCCACCCAAATCATTGCAAGGCTTCACCTTGTGTTGTCAACTTCTCTTTCTTTTATCTTGTGTCATGTTTCACCTAAAGCCTTTCCTAAGGAATGTTGCTATTATGGTGCTTATCAATGATCCAAGTGTTCTCCTATCCTCTTGGTGAAAGAAGTTTTTCATTGCCTTGGTGCTCTCACTCAAACCAATGGCTTCCTTTAGTGGCCGTTTGTCACCTCATAATGTTGAAATATTTCCATAAGCCCACTACAAGCTTATTCTTTTCGTTGTTGGTTTTCCAACAACTCCGTTCAACTCTTCTTTGTAAGGATGCTTTTCAAATTCAAGTGTGATAGAAACTGTCAGTTGTTTCTCCCTTCTTTATTTACAACAATCTAGCTTCTATCCTTTCATTCCAGAGGCTTTGGGATGTTGTTATATTCGCCCATCATCTCATTTTGGAGATCGTGTTCTTTTCCTTGCTAATCCATTTAACCGGAGTGTTGTGTCTACCATTCCTCTTTTAACCGGAGTCTCATCCAAGTGCTTTCATTTTGCCAAGTTCATATTCTATCCATTCCATTTTCAACCGGAGTGTTGTCGTAATTTTTCCTTATCGTTCCTTGTACATCTTGTTGCAACCAGAGTGCTTGCATGTACTTCTTGTCCATCATAACCATTTTTGTTTGTCTTTCAACCTACAAGGTTCTCATAATGTTCCTTGTTTCACTTTTCTAGCGGAGTGTTTTCAACTTTGTTCATCTTCGTTGTATTATTTTCTCGAAATTGTTCAACTTCCAAGGTTCGTGGTTTCACTTGTTTGTACAAGAAGCAACTTAGATTTACCTCTTCTTTTTCTTTTCTGCTTCTCTCCGGTGCCATCCTAGATCTCGGGACGAGATCCTCTTGTAGTGGTGGAGTGTTGTAACGCCCCGACACCGACGCTTCTGAAGACTTCCATATATTTCATGTTCGCCGTGTGTTTTATTTTTGTTGGTTGCATTTCATCATGGCATCATCCGCATTGCATCAGCACTCGTTGCCGTCATTGTTTTTAAAAACTTGCATCCGCTCGTAGTTGCCGCGTCCCCCCTTGCTTTCGTTGACCGTTTCGAGACCAACCACACTTGCAACGTTGCTCCTCGTTTTCTCTCTTGTCTTCTCCGGGGCCTTTTGTTAGACACTTTGTCTTTGTCGACCCCCTCAGACCACCCCTCGCGCGCGTCCAAAACTTGCCCCCGAACCCGACCCGGACTATCGCTACCGATGGGTCCGGATCATCTCCAAGAGTCTATATAACATTTTTGGTTTCTCTTTCGGTCTCCCTAATCTATTTATTTCGGGCCGTCCGATTATGATCGGAGGGACCCGAACGACCCCTATTCAAATCCACTCGGTATATATAGCGGGCAACCCTAGTTTTTAGGCCTCCTGTCCCATCCATCCACTCCATCCATCGCGCCGCCACTCCCCTTGTCCTCTCCACATCGGGATCCCCTCCCGATCCATACAACCACAGCCTCCACCTTCTCCTCGTTTTTCCCACCTGTCCAATCACCACCGCCGCCCAAATCCTGCAGGAGCCCGAGCTCCTCTGCCCGTCGCCATGAACGCCCGCAGGAGCACTAACGCCACTAGCAGTCGTGCGCCTCCTCCCTCATCCCAGCGGAGCCCCGTCCTCCCCGCGCCTGTCCCGTGCGCCCGGCGCGACGCCGGCAAGCAGCAACGCCACCAGGTCGCCGATGCACCCGACGGGATGAAGCTGCCGGTGCCCCTGCTCCAGCCCTGTGTCCCCTTTTCCCCGCGTTGTTCCCGGATGGCCACCTCGCCAGCATCCCAGGGCCCAAGCTCCGCCGCGCCATGCCCGCCTCGCCTCTGCCTCATGTTTCTCTGCATCGAAGCAGTGCAGAGGAGGACAAGCACCTCGACCCCGCCTCTCCTGCCCGTTGACCGCGCCGTCGGAGCCCCGCAAGTCGCCGACCCTTCCTCTCTGTCCTCCGGTCCTCCTCTGTTTTTCTCTCTCTCAATCACTCTCTCTCTCTTAGGGACGAACAAGGATGCCGCCGCCCCATGGAACCTTCTCTGCCTGGAGCTTCTTCATCTGCATCCGGCCCCCTCCGTCCAGATCCGTCGTCTCTGCCTCCCTGCCATCGTCTCCGGCGAGCAGCCGTGCCGCCGCGGCTCTGCTCCCTGTTGTGCAGAGGACGCCGCTTGCCCCTGCCGCATTGACCGTAGCCAGCGCCCCTGGCCCAGCTTCAGCGGCCGCGTGGGCCACCAGCAAGCAGGCCCAGCGCCCCCCTTCCAGCCTCCCTCTCCAAGCCGACCGGGCCAAGAGCCCATGGTGAGCCTCCCAGCCGCTGCTCTGTTCCAGATTCAGCCCAGCAGTGCTCCAGATTCGGCCCGCATCGTTTTTTTTCGTTCTGGACGTTTTAGCTATTTATTCCAGAGAGTGCAGTTTACAGAAAAACCCCTAGTGTTCTTGCATCTAATAACTAATAAACCATGCATCATATGTAAATAATTTATATATGTAAAATGCTCAGAATTTCATCTAGTTTCATAATATGCAACTTTCATCCATGGTTAAAATGCTGTTTGTTTAATCTTGTATAAATGCCATGTTAAAATGATTTATTTCATAACTAAATAACCGTAGCTTCGAATTTAATAAACTTTATATGTAAATGGGGTAGAAAAATGGTGCACTTTGTTTTACTGTTTAACAACATTAAAAATATGTTTTAGGCAGAACAGTACCAAATCTAAAATATGCACATGAGGATTTTCCAGAATTGTTGTTTGTTGTTCCGGCCTCATTTAAACTTGCCTAAATAGTTAGTTTAATATGCTTCACCCCTTGCCATGTTTAACAACATTTAATATTGTTGGGTACATAAACGAGAGAAAACTAAATAATTGATGTGGTGTTTCTTCAATATGCAACTTGTTGCATATTGAGCTTCACTTAATTTGTAGTATTGTTTGTGCACTTTGCCATGCCATGCATATTTAAACCGGACATGCATCATACTTGTTTGTGCATCATGCCATGTTTATGTGATGGTTGTTTACTATGTTGTTTGTTTCTTTCCGGGTTGCTTCTCTCGTTAGCTTCGGTTTCGTTCCGGAGTTGTGAGGATTTTAGGCAAGATGACCATACCCTCGAAATCACTTCTATCTTTGCTTGCTAGTTGTCCGTTCTATTGCTATGCCGCGTTACCTACCACTTGCTTATCAAGCCTCCCAAATTGCCACGAACCTCTAACCTTTGTCACCCTTCCCAGCAAACCGTTGTTTGGCTATGTTACCGCGTTTGCTCAGCCCCTCTTATAGCGTTGCTAGTTGCAGGTGGAGATGAAGATTGCTCCATGTTGGATTATGTTTTGTTGGGATATCACAATATCTCTTATTTAATTAATGCATCTATATACTTGGTAAAGGGTGGAAGGCTCGGCCTTATGCCTGGTGTTTTGTTCCACTCTTGCCGCCCTAGTTTCCGTCATACCGGTGTTATGTTCCTTGATTTTCCGTTCCTTACACGGTTGGGTGATTTATGGGACCCCCTTGACAGTTCGCTTTGAATAAAACTCCTCCAGCAAGGCCCAGCCTTGGTTTTACCATTTGCCTACCTAAGCCTTTTTCCCTTGGGTTCTGCAGACTCAAGGGTCATCTTATTTTACCCCCCCGGGCCAGTGCTCCTCGGAGTGTTGGTCCAAACTAGAGCCACTTGCAGCGCCACCTCGGGGAAACTTGAGGGCTGGTTTTAGTTGTACGTAGTGTTCATCCGGTGTGTCCTGAGAACGAGGTACGTGCGACTCCTATCGGGATTGTCGACACATCGGGCGGCTTTGCTGGTCTTGTTTTACCATTGTCGAAATGTCTTGTAAACTGGGATTCCGAGACTGATCGGGTCTTCCTGGGAGAAGGAATATCCTTCGTTGACCGTGAGAGCTTATAATGGGCTAAGTTGGGACACCCCTGCAGGGTATTATCTTTCGAAAGCCGTGCCCGCGGTTATGTGGCAGATGGGAGTTTGTTAATGTCCGGTTATAGAGAACTTGACACTTGAATTAATTAAAAATACATCAACTGCGTGTGTAGCCGTGATGGTCTCTTCTCGGCGGAGTCCGGGAAGTGAACACGGTTCTTGTGTTATGGTTGTGCGTAAGTAGTTTCAGGATCACTTCTTGATCACTTCTAGCTTCACGACCGTTCCGTTGCTTCTTTTCTCGCTCCTATTTGCGTATGTTAGCCACCATATATGCTTAGTGCTTGCTGCAACTCCACCTCATCACCCCATCCTTCCTATAAGCTTAAATAGTCTTGATCTCGCGGGTGTGAGATTGCTGAGTCCTCGTGACTCACAGATACTTCCAAAACAGTTGCAGGTGCCGACGATACCAGTGCAGGTGATGCAACCGAGCTCAAGTGGAAGTTCGATGAAGACCCTGGTCATTACTATGTTTCTTTTCATGTTGATCAGTAGTGGTGCCCAGTTGGGGACGATCGGGGATCTAGCATTTGGGGTTATCTTCTTTTTATCTGGATTTGCCCGTAGTCGGTCTATGTGTGTACTCTGATTGATGTATGATTTATTTATGTATTGTGTGAAGTGGCGATTGTAAGCCAACTCTTTATCCCATTCTTGTTCATTACATGGGATTGTGTGAAGATGACCCTTCTTGCGACAGAACCACAATGCAGTTATGCCTCTAAGTCGTGCCTCGACACGTGGGAGATATAGCCGCATCGTGTGCGTTACACTTTACTTGGCAAAGCATTATGGCGGGAGTGGACTCTCTCAAGAATGGCTATATATGGAGAGTGGGAACAGGAGAAATATTGACATATGGAGAGATGCATGGATCCCAAATTGTGCAGACAGGAAAATTATTACACCTAGAAGGGGGAATCTATTGACGAAAGTTTCTGATCTTATTAACCCAGTCACTAATGGCTGGGATGAAGATTTGGTGAGACAAACTCTATGGCCAATTGATGCCCCTAGAGTCCTAGCGATCCCAATCCCTATGCATAATATGTCAGACTTTATTGCGTGGAGCTATACAACAAACGGTTTATTCACTGTACGGTCAACTTATGTGGAGGAATGGAATAAGCAACATGGGAGGAAGTTGGAATACTCGAATGGCATGGGTAGAAGCAAGGTCAATCCTATTTGGGGTAAGATCTGGAAATTAGCTTGTCCGGCGAAGGTTAAAAAAATTATTTGGCGGACGCTTCACTGGACTCTGCCGTGTCGTGTTACATTGGCCAACAGACATATAAAAACTCAGCTAATATGCCCAACATGTTTGGACGGGCCAGAGGACACGAAACATATATTATTTCTGTGCGAGAAGACAAAAGAAGTGTGGGAACATTTGGGGTTGTATGAAGTGGTAAAAAAAGCCTGCGTCGTTGATCGTGCAGGAGAGGCAGTCCTTGAATTCCTACTCCTTATGCCTGGTCATGAACTACCCATCTTGGGCTCCCAGAATGCAGGGGAACTTATTGCTATAGCTGCTTGGTATTTATGATGGAATAGACGGAAACTAGTCCATGAGGGTAAGTCTCAAGAGGCGTCCCAAACCTCGATGGGGATTCGGGCTATAACATCGAACTATGTAAATGCCCACTCTCCTAAAGCAAAGAGAAAGAATGAAGGATGGTGCAGACCTCCTAGGGGTTTCGTTAAATTGAATGTGGATGCTTCTTTTGATCATGATCAGCTAAGAGGCACAGCGGGTGCTGTTATCAGAAATGACAAAGGAAACTTCGTAGTAGGTGGTAACTGGAGGATTCAGTACTGTGCGGATGCCCTGACAGCAGAGGCAGTAGCACTCAGTTACTGTTGGCACAAAAGACGGGCTGCAATCGTCTAATCATCAATTCTGATAATATGGAGGTCATCGACACAATGAAGAACGGAGGACAGTCTGCGGGACCGACTGCTGCAATTTTTGAGGATTGTTTTTCTATGGCCTGTGATTTTCCTCAAACTAGTTTTAAACATTGTAACAGAGAAGCGAATAAATTAGCTCATGAGCTTGCTAGATTAGTAAAAGGTTCATGACTAGAGATTGGATAAAGGAGCCCATGGAAGATCTTGTAACTCTCTTGATAGACGATGTAACAATTATTTCTAATTAATAAAGTTTCAAGTTGTTTTAAAAAAAAGTAAGAAGAGAGAGATTTTGAAGCATGACAAAGAAAAAAGAGATGATCGAGAGAGATCCCTCCACGTTCCGGACGCGGACGCACGGTCCAACGACAGCTTTGCTCGGTCCCGCCCACGCGACGCGACACCAGCGAGTAAATTGCACATAAGTACCACAATTGGGGCATTGGAAGCAGATTGATACCAAGATTGGTAATTTTTACGTGTCAGTACCAACTTTGAGGCGAGACGTTGCAAAAGAGGCTAAAAGTGATGTTTATACGTATTGACAGGGAAACTGGCCGGTTGGGCCCGCCCGTCAGGCGCCACGCTGGCCAGTGCGCGCGTCGCCTGCGCTGGCTGCGCGCTGACTCGGACGAGGCCGGCTCGGCCCGTTGGTGCGACCGAGCCCGTTGGTGCGACCGACCCCGACCCCGCTCTGCCCTGTCCTTTTCCTCGCACCTCGCCAGCGGCTGCCTCCCCGCCCGCCCCGCCGCCGGCGCACCACGCCGCCGTAGCCATCGATCGAACAGCTCAGGCGCTGTCACCTCCGTCCTCTCCCCCGCGGCTGCTGTGCCCTCCTCTCCCCCGCGGCCGTTGTGCCCTCCTCTCCCCCGCGGCCGCTGTGCCCTCCTCTCCCCCGCGGCCGCTGTGCCTTCCTCTCCCCCGCGAACGCTGTGCCCTCCTCTCCCCCGCGGCTGCTGTGCCCTAGGCGACGATGGCCTCGGCGACTCCGGCAGGCGGCGATGGCCTGGGCGATGCGAGCGGCGGCGACCTCCCCCGCTTCGATGGCAGTGGCGGCTACTCCAGCTCAGAGTACAGTAGCGCGGAGGAAGATTTTGCGGAGCCGGCGTTGTCGATGGAGCAGAGGCTGCGGATGGCGCGAATTTGGGTGGACAACCCTAGCACCGCCCATCACTGGACTCATGGCTTCGGTGGTGTTCTGTAAGTGCTCCATTGTTCCATTCTTGATCCATTCTTGCTCACTGAAATTGGGGATTAGGGTTAGAGTGTACTGCCTGCATGTTTAGCACTCTAATTGCTAGGCCTAACTAGAGCAGAGTGGTAAATACACTCCTCAACAGTAATGCAGTTGCTAGGCCTAACTAGTGCCTAACTACTGCCTAACTAGAGCAGAGTGCAATTGCTAGGCCTAACTAGAGCAGAGTGGTATATGTTAACTGCTGTTTATATGTTAATTGCTAGGCCTAACTAGTGCAGTAAGCTCTGTTTATATGTTAACTTGTGTATATGTTAACCTAAACAAAACTCTGTTTATATGTTAACTTGTTTATATGTTAACTGAAACAAATCTTTGTTTATATGTTAGACAGTATGTTAAGTAAAATTGTTTATTAACCAATTTTGTCTGTTATTTCATTTTGCAGTTTGTATGATGACATTTTGGATGTTAGGTTCTTTTTTGATGCTTCAGAAATGTTAGAGCTGAAGCTCTGCAGTTCAGATGTAACATACCTGAATATGATTGCAGTGATGGAAACCCAAGGATTTAGTGAATATGATCTGCTGTTTCACATTGAGAATCCAGATTTAGGGGAGAAAAGATTGGAGATGGTAGAGAGTAATGCTGAGTTGCAACTAGTAAAGAGGCAGGTTGAGGAGTGTAAGGTTTTAAATTTGCTAGTGAGGGCATGTCCACCTCCTTGCAGCAAGTTTCAGAGGCAAGAATTATCCACTGTTGTGTTATATGATCTCAGTGAGCCACCCATCTATGCTGTTGATGAAGAAGGAGTTGCCTTTGAAAGTCAGAGTAGCAGCTGCAGTTTAGTAGCTCATGGTACTGGTGTTTGCACACAAGAGAGCAAGAATGTAAAAGGAAAACTGAAAGCTGTTTTGGAAATAGAAGAAGAAGAGGGATATGATGGCAGTGGTGGTTCTGATTGTGAAGGTGAAGATGACAGTGATGTAAACCCTTTTTATATGGGTGATGCTGATGACATAGAGATGGATGAGGGAAAGAAACAGAGAGAGTATGATGAAGTAGAAGAGGAAGAAACAGATGATGAAGAATCTGAGGAGGAAGAAATGGTGCATTACTCTGGTGACACAGAGGTTGAGGAACCTTTTGAAATGGATGAAGATGACAAGGTTGTTTCACAGGATGAAGAAACTGTAATTGTACATGAAGAGAAGAAGAAGAAGAAACAGAAGCTTCTAGTTAGGAAAGGGCCTACAACAAGGACACATTCAAGTGTAGTTCAAGAGGAGGAACCTGATTTCCAACCTTCATCTGATGAAGAACAGAAAGGATTGTTGAAGGAGGCTGATGATGATGGTTATGAGCCATTGGCATTTGTGCTGCCAAAGAAAAGGAAGAGCAGGGCAAAGCAGAGGCCTCCTAGAAAATGGTACAATGAGAAAATGGAGGCACCACATGAGCAATTATGTCTACAGATGTGTTTCAAGGATCAACATCAATTCAGAGAGGCTTTGTTGAACTTACACATCACTCAAGGCAGAAACTTCAAATATCATAGGAACTCAGATCAAAGAATAATTGTAGAATGCAACCAAAAACATTGCAACTTCTTTATGGTGGCAGCAGTTATAAAAGGTGAAACTACTTTTGTAATTAAGAAGATGAGAATTAAGCACACTTGCCCTATTAGTACAGAGACAACAAGGGTAAGTGCCAAGTGGCTTGCACAGAAGTATGAGTCACTGTTCAGATCTGATCTAACAACTGGCATTCAGACTTTGATTGATGCCTGCATGGAGAAGTATGGTGTGGATGTGCCCAAGTCAATGGCATATAGGGCAAAGAACCTAGCTATTGATGCTGTGCTAGGAGACCACAAGAAGCAATACCCTAGGTTGAAAGACTATGCTCAGACAGTGATGGATACAAACCCTGGGAGTAGAGTAGTAGTCACTACTGTAACTCCAACACCCACTGAAAAAATCCCCCATCCAGGTCCAAGATTCCATGCTATGTTCTATTGCATCAATGGAGCAAGGGAGGGGTTTCTCAAGGGGTGCAGACCATTCATTGGTTAGTTTGTTCACCTTGTGCATTAGTTACATATTGTTTCATCTAGAAATGCATTTGAATGTTTTTAATACTGAATTTGCTTGCTCAGGTGTTGATGGGTGCTTCATTAAGTTAACTACTGGTGCTCAACTACTTGCTGCCACTGGTAGAGATGGCAACAACAATATATACCCACTAGCATTTGGTATTGTTGGGCAAGAGGACACACCTAACTGGTGTTGGTTTCTACACCAACTTAAAATCTGCCTAGGAGGAGAAGTGGGAAGGTTTGGTCCATATACAATAATGTCAGATAGACAAAAGGTATGTGCTTGCATCTTATGTCATTGTTCCTATATGGTTGTTTTTTGCTAGATAGTAGCTTAGCTAGTTTAATTGTGTGTCCCAGGGCCTACTAAATGCAGTGAATGCTGTCTTTCCTAAGTGCAACCAAAGGTTCTGCCTTAGGCATATCTATGCAAACTTCCAAAATGCTGGGTTTAGGGGGGAAGATCTGAAAAAGTGTATGGATAATGCTGCCTATGCATATAGTGAACACAAATTTAACATTGCAATGAATGACCTTAGAGCTGAGTGTGAGCAAGCTTGGGAGTGGCTTTGTCAAATACCCAAGAAAACATGGGCAAGGCATGCATTTGACACAAACTGCAAGACTGACCTTGTAGTTAACAATTTATCTGAGGTGTTCAACAAGTATGTCCTAGATGTTAGGAAGAAACCAATTAGGACAATGTGTGATGGAATAAAGGATAAGCAGATGGTGAGGTGGCATAGGAATAGGGAGAGTGGAAAGAAAGCTAGATGGGACATAACACCCCATTATAGTGAGAAGCTAGAGGTTGAGAAGGAGAGGGCCAAATACTGCAAACCAATTCAAGCTGGTGTGGACTTGTGGCAAGTTACAAGCGGGCAGCAAACCCATGCTGTTAACTTGCACCAGCACACATGTGGGTGCAGAAAATGGGACCTAAGTGGCATCCCATGTAACCATGCCATCTCAGCAATAAACAAGGCCAAAAGAAAACCAGAGGATTATGTCAGCAAGTTCTTCAAGAAAGAAATTTATCTGGCAGCTTATGAACCAATGATCTATCCAGTTCCTGGTGAGCATGACTGGACAAGGACACCTGGTCCAGACATTGACCCACCTGCATTTAAGAAAGAAAGAGAAGAGGATCAAGGGGAAATTTGAAGTCCCAAAGCCTAAGGAGACATCAAGAATGGGGACTATAACATGTGGCAATTGTGGACTGCAAGGACATAGGTACACAAGCTGCAACAAGCAGTTGAAACCTGAGCTGGCTTTGAGGAAGAACAAACATGTGGTAATCCTCTAATAAGTAGTAACAGGTTTTCCTTCTTGTACATTCTATTTTTTTAAGTACTAACTCATTTTCCTTCTTTGTTTATGCAAGCCTCTTGCAAGGAATTCCAATGCTGGTGCTGGTGCTACTACACAAGCATCAACAACTTCTCATCCAACTCCTACAACAACACCAACAGCTGGAACAGGAGCTGGGAGAGGAGCTGGGAGAGGAGCTGGGAGAGGGGCTGCAGCTGCAGCTGCTGGGACTGGTGCTGCTAGAGGTGCTGGTAGAGGTGCTGCACCAGGTGCTGGGAGAGGTGCTGGGAGAGGGAGAGGTACATTCTCTGCCCCAAGGCAATCTGGTCCCTCCACATCTACTGCTCCCTCTACATCTACTGCTACTCCACCTTCTGGTGGTAGAAACAGAGGATGGAGAGCCTACTTCTATGCAAGTGGTAACCACTAAATGGCACATGTGCCATGTAATGTTCAAAACTAGATACTTCATGTGTGTTCTTGCATCCTATGGTACAATGTGATCTTGCTGGTGCTCTCGGTGTACTTTGCTGGTGCTCTTATTGTACTTTGCTGGTGTACTTTAAGAATCAATGCCATATATGGCTTTTGTTCATGTGGATGGATGGATTTATTTATTAGTTAATGCCATTTCTGGAGCTGGCTTTTGTTCATGTGGATGGAATGGACTATGTTCATGTGGATGGTTCTTTTTATATCTTTTTATGATTGATATGTTCATGACAATGGTGCATACTATTGGATAGAGTTACTCTGTTGCTGGATATATTGTTGTATACATTGTTCGATATGTTGTTAAGGTCTAGGCTAAAACAGAAGCACTTTGGGTTTTGGTGGCTCGGGGTCGACGGAACCACCTAAAGGCATCAACTAGGGTTTTGGTGGCTCGGGGTCGACGGAACCACCTAAACCTATCATCTAGGCTCTAGGGTGGCTCGGGGTCGACGGAACCACCTAAAGGCATCAACTAGGGTTTTGGTGGCTCGGGGTCGACGGAACCACCTAAACCTATCATCTAGGCTCTAGGGTGGCTCGGGGTCGACGGAACCACCTAAACCTATCATCTAGGGTCTAGGGTGGCTCGGGGTCGACGGAACCACCTAAAGGCATCAACTAGGGTTTTGGTGGCTCGGGGTCGACGGAACCACCTAAGACTATCATCTAGGCTCTAGGGTGGCTCGGGGTCGACGGAACCACCTAAAGGCATCAACTAGGGTTTTGGTGGCTCGGGGTCGACGGAACCACCTAAACCTATCATCTAGGCTCTAGGGTGGCTCGGGGTCGACGGAACCACCTAAACCTATCATCTAGGGTCTAGGGTGGCTCGGGGTCGACGGAACCACCTAAAGGCATCAACTAGGGTTTTGGTGGCTCGGGGTCGACGGAACCACCTAAACCTATCATCTAGGCTCTAGGGTGGCTCGGGGTCGACGGAACCACCTAAAGGCATCAACTAGGGTTTTGGTGGCTCGGGGTCGACGGAACCACCTAAACCTATCATCTAGGCTCTAGGGTGGCTCGGGGTCGACGGAACCACCTAAAGGCATCATTTAGGGTCTAGGGTGGCTCGGGGTCGACGGAACCACCTAAAGGCATCATTTAGGGTCTAGTGTGGCTCGGGGTCGACGGAACCACCTAAAGGCATCAACTAGGGTTTTGGTGGCTCGGGGTCGACGGAACCACCTAAACCTATCATCTAGGGTCTAGGGTGGCTCGGGGTCGACGGAACCACCTAAAGGCATCAACTAGGGTTTTGGTGGCTCGGGGTCGACGGAACCACCTAAACCTATCATCTAGGCTCTAGGGTGGCTCGGGGTCGACGGAACCACCTAAAGGCATCATTTAGGGTCTAGGGTGGCTCGGGGTCGACGGAACCACCTAAAGGCATCATTTAGGGTCTAGGGTGGCTCGGGGTCGACGGAACCACCTAAAGGCATCAACTAGGGTTTTGGTGGCTCGGGGTCGACGGAACCACCTAAACCTATCATCAAGGATCTAGGGTGGCTCGGGGTCGACGGAACCACCTAAACCTATCATCTAGGCTCTAGGGTGGCTCGGGGTCGACGGAACCACCTAAAGGCATCAACTAGGGTTTTGGTGGCTCGGGGTCGACGGAACCACCTAAACCTATCGTCTAGGCTCTAGGGTGGCTCGGGGTCGACGGAACCACCTAAAGGCATCATTTAGGGTCTAGGGTGGCTCGGGGTCGACGGAACCACCTAAAGGCATCAACTAGGGTTTTGGTGGCTCGGGGTCGACGGAACCACCTAAACCTATCATCTAGGCCCTAGGGTGGCTCGGGGTCGACGGAACCACCTAAAGGCATCAACTAGGGTCTAGGGTGGCTCGGGGTCGACGGAACCACCTAAAGGAATCAACTAGGGTTTTGGTGGCTCGGGGTCGACGGAACCACCTAAACCTATCACCTAGGCTCTAGGGTGGCTCGGGGTCGACGGAACCACCAAAAGGCATCAACTAGGGTTTTGGTGGCTCGGGGTCGGCGGAACCACCTAAACCTATCATCTAGGCTCTAGGGTGGCTCGGGGTCGACGGAACCACCTAAAGGCATCAACTAGGGTTTTGGTGGCTCGGGGTCGACGGAACCACCTAAACCTATCATCTAGGCTCTAGGGTGGCTCGGGGTCGACGGAACCACCTAAACCTATCATCTAGGGTCTAGGGTGGCTCGGGGTCGACGGAACCACCTAAAGGCATCAACTAGGGTTTTGGTGGCTCGGGGTCGACGGAACCACCTAAACCTATCATCTAGGCTCTAGGGTGGCTCGGGGTCGACGGAACCACCTAAAGGCATCAACTAGGGTTTTGGTGGCTCGGGGTCGACGGAACCACCTAAACCTATCATCTAGGGTCTAGGGTGGCTCGGGGTCGACGGAACCACCTAAAGGCATCATTTAGGGTCTAGGGTGGCTCGGGGTCGACGGAACCACCTAAACCTATCATCTAGGCTCTAGGGTGGCTCGGGGTCGACGGAACCACCTAAAGGCATCAACTAGGGTTTTGGTGGCTCGGGGTCGACGGAACCACCTAAACCTATCGTCTAGGCTCTAGGGTGGCTCGGGGTCGACGGAACCACCTAAAGGCATCATTTAGGGTCTAGGGTGGCTCGGGGTCGACGGAACCACCTAAAGGCATCAACTAGGGTTTTGGTGGCTCGGGGTCGACGGAACCACCTAAACCTATCATCTAGGCTCTAGGGTGGCTCGGGGTCGACGGAACCACCTAAAGGCATCAACTAGGGTCTAGGGTGGCTCGGGGTCGACGGAACCACCTAAAGGAATCAACTAGGGTTTTGGTGGCTCGGGGTCGACGGAACCACCTAAACCTATCACCTAGGCTCTAGGGTGGCTCGGGGTCGACGGAACCACCTAAAGGCATCAACTAGGGTTTTGGTGGCTCGGGGTCGACGGAACCACCTAAACCTATCATCTAGGCTCTAGGGTGGCTCGGGGTCGACGGAACCACCTAAAGGCATCAACTAGGGTCTAGGGTGGCTCGGGGTCGACGGAACCACCTAAAGGCATCAACTAGGGTTTTGGTGGCTCGGGGTCGACGGAACCACCTAAACCTATCATCTAGGCTCTAGGGTGGCTCGGGGTCGACGGAACCACCTAAAGGCATCAACTAGGGTTTTGGTGGCTCGGGGTCGACGGAACCACCTAAACCTATCATCTAGGCTCTAGGGTGGCTCGGGGTCGACGGAACCACCTAAAGGCATCATTTAGGGTCTAGGGTGGCTCGGGGTCGACGGAACCACCTAAAGGCATCATTTAGGGTCTAGGGTGGCTCGGGGTCGACGGAACCACCTAAAGGCATCAACTAGGGTTTTGGTGGCTCGGGGTCGACGGAACCACCTAAACCTATCATCTAGGGTCTAGGGTGGCTCGGGGTCGACGGAACCACCTAAAGGCATCAACTAGGGTTTTGGTGGCTCGGGGTCGACGGAACCACCTAAACCTATCATCTAGGCTCTAGGGTGGCTCGGGGTCGACGGAACCACCTAAAGGCATCATTTAGGGTCTAGGGTGGCTCGGGGTCGACGGAACCACCTAAAGGCATCATTTAGGGTCTAGGGTGGCTCGGGGTCGACGGAACCACCTAAAGGCATCAACTAGGGTTTTGGTGGCTCGGGGTCGACGGAACCACCTAAACCTATCATCTAGGCTCTAGGGTGGCTCGGGGGTCGACGGAACCACCTAAACCTATCATCTAGGGTCTAGGGTGGCTCGGGGTCGACGGAACCACCTAAAGGCATCAACTAGGGTTTTGGTGGCTCGGGGTCGACGGAACCACCTAAACCTATCATCTAGGCTCTAGGGTGGCTCGGGGTCGACGGAACCACCTAAAGGCATCAACTAGGGTTTTGGTGGCTCGGGGTCGACGGAACCACCTAAAGGCATCAACTAGGGTTTTGGTGGCTCGGGGTCGACGGAACCACCTAAACCTATCATCTAGGGTCTAGGGTGGCTCGGGGTCGACGGAACCACCTAAAGGCATCAACTAGGGTTTTGGTGGCTCGGGGGTCGACGGAACCACCTAAACCTATCATCTAGGCTCTAGGGTGGCTCGGGGTCGACGGAACCACCTAAAGGCATCAACTAGGGTTTTGGTGGCTCGGGGTCGACGGAACCACCTAAACCTATCATCTAGGCTCTAGGATGGCTCGGGGTCGACGGAACCACCTAAAGGCATCAACTAGGGTTTTGGTGGCTCGGGGTCGACGGAACCACCTAAACCTATCATCTAGGCTCTAGGGTGGCTCGGGGTCGACGGAACCACCTAAAGGCATCATTTAGGGTCTAGGGTGGCTCGGGGTCGACGGAACCACCTAAAGGCATCATTTAGGGTCTAGGGTGGCTCGGGGTCGACGGAACCACCTAAAGGCATCAACTAGGGTTTTGGTGCTCGGGGTCGACGGAACCACCTAAACCTATCATCTAGGCTCTAGGGTGGCTCGGGGTCGACGGAACCACCTAAAGGCATCAACTAGGGTTTTGGTGGCTCGGGGTCGACGGAACCACCTAAACCTATCATCTAGGCTCTAGGGTGGCTCGGGGTCGACGGAAGCACCTAAAGGCATCATTTAGGGTCTAGGGTGGCTCGGGGTCGACGGAACCACCTAAAGGCATCAACTAGGGTTTTGGTGGCTCGGGGTCGACGGAACCACCTAAACCTATCATCTAGGCTCTAGGGTGGCTCGGGGTCGACGGAACCACCTAAAGGCATCAACTAGGGTCTAGGGTGGCTCGAGGTCGACGGAACCACCTAAAGGCATCAACTAGGGTTTTGGTGGCTCAGGGTCGACGGAACCACCTAAACCTATCATCTAGGCTCTAGGGTGGCTCGGGGTCGACGGAACCACCTAAAGGCATCAACTAGGGTTTTGGTGGCTCGGGGTCGACGGAACCACCTAAACCTATCATCTAGGCTCTAGGGTGGCTCGGGGTCGACGGAACCACCTAAAGGCATCATTTAGGGTCTAGGGTGGCTCGGGGTCGACGGAACCACCTAAAGGCATCAACTAGGGTTTTGGTGGCTCGGGGTCGACGGAACCACCTAAACCTATCATCTAGGGTCTAGGGTGGCTCGGGGTCGACGGAACCACCTAAAGGCATCATTTAGGGTCTAGGGTGGCTCGGGGTCGACGGAACCACCTAAAGGCATCATTTAGGGTCTAGGGTGGCTCGGGGTGGACGAAAACACCTAAACCTATCAATTAGGGTTTTGGTGGCTCGGGGTCGACGAAAACACCTAAAGGCATCACTCTAACATAAGCATTACTTTTGCAAATGCATTTAAGCATTTAAGCATCACTATAACATAAGTAACACTGGAGTTCAACACATTATAGAATACATATCCATTGTTCACATTGATCACATTACATAGTGGAGTTCAAATGCACAATCCATCCTTTTCTCACAAAAGGATGAATAGCATAACTACTAGAGTTACAACCAGAGTTCACAGTTAGTACTAGAACCATACATTACACAACCATAATTCTAAGTTACTAGGTCATTGCACAACCATCATTCCCAAAAGGTCTGCAATGCCCACTAATCTCAAGTCATCTTGTTCAGTTCTGCAAGATGGCCTGGATCCCCTTGATCTTCTCCTTCAGCTTCTCCTCTGCCTTGATGAGCTCAGTAATCTTGAACTCTTGCATCTGCTTCTCTTCATTATGGTTTTCCTTGAGTTTCAGCAGATCAGCAACCTGGAGCTTCAACTCTAGCTTCTCTTGGGTGAGCTTCTCCTCAAACTTTGTGAACTCTGCATTCTTCAACTCCAAATTCATCCTACCCTCACTCAACAATTCCTTCTCTTTCATATTCTTCAACTTCAAGTTTTGGATGACAGTTGCTTGAGCACTTGTCAGGTTGCACAGGAGTTCATACTTTTGTTGAAGCTTCTGTGCAGCTGCATCTTTCTTTGCCATTTCTGCATTCATACCAGCCACCAATTCAGCTCTGCATTGGTGCTGATATGTGACAGCAGACTGCAGATAACTGAAATCCACAACCCTATCCTGCTGAAAGTCCACAAGTTGATGCACATCTTTCACTAACTTGTCATAGTCTGCATCCAGCTTGTTCTTTTCTTCTATCAACTGATGAATAGTTAGAGCACTTTGAAGATTATCATTCACCCTAGCAGACTTGCTCTCTTCAACCATTGACCAAAGCTTCAGCAATGCATTCTCCATTGTTGGGGGCCACTGCTCATCAACCCACTGAACAAACCCACAATTCTGACCTTCCTGGAAAAATTATAAGGGCAAAATTTAGTACAATACAACTACTAAGAGTACTAAGCAATAGTTAGTTCATGGCAGTACCTAATGTTGGCACTGACATTAACTGGATTTGCACAGCCATTTGCTAAGCAACAGGACCACATTGTAAAATAGATTAATGTAATCCTACAATGCATGATCAACTCATATATTTACCAGGCACCAGAGTAACACTCCATTCAACTTAGAAGTTGCTAAGCAGCCATGTGCTAAGCAACAGCAGTTGCTAAGAATTGACCATTAATATAATGAAATCCGCAGGCTCTGTTTATTACTGTTGAGGAGTGGTATATGTTAACATCCAAAACTACTTTGCCCACCTAAATACACTACACTAGCCTGCAGCAACAAACTAGCTAATGAGACTACCTACTGTCAGCAGTAAGCAATTGTTACTAACTGGCTCCACTGAACTTAATATTGAGCAACACTGCATTTGGAAAGAAGTGTAAATAAATAGCATGTGCACACAACAGGAGCATATATTTTCTAATAAATGCATTCCACTGAACTTAATAATGATCATTCCTAACAAATTTAGCATGCACATAACTGAATCACAGGTGGCAAACAAGACTCTGCCACTTTCAATGAACACATCCAGTGCTTAATCACCAAGGCAAGAAAATTACCGGCTCTGCACATGCTAAGAACCTTCTCCCAGTCATTGTTCCTTCAAACGCAACAAGCCTCTCTGACCCATGCTTCTCGCACAACACTATCAGATCTAGCTCAAGACCCTTGTAATCCGGGTCCTCAAGAGAGAAAGGCACCTGCCCAAGCAAAATCCAAGTTACCATCATGTGCAGAGGACGATGACAAATCAAATCAAACGAAATCCTAACAACAAAGACCACCTACACACAAAAATCCCCAAATTTCCTAAACCTAACCCTAACCCTAGCTCTAATGGAGTAACTTACCTGGTTCAGCCCATCGGTGGAGGTTTCGGAGTGCATGTACGGGAGGCTTGAGTTGTCGTCGCTGCTCTCGTCCTCCAGAACCATGGCTGCGGCGGCGTGCTGTGGCGGCCGGCGGTGGCGGGCGCAGGCGACGGCGAGGCAGGAAGAAAGAAAGAAGAAGCGAGCGCGGTCGGGGTCGGGGTCTGGCTCGGTCGCACATAAACGGGCCGAGCCGGCCTCGTCCGAGTCAGCGCAGGCGACGCGCGCACTGGCCAGCGTGGCGCCTGACGGGCGGGCCCAACCGGTCAGTTTCCCTGTCAATACGTATAAACATCACTTTTAGCCTCTTTTGCAACGTCTCGCCTCAAAGTTGGTACTGACACGTAAAAATTACCAATCTTGGTATCAATCTGCTTCCAATGCCCCAATTGTGGTACTTCTGTGCAATTTACTCGACACCAGCACACGAATCATCCAAAATCGCAGAAAAACAAACATTTTGTAAAGTGAAAACGATAGGGGCAAGATCTGCCACGACTCCATTTTAACTGGTCGCCGCAGCCTCCGCCCGACGCTGCCGCTTCCCCGCGATCTCTCTCCCGCTCTCTTCTCCCCACCACCACCCAAGTCGTCGTCTCCGTCGCCGGCCGCCATGGCTCCGGGCCTCTACACCGACATCGGCAAGAAGACCAGAGGTGCCGCCAGTCCCTCTCTCCCCTCCTCTGATTGCCTCTCCGGTGCCGATCTTGATGATGCTGTGATGTGATGTGATGATTTGCACGCAGATCTGCTCTACAGGGACTACTGCACGCACCAGAAGTTCACCCTCACCACATGCACCCCCGAGGGCGTCGTGAGTACCAGTGCCATCCTCTCCCTCGCACTTGTTCCATAGCGATTTCGCAAATTTGTGTCCCGTAGCAGTGTCCCAGTTACGGTCCGCCACGCATTCCCCACCTTGATCGACTACTTACGGTACAAATGCATGTTAGAATGATGCCCGCCGATCTCTATTTTGTGCCTCTGTACCGCCGTTGCCGACACAGATCGCCGCCGTGCCACTGTGTCGAGCTGTTCTCATTCCGTGTGTGCCTGTTCTGCATGTAGAGTTTTCAGTTTTGGCCATGGAGGGAGACTGTGGACCCTCATGTGTTACAAGGATATTAAATCTTTGTTTAGGGACCGTCTCTTCACTTTCGCAACGAGCTGCCAGAACTTTACCCTTTTCCCTTTCACCTTGACTGGATTGTGCATCTTTTGATTCCTTGACACGAAGCATTTCTTGAGGAAATGTACTCATGATCAGTATATGGTTTAGGTAACCATGTCTCTGGATATGATTTGTGCACTCCATATTGATGGTTTTGGTTTACCTGTATGGTTTCGGTAACCGTGTCTCTGTCTAGTATTTGTGCGCTACTACGTATTAATGATTTTGGTTTACGTACAGGCAATCACAGCTGCAGGAACTAGGAAAAACGAGTCAATCTTTGGCGAGCTTCAGACCCAGCTTAAGAACAAGAACTTGACAGTTGATATCAAAGCAAACTCAGAGTCAGATGTAAGCCGCCTTTGCTCCGACTCTCCCTTTTTCTCTCACATGAATCATGTATAAACATCTGATTGCTTGTTTTCCCTTGATATTATTTCTCACATATTTGGCTTTTCTTTTATGCCTCATAATATTAATTCACAGCAATGTTACAGTTCTTGAGATTTTTTATTCGCTGATGAATATTTCACGTCTTCCAGCTTCTGACAACATTCACAGTTGACGAGTTTGCAACTCCAGGGCTGAAATCAATTCTCAGTTTGGTTGTTCCAGACCAGAGGTCAGGGAAGGTATAATTTTCTTACCACTCCGTTTGCTTAAACTTCTAATCTGCAATATGGTGATCACTGCGATAGGAGATTTAATTTGTATTTTTTTGCCTTGACAGCTTGAACTCCAGTATCTCCATGGATTCGCCGGTGTCAATGCAAGTGTTGGGCTGAACCCCAACCCTATGGTTAACCTTTCTGGTGTATTCGGAAGCAAAGAACTATCAGTTGGTGTTGACGTTTCGTTTGACACGGCAACTAGCAATTTCACCAAGTACAATGCTGCTTTAAGCCTCACGTATCCGGATCTTATTGCTTCACTCCACCTGTAAGTATCTCTATATGTGCAGCTATCATATGTATTACTACTATGTAATTCTTTCAAGATTGATAGGTAATGCTGATTAGCAATCTGATTCCATACTAAGGTGTCAAGTGCGGTGCTTCATTGCTTTATTATAATAGCATTTGCTCTGGTAATGAACTTTCAAATCTCATCCAGGAACAATCACGGTGACACCTTGACTGCGTCTTACTACCACTTAGTAAAGTCACATTCAAGCACTGCTGTTGGAGCAGAGCTGTCCCACAACTTCCCAAGGAACGAGAGCACATTGATATTTGGATCGCAGCACTCATTGGACCCGCACACCAGTGTGAAGGCACGCTTCAACAACTATGGCATGGCCAGTGCCCTTGTCCAGCATGAATGGCGACCCAAGTCACTTGTCACCATCTCCGGCGAGGTTGACACAAAGGCAATTGAGAAGAGCACAAAAGTTGGTCTGTCATTGGTGCTAAAGCCTTGAGATGCACAGCTGGGACCCTATGTTTTGAAAAAAAAAAGTTAAGTTCTGCTGGATTGGAATAACATGGCCCCAGGTCATCTCTTTGCGCTTTCATTTTGATCTTGAATTCCTCCTTTGTCCACATAATCTGTTTCCTAGGCAAATGTTAGCCTTGACGACCTCATTATTTTGATTTGATCATCAGCGCCTGTCAATAATTTCTGGTGGTTAAGACCTACTGTGAATCTTGTCAAATGTGACAGATTGGCGGTTACAGACAGTGTGTTCAATTCATTCCTTGATGCCCTTGTTCCAGTTGATCCATTTGATGTGTGAGTAATTAATCCTCTTGGATGCATGCTTAGTACTGACATTGTTTGAGGAGCTGCGTGTTGTGCTATAGTGGTAACGATTTATTAAGAAGCTAAATAACAAAACCTGGAACAATAGTCTGTCATACTTGGGATGTGGTAACGATTCAAATTTGAGAATTTTTGGACTTCTCTTCTGGGGTTTAGCGATGTGGTTGCTAATGCATGGAATGAGCACACTCATCATACCGACCCCTTTCGGATATTGCACCACAAGTTTCAAGCCAAACTCTTGAGATGGAGTAAGGGCCTATTCTGAAAGGCCAAGATCATGCATCATGCTGCCTTGCTAGTAATTCTTCACCTGGACATGGCTCAAGACTCGAGGCACCTCTCTGTTGAGGAGCTGGAGCTCCGCTCTAGGCTTAAGCGGAGAGTTATTGCCTTCGCAATTCTTGAGAGGGCGAGAAAAAAGCAATGTGCTAGGATTTCCAACCTCAAAGAGGGGGATGCAAACACCAAATTTTTCCACCGCCGGAAGACGCAAGAACCACATACACCGTATCAAGCACACCGGTGGATGGGTCACTGAGCACTCTCAAAAGGAGGCTATTGTCCACAACTATTTCTCCTCGACCATGGGAAAAGGATCCACGGCGACCACAGACTTCAACTGGGAGGGGTTGGACATTTAGGCCCGTGATGATTTGGGCAACCTCGCGGACCCTTTCTCCGAGGAGGAGGTGCGTGAGGCCATCAACCAGATGCCTGGTGACAAGGCGCCCGGACCGGATGGCTTCACCGGGCTTTCCTTCAAGAGTTGTTGGGCCATCATCAGGCATGATATTATGAAGGCCATCTTTTGCTTCGGTAACCTCCGCACGGCCAACCTTCATTGGGTCAACTCCGCCAACATTATACTGCTCCCAAAGAAGGATGGAGCTGAAGAAATCTTCGACTACCGTCCAATTAGTCTGATTCATGCTATTCCCAAGATCATTGCAAAGGTCCTCGCCATCCGTCTTAGCCACCACATGCTCCACCTTGTCTCCAACGCGCAGAGTGCTTTCATCAAGACAAGAAGCATCCATGACAATTTCATGTATGTGAGGAATCTTGCGCGGAGGCTCCACAAGTGCAAAACCCCTTCGCTTCTCTTCAAGTTGGACATTCGAAGGCATTTGATTCAGTCAAGTGGGAGTATATCATTGACCTCCTCCGCCGTAGGGGGTTCCCGAGCATTTTTCGAGATTGGATCACCGCCCTACTTTGCTCCTCATCCTCGCGGATTCTTCTTAACGGCGTCGCTGGCAGCCCCATCATCCATGGCCAGGGTCTCCGGCAGGGGGACCCTATATCCCCCTTGCTATTTGTGGTCGCGGTCGACCCACTCCAAAGAATTCTAGAGATGGCGGCAACTAGAGGGCTATTTCATAAAATCCGTGGCCGTGGGGTTCTTTTACGAACCTCCCTTTATGTGGACGACGCGGCGGTCTTCATGGCACCCATCAAGCACGATATTGACAACCTCTCCAACATCCTTTGTCTTTTTGGCGATGTCACCGGTCTAGCCACCAACTTTCACAAGAGCTCGGTCACCCCAATCCGTTGTGGGCACATCAACCTGTCGGACATCCTTCAAAACCTTCCGGCGGCGCGCGGATCCTTCCCCATGAATTACTTAGGCCTCCCGCTCTCTGTGTGGCGGCTCAGGAAGGTGGACTTTCAGTTCCTGGAGGATAAGGCGGCGGCAAAGTTGGTCCCTTGGGACGGGCAAAACATCACGTCTATGGGACGCACCGCCTTGGTCAAGTCGGTGCTTCCCTCCCAAGCCATATACTTCATCACTACGCTCGTCGTCCCCACAAGCACCCTCAAAAATCTCAACAAGCTTGAGCGAGCGTTCCTTTGGGAGGGAACAGACAAGACCACCGGGGCCAAATGCAAGGTTAACTGGGACACCATTTGCCGCCCAATTGCCAATGGGAGTCTTGGAGTGCTAAACACGGAGAAATTTGCTAGGGCACTAAGGCTTCGTTGGATTTGGTTTGAGTGGAAGGAGCCAAATAAGATGTGGGTCGGCATGGGTAACCTGTGCGATAACGCAGACTACAACTTCTTCTATGCCTCCTCAACTATTATCGTGGGAAATGGCGCGCGCATCCCCTTTTGGGACTCTCCGTGGGTGCACAACCGCAAACCCATGGATTTGGCCCTCTCATCTATGCGGCGTCAACGAGGAAGAATTGGAAGGTGCGGGAAGCACTAAAGGATGGCGCTTGGGTTAAAAAGATCAAGATGACGTCCGATTTTTCTATAGAGCACTTCAGACAATTTCTCGAGCTTTGGGCCACCATCCGGGATTTTCACCTACAGGAGGATATTGACGACGACATTGTTTGGAAGCATTCTACTAGTGGCCTCTACACGGCGGAGTCCGCCTACAAAGCGCAGTTTCTCGGCCTCATTCGCTCTCCCTTGGAGCATGCAGTATGGAAAATCTGGGCTCCACCCAAGGTCAAGTTCTTTGCTTGGCTGGCCATCCAAAATAGAGTCTGGACTGCGGATCGATTGGCCAAGCGCGGTTGGCCTAACTGTGGCTCATGCCCCTTATGCATGCGTGAGAATGAATCGGTTGACCATCTCTTCTTCAAATGTCGTTTCACCATTCGCCTATGGGGCTTGGTCAAGGCGTGGCTGCAACTCATTCACATTGACACCTCTACTTGGCCCCTGAGGCATTCCACCTTAGACTGGTGGCTTGGGTTAACTGATGCTTCCGTCCCCAACCGGAAGGCCATGGCCTCGCTCACCATGCTCACTACATGGACGATCTGGAACGAGCGAAACGCCCGTGTATTTCGCAACATGGTCGATCCGCCTACGGTTCTTCTCGACAACATCAAAAGGGAGGCATCATTTTGGGTCGCCGCCGGAGCTAAGAAACTAGGGTCCATTATGCCGGGAAAGTGATTCTTCCGTGTATTGTTAAGGGGTGTTTGTAACACAAACTCTATTCTCTCTTAATTAATATACGTGGGAAATCTTTTGCCCTTTTTAAAAAAAATACTTGGGATAAACTATTTGTGTGAGGTATGAGACGCGGAGAGAAAGTTAAAAAATGTCGAGTTCTTTTGTTGCTTAGGTGAGATGGAGTTAGAGCAACTCTAATGGGGTGATCCAAACGGACACGGATTTTGTCCGCATTTTGTTCGTTTGGGTCGGCCGGGCGGACATCCGTGTCCGCTTTTTTAATTGGGTCAGCCGGTGTGCCCAACACGGAACAGACCCATTTTGGGCATGTCCATCCAGGCATTTCTTCAAACACCTGACGGGCCACCGCCCTGAGCTGCTCGTCGACACAAGCTCCGGGCTCCAGCCGCACCCGGCATCGCGCCCGCGTCTTGCCATGGCCTCCCGCCGTCGCGCCCGCGCCCATGTCCCGCGGTCGCACTCGCCCGCTCCCGCGTCAGGCCGCGGCCGCCGCGCCCGTTTCCCGCTGCGACAGCCGTGCCCGCGTCTGCCACGCCCGCCGTCGCGCCCGCTTCCTGCCGCGCCCCCGTCCTGCGGCTCCTGCCGCGGCCACCGCAGCCCGCCTGCGCGTAGCTCGCGTCGCCTGCCGCTCGCGTCCTGCCGCAGCCCGCCTGCGCGTAGCTCGCGTCGCCTGCCGCCCGCGTCCTGCCGCAGCCCGCCTGCGCATAGCTCGCGTCGCCTGCCCACGCCTGCGTCCCGCCGCCACGCCCGCAACTCGCGTGGCCGCGCCGTGGCAATGCATTGGCGGCGAGCGAGGCGGCCGGGAGCTCGAGATTTACGGCGGGTGCGGACTGCGGATGCTGCGGGGGGAGAGGCGTCGTAGCGGACGGGGGAGGGCGCGCACCGGCCATCGCGGCGCGGGGAGGAGGAGGCTCGCGGCTCCGACACCACCGGCGGCCTTCAACCACCGCTCGAAGAGCACCACCGGACCAGCTCCTGCTCCGGGATACGAAGCGACGCGAGGACCCTGAGAGCGGCGAGCCTGGCGGAGCAGGGGCGGGGAGCGGGGCGGAGCACGGCCGCTCAAGCACGGCGGCGAGCGGGGCGAAGCAGGGGCGCATCGGAGCAAAGTGCGCCTCGAGCGGTGGGGAAGTGGGCCAGCTCATATAAATACGAAGAGAGAGAGATGGGTGGGTGACAAGCGGGCCAGGCCCGGACGCAGACGGACGAGAGCGACAGAGAAAACGTCCGCTTCGTATCCGCCTCGGACCCAAATGTGACTCAAATTTAGGACGGAAATGGGTTTCGCGCGGACACAAAGCGGACGCAAAATAAAAATGGGTTTCTGCGTCGGGCCGTCGTTTTTGTCGCGCAGACTCAAACGGACATGGGCGGATAAAATGGGCGCGCCATTCAAGTTGCTCTTAGTACAGACGATACCCTGGCGCACGCCCAAAGTATAGTGAGCCCAAGACACGTTACACGTCTAGGAGGAGGAAATGGAGATCCCCTGGCTAGACCCCCACGATAAATTTTCCTTGTGCCAGCCCAGCCCCTCAAGAAAAGCTTCGAATAGTTTTAGCGTTACCAGCGCAAGGAGGCAAGCTGCGTACATGATGCTATATATGAGGCGCGTGGCAGTAACTCTAGGTGGCACCTCCAGCCCGATCGATCAGTACGCGGCTGAAGCTAGCTAGGTACCGTCTGATCGCCCGGCCCGGGAAACCCAGTGAAACGACATGGCGGGCGGGCAAGAATCGTCAGCCGTGGCGGCCGACTTGGACCCCGTGTACGAGTGGGTCGACGGCGACGGCAGCTATCTCCTCCGCCTCAACCTCCCAGGTACGTGCGATGCCCGTTCGTGACTCGTGCTGAGTGAGATGGATGAAATGGTGCTCCCCGAACCCGAATTAAGCTTTGCTGTTGTACCTACTGAGTTGTGTGACATTATGTTGATCAAGGGTTCAAGAAGGAGGACTTCCGGGTGCACGTGGACCCCGCGGGCCGGCTCAACATCCTCGGCCACAAAACGGCGGATGGCGGAGCTGGGAACGTGCGGCTGCACAAGGTGTTTCAGCTGCCATCTACATCCGACCTCGACGCAATCACCGGCCGGTACGACGCCAACTTGCTCACGCTCACCGTGCCCAAGCTGCCTTCCGCCCCGGCCAAGGACGTCGGCGACAAACCAACGGATGAGAAATCCAAGGTTATCCGGGAGGCGGAGCGGCTGATCGAGGCGGCGAGGGCAAGGTTGCAGCTGGGGAGGCACAGAGAGGAGACGGCCAAGGAACCCCCGGCCACGAAAGTGGACGACAGGAAACAGGAGCCCAAGGCAACAGAAAAGGTGGTGAAAGGAGATGATGGTCAGGACCACAAGGAGAAGCTTGAGTATGAGACGGCGACAGAGACGGAGACGCAGAGGGAGAAGAAAGGCTGCTGGAAGGAGCGGGCGGCGGAGGAGGGGTTCAAGTGGGCAGATACCATAGGTAAGAACAAGGAGGTGATCGCCGCCACCGCCGTCGCCGCCTTCACGCTAGGCGTCTTCGTCTCCCATAGGCTCTTCTCCAGAAACTGAAAATCATCATCATCACTGAATGTAAATGCAGCGTCCGTTGTGCTGATGTGTGCGTGCACCTAACAATACGAGCGGATGTACGACCTAGCTGCCGAGATATATACGTGAGGAATAAATTCTAATGATACTATCACGCGTACGTACATCACTAAATTATAGTACATGAAACTTACTATCACATACTCGTAGACCTGCATTTTCATGATCTATTTTTTTTTATAAGGTGCAAGGCTAGGAGGCTTGGGAAAATACACAATAGTAAACAAAGCCCAACAATTTCCATGTCTTTTCTAAGCTGCACAAGTTCCATTTGATAATGCAGTAAAAGAGTCTGTTTTGCCAACAAACCATTTGATATCTTGGGTGTACATTTTACATTGCCAACAAACTGCACAAATAGTGCCACCCACTACGAAAATAAACATCATTTATTTAGTTTACCGTACAACTGCGCCTTTTATTTTTACTACAAAAACAAATAATGATACACTACTCCAGGTCTAGCTTTTCAGCCGCGTAGAAAGAGGAACAGGGGTAATAACAAACCATGAGCTTGTAAAGTGTGCAATCGATTGTGCCATCATCAAAGCAGGCCTTTTGTACAACCATATGCACAGTAATAGGGGGCGATTAAAAGATCGGCACGACGCTGTCGTGGACCCTGTTCTTCTGGTTCTGAGCAACGCATTCAGAGATCCACATCAAGTTCCTTATCTCCTGCTCTCGTAGCCTCATGTATGCGAAGAAAACGGCATAGTGGAACTGCACAAACAAGAAGAGAATATCAGAGCTCCCACCTTAAATTCTAGAGTTGAGGTCCGAAATAGTGGCACACAAAGCTCACAAGTTTTCTGAGACAATAAAACTCACCAACAGGCACTAGCACTTATGGCATTTTTTTAGAACTATCGGGCACTCACAAGTTGTTCAAATAGAGTTATGACTTAAGATGGATCTATAGAATCATGTGCAAAGTCGTGGCTGGTTAGCGCATATTTTACAAGCATGTATGTATGCACCACGCTGGTATGCATCAGTAGTGCATGTGGCTGCGAAAACTGCTTGCAGCTCCAGGTCTCCATGGCTCCTGGTATTTGAAAATTTTGAAAAACACACTTCCGTCGCTAAAAAAAATCTTAAATCAAATACGTGAATACATACACACAATCCTAAGGCCCGGTAAAAATCTGAAAAAGAAATACTTTGTGTTATGGGAAATATAAAAAAGAGAAATCCCTTTTCTCCTATATTCTGTCAGAAATTTGTTTTTTTATAGCCAAAAACAAAATGAGATTTCTACCGAAACTTGCCACAGATATTAGGAATATGTATACGTATCCCTGGGAAAAATTTCATATTTTTTTGAAACTTCAAAAACACAAATTTCAAAATGTTTAGATATAGAGAGCAGTGGAGCTCGGGTGCTGCAATCCCTCTCTCATGTGGCTGGGCGTGTTATAGGCTTTGACTAAATCAGCCTACCAATAGTTGGTGTTTACTGCTTTACTGCTAATCTTTATTGAGTGTATAACCAGTGACCTAGAGAACTTGCATGCATCCAGTGTACAATATCGGATCTCTTACATTTTGACCATCTGTTGTTATTCCTGTCAGATAGTTTACATAAAGTAACTTGTGTAAACCTACATATAAGGTAAACCTAAAAAATTGTACCTGCTGTTCAAATGACAGGCACAGCCTCTTTACTTCCTCCTCATAAAAGGCCTTGTCCAACATCTGGCTTTCGCCATATGATATCTTGGCAAAAATAGACTGGTATGGGGGGTACTTTTCCATTACACCACGCACCTGCGGGATGAGCACAAAAAAAGTATTGACGTCAGCAATTCATGCGTGGGCACAGATCTCACTTTTATGAAGAGGACACTGGTCTGAATTCCAGTATAAATTAGATGCAATCCCTCTTGAAATACTACATGCTTGTTGAGATTTCCCTATGCTCTGTTTATTATCATCTCCACAACAACAAAACACACATTTAACTTTCAAGTGAGAACTTCCAAAATGTAGTAGCACACTCAAAACCACAATACATCCTAGAGAGCATAAATCAGAACAGGAAAACAGTCATCCTAACAAGAGAGACCAGAGGGTAAGACGCCAAAAAAAGGACAATATATAAATGTGTGTTACTGTTAGCTAAAATGCTAGCTTGCCAAATGCTGATGATACACAAAGAAAGAAATAGATGCACATGCTTACAGGATAAGTATACCACATAGGGCAATTTTCAATAAAAAGAACACATGATGTTAATCTTCGTGCGAGAAAAGAGCCGTATGACAGAATGAGACCATGACTGCTGTAGGCCAAACAAAACATTCATACTGCAGCTGATATAAAAGAGCATCCAGTAAGCCGAGTTTGACTTATGCCCATCAAATGAAATGCCACAAAAGCATCTCCAATGGAATATCATTCTTCTCAGATAAGCCAGGCACACAGGTCGATGATGTGTCCCCTAACCCAGGATAAATTGGCCCTAAAGGAAGCTCAGGAACACGAAACTTGCAGGCAAATTGATGGAGGCTTACCTGGCCATCCGCACCATCAACAAAGTGGTACACGTTTTTGGCAATAATTATCAACACAGAAAATAGACTGTTGCTACTGTCGTAGCGAGGTGTTAACCCACAGCTCCCCCCCCCCCCCCCCCTTTTTTTTTTCTTTACCCTCATTTTTTTAAGCCACACGGGAGAGGCAACCCCATTCCTTGACCCTGGTGACTGGTAGGTATGAAGCTTCTCCATTCTTACGGAGGAAGTGTTCAGCCTAGGGCACATGGTATGTTTAAAAGACCTCACGAGGAGTTAATTATTATCAATGGCCCTATCACAAACATCTGAAAGAGACATTTTATCATGAAATAACCATATTAACAGAACTTAAGCCTGAAATACTGAGCAATATGCACAAAGTTAGGTAATAAAATGAACCAGTTCATGGCATTATAACTCTGTGTTTAGACAACTGAAAATATTTATGTAGTAGAATGACCAACATTGAGCTTAAAAGCAGAACAGGGGATAAACCTGGTCAACATCTTCACAGACAGCCAAGTCTTCATGACCATACGGAAACCTGGAAACATCAGATTACTATAACCACATGCAAAATAGGCATATTTTAACTAAAAGTAATGCTAGTGCTACTTCCAACGGAAACCTACAATAGACCAAAGTTGGAGTACAGCTTCCGGCGGTCATCTCTAGTCAGCTCAGTACCAATACTGAAAAAACATGACAAGGAAATTAGCAGTCAGATGTCTGTGAATGTAATGGCAAACATGGAGATCTGTCACACATAAGGATGAAATGTTTAGTTTTTTACCTGTTTATTGTAATGTTTACAGCTCTTCTGTCGGCTTCAAATGAAAGGAGATTACACATAATCTCAGCCGTCGCACCACCTAGTTTCTGTTGCGAAGAAGTTAGTTAGAAACCAAACACAATTAGGCAAAACAACATTTTCAGTCAGAAAAATTGTAGAAGCCACCATATTTTAGTACATACCGCGCAAAATTTGTAAAAATCCTCAAGATACGCTTTGTAGAGTGTGTTCCTCATGATCTCAATATTCATGTCATCCAGATCCTACACAATAAACATGAAGCTCGCATGACATACCAAGGTATACTTAACCATTTCAACAAAAATGGACAGCACAATGGTTGCAAAGTTTTTACCTCAGATGTAATGCACTCTGAGAAGTACGGTGCTAAGGGTGTATCAACTAGAACCAGCCTGTAAAGCTCACGCATATTTTGAGCAACCGCAAGTGATGCAATGCTGTTGATTGGAGGAAAAAAAAATGAAGAGTCAGTATTTGATAGATCTCCATTTAACAGAAATGAGAAAGGAACCAGAACAATACCTGTCAAACATGCCCAATGGATGGCATTTCTCCAACAGTTCGTTAACATCTCTTTCATGCAATGTCCCAGTAACAATAAGTACAACATTATCGATCATGTGTCCATACCTGCAGAAAACATTATCCCGTTATGATCAAACCGAAGTCCTCCCTGCACTGGTTTGATATGTTGTTTGCTTGTGCAAACGAAGCAGAAACAAATGGCATCCTAGCAGTGCTTCATTATTTACGTTATGTACTGTAGGAATGTAGATAGAGGTTCATTCGCCTGGCACAACATGTGTTTGTATTCATCAACCAGCTTGAGAGTGCACTTCTCCACAATTGTTGTCGTGTGCAAGGGAGAAGGTTCTGCAATTAATCAGAAATACGATCACAATACAGAGGTATCAGAAGAAACGCATAGAACAAACATACACAGCGGATACTGTATATCATAGCACAAGAGCACATTAATGGAACTGATGTAATGAATTGGGTGAATTCGGCTTGCAACACGTCACAGATGGCTGAAACCGTAAGGCGGGAGTGGATGAATGAGGATGAAAGGGATCTTGCGGCAAAATTCATCTTGATGGCTGATGCTACAGAGTTGCCATGACATGTGGGCTGTGGGAAATACAGTATAACCAACTTGCAGGCACTGCGTAGATTAACACCGCCCGTTTCGTTGCTCATCAAACCTGCTCCCGACGGTTCCCAGAGAGCAAGAGAAATTTCGGACAAGGTAGGGCTAGCTCAAAACAATCCCAACTCGCCGAGCACGGTGCAGTCTCCCCTATTATCACTAACAAAATAAATCTCCAATTGGCCAATCGAGATCTCAATTGGCATGGATGGGATCGCGATCAACGCAGACCAAGCAGCCCAATCCAACCCAAAGAAGAGAGAAGGAAAAGATCCACGCGGCATACCGTTCTGGAGGTATGGACCGTACTCGGTGGCGGAGAGGTGCATCTTGATGTCGTCGAGGGTCTCGCACTGGCAGAGGTTGTTGTAATCGGCTTGGGTGAGGAGGCCCGAGCGGTTCCCCCGCACGATCGCCTCCAGGAACCCGTCGTGGATGTTGAACGACAGCATCTCCCACGAGTACATCTTGGCTCTCGCCGGAGGAAGGAAGGATCTCGGCCGCGGCGAGACGGATCGGGAGGGAAGCCGGCTAGTTGCAGATCCGGGGAGGGAGTTCGCGCTTGCGGATGTGGTGGGGATTTTTATCTATCAGCCAGAAAAGAATTCGCCTTCACAAGCCAAAGGTCGTGCCGGGCTCAGCTTGCTTCTGATATCCGGGCTAGGCACGTCGCCTCGCGCTCGCCTGTGCGGTGCCCTGTGGTGCTGGTGCGCACGAGACAAGGCCAGCCAGGAGACAAAATTTAGTGTTTTCTTTTTCAGGATTGCCAACACTACTTTATTGATCAAATGTGAATATTTTTTTTAGTTGATCAATGTGAATATTTAGGGAGGGAGCTCCTCTGACATACAGTCGGGGCCCACGAGTCAGTGACGAACGGCACCCTGCCACACGGCACAGGATCCTCGTCCAATATTTAGATCTCTCAAAACAAATGTCAATATTTAGAGGTATACAAGCTGGGTCATGCTGATTGGTAAACCATATATAGCGACCCTCATCAAATATAGAGGAAGTTTTGGTATGGTTATGAATTTCACTATTTGATTGATACTCTCTTCAAAAGTAACTCTAACAAAGATACCAGCCTTAGAAGCAAACTCTTTACCAGTGGCCATGTAGGATCCTCCCTTTCCTTCCTTTATATATCATCTATCTATACTACTACGGTTTTATAGACACATGAGACAAAATTTAGTAAACCGCTTATTTTTATGCACTACCGATTCGGATTTGGGTCTGAGTAGGGCACATCTTGATGGTAAACGATTCCTGATGGTCGACTGGCCACAGTTTCGGCCTACCGCGCGCGACGTCCTATCGGGGCCACATCCAAACCTTCCTATTTGTGTCTTCACAACCCCCCGTTTCATCCATAACGTCTTCTTCCTTCTCCTTCTTTCGTCGCCTACCTCCATGACTCCACCTCGCACATGATTTTGTTCCTCCACTCGCTGCAAGCCGTCGTCGTCTGCCTCTTGCCCGACATGTCCGCATCGATTTTTGCAACAAGGGGCGGCCGGAGGCAACGACGTTGCGCCCTCTGTTGCGTTGCAAATCCAGGTTGTGGGGTTGTTGGAAGCGGGGCATCACTTAGACTACTTGACCAAATAAAAACGTATCATTTTCTCAATTTTAGTTGTGGGCAAGTTTTAGCAATTCTACCAAGTCAAGTACACCCTACACATGCAAGTCTAAGAGTTGTGCAGCAGAAAGTAAAGACTTTGCATATGAATTTAAAGGGGGGATTGGAGATTTCAAACGCAATGAAGACACAATGATTTTTGTCGTAGTTCCGATAGGTGGTGCTATCGTACATGCACGTTGATGGAGACTTCAACCCACGGAGGGTAACGATTGCGCAAGTCCATGGATGGCTCCACCCATGAAGGGTCCACGAAGAAGCAACCTTATCTATTCCATCATGGCTTACGCCCACGAAGGACTAGGCTCACTCCGGTAGATCTGCAAGAAGTAGGCGATCTCCTTGCCCTTGCAAACTCCTTGGTTCAACTCTACAATCTCTTGGAGGATCCTAAGTGCCACTTAACCAATCTAGGAGACACCACTTTTTAAAAGGTAATAGATGGTGTTGTTAATGATGAACTCCTTGCTCGTGTGCTTCAAATGATAGTATCCCCAACACTCAAACACTCTCTCATGGATTTGGCTTGGGTGGATGAGAGGAATGAATGGAAAGCAACTTGGAAAAGGCTAGAAATCAAGGTTCAAATGGTTGGATTGGAGTCTCTTGATCTTAACACATGAGAAGTTGGTTCTCTTCTCAGAAAATGAGTAGTGCACGTAGTGGTTGGTTCTGATGCCTCTCTCTCTCTCTGAGTAAGTGGTGGTGGAGGGGTGTAAATAGGCAGCACAAAAATCCAACTGTTACAAGTCTTTGACCCAACTTGGTGACACCGACATTAAAATCTCGGTGACCGACTAGTATAAAAGACTTGACCATTAGGCTTTTCGCCGAGACCGAACAAAACATCTCAGTGGGACCGAAGTGCAATGGCTAGGGCTCAGTGATTCCGAAATGAAGCAACTTCACTACAGAAACTTGGTCAGGCCATCTCGGTGAGACCGAGATCCATTTTGGTTGTACCGAAGCGTTAGGGTTTGGCATGTGGCGGTGTATGGTTCATCTTGGTGGGTTCGGATAGGAATAGTACGGTGGGACCGAGATGGATATTTAGGGTTTTGGATAGGAGTGAAGCGGTGAAGTAGTTGAGGGTTTTGGAGCAATATCATTAAGCACTTTTGTCGGTGCACTAAGATATGGGTACCTTAGTACCCTGACTTGTGCATAGGCAGTTGTAGCCTTCCCGCTGGCAAGGCTTGCTGGAGGACTACTGCATACAAGACTCAAGATCCAATATACAAGACCATGAAGAAGACCTCCCGGCAGGTCATCGAGAAGTACTAAGTTAGTACTGAAGGTCAAGACTCAAGTTGCCAGCAAGCTCCACACCAGCAAGCCAAGACCCGACAAGCTCCTTGCGGGGAAGTTCCCCCTTCTCACTTCTCAACCGCTCCGCCTCATCGACCAGCTGATGGCTTTCCAAGATTAGGTGTCGAGCGGGCAAGCGACTTGGGGAGGATCATCAGGACGCGTGTCGGCACATCGCATGTAGGTCAAATTTATTGACACTCGTCTAGTGGACGTGTCAAGACGATAGGCTCGTCCAGGCCGACGCCACAGAAGGAGAGACGCCTTTTGCCAAAGGATCGTTATCATCGCACGGTGCATTAAATGTCCTTGTCCTAGTCTGGTAGGATTAGGTTGGATAGCATCAAGACCACTGTTCCATAAGATGTAATGACCATGTTGCCACTGTGGTGACCCTTTTTGTCTATGAAAGGAGGCTCATGGCTACCTGGGCACGGGTTGACACTTTGCTCACTCTTACACAGTAGTTGCACCTTGCATGCATCTTTCCGGCAAGCTGCGCTTGTAACTTGAGCCCCAAGTCGGCGGCCCAAACATGGGAAAGACCTCGCTTGTGAACTCTTAGATTTTTGCTCTCCGTGCTCGTCTATCTCCCTAGCCAAACTACAAAGGGGCCACGCTGGTCCCATAGATGTCGTACCCCGACATCTTGTTGGGGAACGTAGTATTTCAAAAAATTTGCCTACGATCACACAAGATCTATCTAGGAGAAGCATAGCAACGAGCGGGAAGAGTGTGTCCACATACCCTCGTGGACCAAAAGCGGAAGCGTTTAGTAACGCGGTTGATGTAGTTGAACGTCTTCGCCATCCAACCGATCAAGTACCGAACGCACGGCACCTCCGCAATCTGCGCACGTTCAGCTCGGTGACGTCCCTCGAACTCTAGATCTAGCTGAGGCCGAGGGAGAGTTCCGTCAGCACGACGGTGTGGTGACGGTGATGATGAAGTTACCGGCGCAGGGCTTCGCCTAAGCACTACAACGATATGACCGAGGTGTAAAACTGTGGAGGGGGGCACCGCACACGGCTAAGAGATTGTCTGTTGTGCCTTTGGGGTGCCCCTGCCCCTGTATATAAAGGAGGGGAGGAGGAGGCCAGCCAACAAGGGGTGCGCCAGGGAGAGGGGAGTCCTACTAGGACTCCAGTCCTAGTAGGATTCGGCCCCACCCTTTTTTCCTTCTACCGGAGGGGGAAAAGGGTGGAAGGAGAGGGAGTAGGAGAAGGAAAGGGGGTGGCGCCCCCTTCCCAAGTCCAATTCGGCCTCCTCCCATGTGGGGGCGCACTAGCCCCTTGTGGGCTGGTTAGCCTCCCTCCTATGGCCCACAAGGCCCATATCTTTCCCCGGGGGGTTCCGGTAACCTCCCGGTACTCCGGAAAAATGCCCGAATCACTCGGAACCATTCCGATATCCGAATGCAACCTTCCAATATATAAATCTTTACCTCTCGACCATTTCGAGACTCCTCATCATGTCCATGATCTCATCCGGGACTCCGAACAAACTTCGGTACATCAAATCACATAACTCATAATACAAATCGTCATCGAACGTTAAGCGTGCGGACCCTACGGGTTCGAGAACTATGTAGACATGACCGAGACACATCTCCGGTCAATAACCAATAGCGGAACCTGGATGCTCATATTGGTTCCTACATATTCTACGAAGATCTTTATCGGTCAAATCGCATAACAACATACGTTGTTCCCTTTGTCACTAGTATGTTACTTGCCCCAGATTCGATCGTCGGTATCATCATACCTAGTTCAATCTCGTTACCGGCAAGTCTCTTTACTCGTTCCGTAATGCATCATCCCGCAACTAACTCATTAGTCACATTGCTGGCAAGGCTTATAGTGATGTGCATTACCGAGAGGGCCTAGAGATACCTCACCGATACACGGAGTGACAAATTCTAATCTCGGTCTATGCCAACCCAACAAACACATTCGGAGACACCTGTAGAGCATCTTTATAATCACCCAGTTACGTTGTGACGTTTGATAGCCCACAAGTTGTTCCTCCGGTATTCGGGAGTTGCATAATCTCATAGTCAGAGGAACATGTATAAGTCATGAAGAAAGTAATAGCAATAAAACTCAACGATCATAATGCTAAGCTAACGGATGGGTCTTGTCCATCACATCATTCTCTAATGATGTGATCCCGTTCATCAAATGACAACACATGTCTATGGTCAAGAAACATAACCATCTTTGATTAACGAGCTAGTCAAGTAGAGGCATACTAGGGACACTCTGTTTTGTCTATGTATTCACACATGTACTAACTTTCCGGTTAATACAATTCTAGCATGATAATTATCATGATATAAGGAAATATAAATAAAAACTTTATTATTGCCTCTAGGGCATATTTACTTCACATCTTTGGCGCGCCATGCAGGGGGATCGCTTGTGCAAGTTTCGCCATCTTCTTCATCCATGGCGCCCAAGAAGAGTGTGGCAGTGGGTGCACCGTCTGGCTCTAAGCTACGAGCACTCTCCATGCCGTATTGGTGACAGGAGTCGCCACTCGGCCGGGAGTCAAGATCCACACGTTGCTACGTCGAAAGGTGGCGCTGCGGCTCACAAGGTCGTTGTGATTACGTCGAAGGACGACGCCGCGGGATCCAAGACTAACAGAGCGGCAGGACGTACGCGAGGCAATCGCAAGATGGACACGAAGCGCTTCCCCGCAGCGACGCCGATGCTGGCCGGTGCCCAGGCAAGGAGCATGTGCACCCATCCCATGGTGCACATGGCCTGCCGCCACGTCAAACTGCTGGCGAGCATCGACCGCGGTAGCAAGATAGAGATGAAGCTCCTTCTTGCTCGCACAGAAGTCGATCCACCTCTCAGTCCTTGTGCCCACGTCGCTGGCGCAGGTGGAGCTACTGCTGAATTTTCCTCCGGCTCCGGAGAAGATGGATGAGTGGTGTGCCACCATCCAAAGCCTCGTCGGCTTCGCCAACAACAATGGGGCGCGGCCGGCGTGGCCCTCCCGGTGGCAGCCAACAGCGCCAGTGTAACACTCCGGATGTAACTTTCCATATTTGTAACTCCAACTCTTGCCATTTTCGGCTATGTGTTATGATATTCCCTCCGTGCTCGGGTTTTGTCTTTCGTTTTGCATTTTGTTCATGTCATGCATATCATATCATGTCATCATGTGCATTGCATTTGCATACGTGTTCGTTCTCATGCATCCGAGCATTTTCCCCGTTGTCCGTTTTGCAATCCGGGGCTCCCATCTCCTCCGGCGCACCCCTCTTGTTTTCTTTCGTGAGCGGGTGTCAAACGTTCTCGGAATGGACCGAGGCTTGTCAAGTGGCTTTGGTATACCACCGGTAGGCCACCGGTCAAGTTTTGTTCCATTTGGAGGTCGTTTGGTACTCCAACGGTTAACCGGGCATCCGCAAAGTCCATTTGTGTGTGCAGCAAAACCCCCCCTCAAAACCAGCCCAAAACTCCTCTAAGTCACTTCCATGCTGTAGGTTGTTCAATCACGATCATGTGGGCGAAAACCGCACCTCATTTGGACTCTCCTAGCTCCCTCTACCTATATATTTGCATCTCTCCCGATTTACATTCGCAGTCCAACCCTAGTTCCCTTCCCCTCTCCGCGGGCGGACGTGTCCGTACCGCCGCCGGACGAACCCGCCGCCACCCTCCGACCAATCCTGCGGCGCCACGTCACCCGCCGGCTCTCCCACCGCCGTGGCCCGCCCGGCCCGCGCGCCGACGCCGCCCGCGCCTCCCTCCGCGCCGCCGCCGTGCCACGCCACCGTCGCCTCGCCGGCCACCGCCGTCCTCGACCTCCGCCGCCGCCGCCTTGCCGTTCTTCGCAGCGCCGCCACGCCGTCGCCGGCGCCTCCCGCCGCCGCGGCAACATCGCCGCCCTCCGCCGCCGCCGCCATCCCGCGTCTCCCCCGGCGCCTCCTCTTCCTCCATCTCCGGCGAACAGGAGCTCCGGCGAGCCGAACCCTAGCTGAGCCCCGATCGGATCTGGAGAGCACCGACGGTTGACTTTTCCCCGCATCCTGAAATTTCCCCAAGTCTTTTGCATTTTCACATTATATACCCCTGTTCATCATGGCATAACTCTCTGCATATAGCTCCGTTTCGTGTGTGTAATATATCGAAATGTTCGTCTCATGATGCTCTAAATTTTGTTACATTGCACCATGTTCATTAGAGTCTATATTGATGCCCCAATCTCTGGTGCAAGAGTGCTAGTTGCTGTTGTCTGCTGTTACTTAGCAGAACTTGAGGATTTGTTATTTTTGTATCATTTAATCTGTGCATCTTATGGGCATGAGCTCTACATGTGTTTTGTTGTATGCCATGCCATCTTTCCAGTGGTGTATGCCATGTATTTTTGTGATCTCTGTGGTGACTAGAACAATCATGCAAACTAGGCTCAGTAATGTTTCTGATTTCAGGGACTTAGTGATTTCTCTAAGTCTTTGTCTGCTGTTATTTTGTTGCCAGGTAAACTTGATGCTACAGAGAGATCCATGCATATTTTGGAGATGTTCAGTAAGGATGTTTTGTAGATATTGTTGTAGTTGATCCATTCCTGCCCTTGTTTGCAATTATGGAGTTCCATAGCATGACTCAATCTTGCTCTACTTTTGCTATAAAATATTTCTGGCAGATTCTTAACATGATATGCAATTTTGCCAAGCTTGTTCTAGTTGTCTCATACATGCTATGTATTTTCTCTTGCCATGGTTAGCTTCATAAACATGCCATCTTGCTGTAGGTATGCTTGTTTTGTCATGCATTGCTTTGTGGTGAGTGCATCAAGCTCACCAAGATGCCTTCATATTATTGTTTCTGCCATGCTCTGTTTTCTGCTAAGTCTGAAACCTGTTAACGAAACTTGCTATGTTTACATGGTTGCCATCATATCTTATGGTCCTTTTTGGCTTAAATTCAGTAAGGGACTTTTGTCATATGCATTTATTAGAATACTGCCATGCCTTGTTTTGCTATGTTAAGTTCCTGTAGCATGTTGATTTTGTGCTCTGAACATTGCTACCTGATGCTGTTTCAGACATGTCCAGTAATTTCACCAAGTCTGTGAACCTGTTATCTTTTGCACTTTTGCCATGCTTGTTTGAACCTGCTGTGCTGTGATCTAGCCATAGCTCAGTGTTCATCTTTTGTCAAGAATCTCCTGTAGATTACTGTCATATGCTTTGTTGCTATGTTGGAGTGCTGTAGCATTGTTACTTGTTGCATTCTAAGTGCTATCATGCTGTTTATCGCAGATTCGTGTCATTCTTGTTTTGCTTGCCATTTGCAAACCGTGCATCCGTTTCCGATGATCTTTATATCGATTTTGACCGAAATCATCTCATCTTTCCAGTGGCATGTTCGGTTTGCCAAGTTACTGCCTTGTTCATCATTTTCCTTCCGGAGCACGCATATGCATCGCATATCATATCTCGCATATCATACATGTGTTGCATCATGTTGCTTGTGCATTTCCCGTGATTGATTGTGGTTCCTTTGCTTGTGTTCTTGTCTTGGGTAGAGCCGGGAGACGAGTTCGTGAACGAGGAACCTGTTGAGTACGCTTACGAGGATCAAGCTTTCGACAACTCTGAGAACCTTGCAGGCAAGATGACCACCCCTCGAAATCACTTCTATCTTTGCTTTGCTAGTTGTTCGTTCTATTGCCATGCTGCGCTACCTACCACTTGCTATATCATGCCTCCCATATTGCCATGTTAGCCTCTAACCATCCTTTCCTAGCAAACCGTTGTTTGGCTAAGTTACCGCTTTTGCTCAGCCCTTCTTATAGCGTTGCTAGTTGCAGGTGAAGTTGAAGATTGTTCCATGTCGGAACATGGATATGTTGGGATATCACAATATCTCTTATTATATTAATGCATCTATATATTTGGTAAAGGGTGGAAGGCTCGGCCTTATGCCTGGTGTTTTGTTCCACTCTTGCTGCCCTAGTTTCCGTCATACCGGTATTATGTTCCTTGAGTTTGCGTTCCTTACGCGGTTGGGTGATTTATGGGACCCCCTTGACAGTTCGCCTTGAATAAAACTCCTCCAGCGAGGCCCAACCTTGGTTTTACCATTTTCCACCTAAGCCTTTCCCCCGTGTTTTCGCGAGCCCGAGGGTCATCTTATTTTAACCCCCGGGCCAGTGTTCCTCTGAGTGCTGGTCCAAACTAGAGCACCGTGCGGGACCGTCCCTTGGCAACTTGGGTTATGTTGGTACCTGTACGTTTCGCTCATCCGTTGTGCCCTGAGAACGAGATATGTGCAGCTCCTATCGGGATTTGTCGGCACATTCGGGTGGCTTTGCTGGTCTTGTTTAACATTGTCGAAATGTCTTGTAAACCGGGATTCCGAGACTAATCGGGTCTTTCCGGGAGAAGGTTTATCCTTCGCTGACCGTGAGAGCTTATGATGGGCTAAGTTGGGACACCCCTGCAGGGTAATATCATTCGAAAACCATGCCCGCGGTTATGAGGCAGATGGGAATTTGTTAATGTCCGGTTGTAGAGAACTTGTCACTTGACCCAGTTAAAATACATCAACTGTGTGAGTAGCCGTGATGGTCTCTTCTCGGCGGAGTCCGGGAAGTGAACACGGTTTGAGTTATGAATGACGTAAGTAGGAGTTCAGGATCACTTCTTGGTCATTTCTAGATGACGACCGTTCCGTTGCTTCTCTTCTCGCTCTCATTTGCGTATGTTAGCCACCATATATGCTTAGTGCCTGCTGCAGCTCCACCTCATTACACCATCCTTTCCTATAAGCTTAAATAGTCTTGATCTCGCGGGTGTGAGATTGCTGGGTCCTCGTGACTCATAGATTCTACCAAAACAGTTGCAGGTGCCGACGATGCCAGTGCAGATGATGGGATCGATCTCAAGTGGGAGTTCGATGAGGAACGTGGTCGTTACTATGTGTCTTTTCCTGATGATCAGTAGTGGAGCCCAGTTGGGACGATTGGGGATCTAGCATTTGGGGTTATCTTATTTTCATTTGGATCTTGACCGTAGTCGGTCTATGTGTGTATTTTGGATGATGTATGAATTATATTTATGTATTGTGTGAAGTGGCGATTGTAAGCCAACTCTTTATCCCATTCTTGTTCATTACATGGGATTGTGTGAAGATGACCCTTCATGCGACAAAACCACAATGCGGTTATGCCTCTAAGTCGTGCCTCGACACGTGGGAGATATAGCCGCATTGTGGGCGTTACAGCCAGTACGAGGGGCTGATTCACAAACAGGGGGTGGTGCACCAACGATGCAGTCCCCTCCCCGACAAGTACGATAGAGCCAGCGGGTCAACGCTCATGATGACATGTCTATGGCGTCATCCGATCCGCCAGGCTACCGGAATCGCCACGAAGATCAATGCCAGGTCATCAACGATCGGTGTGCCGAGGACGCTCGAACTACCATCAAGAAGCATTGGGAACCACACCGCCGGTCAGACGCGTGAGAACGGACAGTTGTGAATGAGCCTGCGTCGGGGTTCCCTGGGTGCCTACCCTACGATGTGGGTGATGACCCACAAGTATAGGGGATCTATCGTAGTCCTTTTGATAAGTAAGAGTGTCAAACCCAACGAGGAGCAGAAGGAAATGACAAGCGGTTTTCAGTAAGGTATTCTCTGCAAGCACTGAAATTATCCATAACAGATAGTTTTGTGATAAAGTAATTTGTAACGGGTAACAAGTAACAAAAGTAAACAAGGTGCAGCAAGGTGGCCCAATCCTTTTTGTAGCAAAGGACAAGCCTGGACAAACTCTTATATAAAGGAAAACGCTCCCGAGGACACATGGTAATTATCGTCAAGCTAGTTTTCATCATGCTCATATGATTCGCGTTCGTTACTTTGATAATTTGATATGTGGGTGGACTGGTGCTTGGGTACTGCCCTTCCATGGACAAGCATCCCACTTATGATTAACCCCTCTTGCAAGCATCCGCAACTACAAAAGAAGTATTAAGGTAAACCTAACCATAGCATGAAACATATGGATCCAAATCAGCCCCTTACGAAGCAACGCATAAACTAGGGTTTAAGCTTCTGTCACTCTAGCAACCCATCATCTACTTATTACTTCCCAATGCCTTCCCCTAGGCCCAAACAATGGTGAAGTGTCATGTAGTCGACATTCACATAACACCACTAGAGGAAAGACAACATATATCTCATCAAAATATCGAACGAATACCAAATTCACATGACTACTTATAGCAAGACTTCTCCCATGTCCTCAGGAACAAGCGTAACTACTCACAAATCATATTCATGTTCATAATCAGAGAGGTATTAATATGCATAAAGGATCTGAACATATGATCTTCCACCAAATAAACCAACTAGCATCAATACAAGGAGTAATCAACACTACTAGCAACCCACATGTACCAATCTGAGGTTTTGAGACAAAGATCGGATACAAGAGATGAGGGTTTGAGAGGAGATGGTGCTGGTGAAGATGTTGATGGAGATTGACCCCCTCCCGATGAGAGGATCGATGGTGATGATTTCCCCCTCCTGGAGGGATGTTTCCCCGGTAGAACAGCTCCGCCGGAGCCCTAGATTGGTTTCGCCATGTTCCGCCTCGAGACGGCGGCGCTTCGTCCCGTAAACTTCCTTCTGATTTTTTCCAGGGCGAAAGACTTCATATAGCAAAAGATGGGCACCGGAGGCCTGCCAGGGGGCCCACGAGGCAGGGGGTGGCCCCCCCTCTGGTGCTTTCTTCGCCCAATATTTTTAATATATTCCAAAACTGACTTCTGTGGTATTTCAGGACTTTTGGAGTTGTGCAGAATAGGTCTCTAATATTTGCTCCTTTTCCAGCCCAGAATCCCAGCTGTCGGCATTCTCCCTCTTCATGTAAACCTTGTAAAATAAGAGAGAAAAGGCATAAGTATTGTGACATAATGTGTAATAACAGCCCATAATGCAATAAATATCGATATAAAGCATGATGCAAAATGGACGTATCAACTCCCCCAAGCTTAGACTTCGCTTGACCTCAAGCGGAAGCCGATAACGAAAAATATGTCCACATGTTTATTGATAGAGGTATCGATAAAATAAAATATGGACATGAGGGCATCATGATCATTCTTATAACAACAACATATACATATATTGTCATATGATTTCTTATGCTAAAGTAACAATCTATTCACAATGTAAAGTATGAACCAGAAACTTCATTGAAAACTAACAAACTATAATCCCAGTCATTGAAGCAATTGCAATTTGTCATAACATTGGAAAGAGTCAATATATGTAACGCCCCGAGACCGACGCTCCAGAAGACTTCCAGATGCTCTGAGTTTCGTCGTGTGATTTGTTTTGTTTGTTGCATCTCTTGCATTGCATCATGTCATCATGCAACCTATTTTTAAAAAACTCAGATAAATAAATTGTATGGATCTTTGGTACATTTAAATTGAGGGAACTCACATGGTGGTTTCTCTTTAAAACATATCCTCCTAATATTTAGGGAGCTATATTAAACCATTCCATTGGCTTGGAATCACCCATAACACATATGCACCGTTCTTCAAATTTCCTTTTATCCTACTCAACTTCTTTTCTTCCTTTGGGGCCTTTTAGTAAAATTGAGTTGCAATTTTACTCTACCCATTAATGTTCCAAATCTGCCCATAAATCACATCTATTGTGTAGGGTCATCTCCTATAATTTCAACCCATTTGAAGTTCATTTGAATGGGTTTCGAAATTCAAACTTGCCAAGTTAAATCCAACGCGTGTGGATTTTACTTCCTCTAAAAATCCTCAGGCTATGTTTGTCAAATTCTGCACATTTTTATGAGCCCGGGAAAATTATCCCCATGTCCAACTTCTTTCCCTAACCCTCTCTTTCTTTTCTTCTCTCTAATTATTTTCTGTTAAAGAAAGTAGGAGAGGGAGAGAGGAGAGAGACAGCCCAGGCCGGCCCATCCTTCCTCCCAGCAGCCCAGCCGGCGCCCCCACCAGCTCTAACCCTAGCCCCTCACCACACTCTCTCCCGATCCCCATCTCTTCCTCTCGTTCCCGTGCCCGCCGCCACACCCTCCTCGCGCATGATCCCCATCTCTCCCTCCTCTCGCTCTCTTCCTCGTGTCCGATCCCCATGGCCCCGACGCCCGCACCTCCTGCTCGCCAGTCGCCTCCGCCGCTGTCCTCCATGGCCGTTGCCGGCCGAGCTCGAAGCTCCGCCGCTGCACCTCGTCGCCGGAGTCCCGCTCCTCTGCCTCCCTGCTTCGTCCGCCGTGACGTCCGGCCGCCATGCCGTCATGCTGCAGCGCCACCGGCCTCGACCTCCCCCCTCGCCGTGGCTACACCCTGCAGGAGCTCCGCCTCCTCTGTTTCGCGTTACCCCGGCAAGCTCTGCCGCCCCTTGTCTTGCCCACGCCGGTGACCAGCAGCAGGTCGCTGCTCCGCGCCGTCCCTGTCGTCTCTGTCGCCAGACTGCTGGCCCTCGCTGCCGAGAGCCTTGTCGTTGGCCTCCTCCTTGCCTCTGCACCTCCGTATCCTGTTGTTGCTGGACGCAACTTTGTCCACGATGAATACGCCAAGACCCCGAGATCGACTTCGCGGACTGACAAGTACCACGACGACCGTCGAGATCGCCCAGTTCCACTACCGGTGAACGTTTTGGAATCGCCAAGTCACACTACAACGCGAAGACCATGTACAACTACGGATCCCGTGGATTTCACCAAGTACCTCTATCGACGACCCGAACATCTATGGAACGTGGACAACTACTTCCACTTCAAACCCGTCCGCCCCAAAACGCACGCTTCGAAGGTATAACCGCCGTTGTGACCGCCATGAACGAATGCATGTGATGTGTTGTATGAGATGCCCATGGTTGCACCATGTTCGAATCGCTGCTTGATCGTTCCTCCTTGTTTGCCATGCCGTCGACTCGTGGGACGCCTGGTTACCGGGATCACTCCCCGTCACTCTTGCATGTTTCGAACACTTGTTCTTTTGCACCGGCATTTCCACGAATTGCTGGATCATCGGAATGTTGTCGTTGCACCATTCCCGTTATTGTCGCCATGGCACCCTTTCATTCCGTCATGGCGACAAATGCTCTTATCATGCTTCAAAACATGCTCATGTCAACATTTTCATAAATTGCATAAACTTGTAAATGTCATCTGCATCATGATAACAACATTTAAAATGTTTATATTTGTTGTTTCCATTAAATTGCTAAATATGCATATGGGGATTTTCCGGAATTGTTGTTTCTTGTTTCCGGCCTCACTTAAACTTGCCTAAATAGTTAGTTCAATTATGCTTCACCTCTTGCCATGTTTAATAACATTTAATATTGTTGGGTACATAAACGAGAGAGAACTAAATAATTGATGTGGTGCTTCGTCAATATGCAACTCGTTGCATATTGAGCTCCACTTAATTTGTAGTGTTGTTTGTTGCACTTTGCCATGCCATGCTCATTGAACCGGACATGCATCATACTTGATTGTGTATCATGCCATGTTTATGTGATGGTTGTTTACTATGTTGTTTGTTTCTTTCCGGGTTGCTTCTCTCGTTACCTTCGGTTTCGTTCCGGAGTTGTGAGGATTCGTTCGACTACATCCGTTTGTCTTCTTCATGGACTTGTTCTTCTTCCTTGCGGGATCTCAGGCAAGATGACCATACCCTCGAAATCACTTTTATATTTACTTGCTAGTTGTTCGCTCTATTGCTATGCCGCGCCACCTACCACTTGTTATATCATGCCTCCCATATTGCCATGTCAAGCCTCTAACCCACCTTCCTAGCAAACCATTGTTTGGCTATGTTACCGCTTTTGCTCAGCCCCTCTGATAGCGTTGCTAGTTGCAGGTGAAGATGAAGATTGCTCCATGTTGGTTTATGGTTATGTTGGGATATCACAATATCTCTTATATTATTAATGCATCTATATACTTGGTAAAGGGTGGAAGACTCGGCCTTATGCCTGGTGTTTTGTTGCACTCTTGCCGCCCTAGTTTCCGTCATACCGGTGTTATGTTCCTTGATTTTGCGTTCCTTACGCAGTTGGGTGATTTATGGGACCCCCTTGACAGTTCGCCTTGAATAAAACTCCTTCAGCAAGGCCCAACCTTGGTTTTAACATTTGTCACCCAAGCCTTTTTCCCTTGGGTTCTGCAGACTCAAGGGTCATCTTTATTTAAACCCCCGGGCCAGTGTTCCTCTAAGTGCTGGTCCAAACTAGAGCACCGTGCGGGACCGCCCCTTGGCAACTTGGGTTACGTTGGTACCTGTACGCTTCGCTTATCCGGTGTGCCCTGAGAACGAGATATGTGCAGCTCCTATCGGGATTTGTCGGCATAGCGGGTGGTCTTGCTGGTCTTGTTTTACCATTGTCGAGATGTCTTGTAAACCGGGATTCCGAGACTTATCGGGTCTTCCTGGGAGAAGGAATATCCTTCGTTGACCGTGAGAGCTTATAATGGGCTATGTTGGGACACCCCTGCAGGGTATAAACTTTCGAGAGCCGTGCCCGCGGTTATGTGGCAGATGGGAATTTGTTAATATCCGGTTGTAGAGAACTTGACACTCGACTTAATTAAAATACATCAACCGCGTGTGTAGCCGTGATGGTCTCTTTTCGGCGGAGTCCGGGAAGTGAACACGGTTCTTGTGTTATGCTTGAACGTAAGTAGGAGTTCAGGATCATTTCTTGATCATTACTAGTTGATGACCATTCCGTTGCTCCTCTTCTCGCTCTTATTTGCGTATGTTAGCCACCATACATGCTAGTGCTTGCTGCAGCTCCACCTCACTACCCCTTTCCTACCCTTAAGCTTAAATAGTCTTGATCTCGCGGGTGTGAGATTGCTGAGTCCTCGTGACTCACAGATACTTCCAAAACAGTTGCAGGTGCCGAGGATACCAGTGCAGGCGATTCTACCGAACTCAAGTGGGAGTTCGATGAGGACCTTGGTCGTTACTATGTTTCTTTTCATGTTGATCAGTAGTGGAGCCCAGTTAGGACGATCGGGGATCTAGCAGTTGGGTTATCTTCTTTTCTTTTGGCTTTGACCGTAGTCGGTCTATGTGTGTACTCTGACTGATGTATGATTTATTTATGTATTGTGTGAAGTGGCGATTGTAAGCCAACTCTTTATCCCATTCTTGTTCATTACATGGGATTGTGTGAAGATGACCCTTCTTGCGACAAACCACAATGCGGTTATGCCTCTAAGTCGTGCCTCGACGCGTGGGAGATATAGCCGCATCGTGGGCGTTACAAGTTGGTAATCAGAGCCATCCCCGACTTAGGAGCCCCCTGCTTGATCGAATCGCTGGCGTTGTTGAGTCTAGAACAAAAATGTTTTGAGTCTTAGGATTATATATATCAGAGAGTAGGATTCTTTTTACTCCTCAGTCCCTTCGTCGCTCTGGTGAGGCCTCCTGACGTAGAAGTTTTGACTTTTCTCTCCTCAAATTTCACTAAAAATTTTTAGGATCACGCGGGTATCTTGGAATCGTTCCGATGGTTTTGTGACGAGAACATTGTTCTTGGTGCCTCCTGACATTTAGGGGTTGTGGCAGTGTCCCGGGGAGTTGAGCTCCGAGGTGTTGTCGTCACAATTTTATCGTTGCAGTTCTGGAATACCTGAGTTTCGCCGACATCGAAAATCTCTTTTATGCAGTTGTTGGTGAGATCACCTCGACGCCACCCAGTACTGGGGCGGGAGTTCGGGAGTATTGCCATAACTCGTATAACGGATGCTTTTCGAAGGTTGAGGTAAATGATTTCCGAAGGTTTCTTGGTTATGTGTTGAAGGATGGATACAGCTGGATCTAGGTATTGTTAGTTTGGGTGATATATTTTGTGTCCCCTGTATCCCCAACACCAGATTGCATAACCAGAAAGTTTCGGGAGTTTATAAGTGGGAATTCAAGTAGCTCCTAGGATATCTTTCCGACAGATGCATGATATGAGATTGGGGTTCGACGTCTAGTGGTCCGCCTTTCCATGGTTGGTTTTACAGTGGTCTCGTAGTGTCTTAAAGAGTCCTTGGCTATGCCGACTCGGGGACGCTTCGTATGTCATGTGCACTGCCTTGTACATGATGGTGTTGTACGACCGAGCCCATGTGGGCCCCACCACGAAAACTTCGGACGAAATCTCTATCATATGTTTGTTCCGGCTTATTCTGCAAGCCAATCCTTTGTTTTGTTTTGTTTTGTTTTGTGGTATTCGAGTTGCTTCAATGACAAGTGTTGATTCCATACCTTATTCTAAGTGGTGTTCTCATATTCCTATGTGGATACTAATCATTCTTGACCATCGAGATTGCCATCTTAATTCTGTTTCCAACCGGTGCGTTTCTCTTCAAGATGATCCCATCATTCTCCCCATCTGCAAGATCAATTCTAAGTTTTCTCAATGATGTCCGTTTCATTCATCCCAAGTTGCCCTTGTTTTCCCGCCCTCCCACCCTTTGACTCAGATTTCTTAATCAAGTATCCTTTTTATTGATGGGAAGTCTCTCCATCCTTTTTCGTCAATGTTCTTATCCGGTGATTCTCAGGAAGATACTAACGGAGCTTCAAGTTTGTTATTCTTCGTTCTTTTTCTTCTTCGGTGGACTAAATTCAAGCCTTCAATGTTGGTCACATTCCTTTCCTTGTTTCAAATGCTTTCTCATGCCAGTGTACCTCTTAATCATCCACTTCTCGCCATTCATTTGTTCTGGAGTGCCGAAGATATCTCAGAAGATTTGTGTCTCCATTATCAATCCGTTCAAGCTATTTCGAGGTTGTTATCACATTTCAAGCCATTTAATTCAACCGGCGCAATCTTTCTTTTAATCATTCAACGGTGTAACTTTTGAGTGGGCCCTAACCCACAGGTCTTTTTCCCAGGATCTTACCTGACTCTTCTAATTCTTTTCTGGAGTTATTCTCAAATTCATTGCAAAGTTTGACGTAAGAATGAATTATCATCAGTCAAATGTCTTTCTCCAAGATCTTTCAAACTCTTTTCATTGTTGGTTCAATCTTTCTAATTTTCATCCCGGAGTATCTCAACAATTCATGGTGGTGTTTCTCATCGTCATTCTCAACATTTGAAGACCGAAGAAGAGTTTCTCTTAAATCTTGCTCCATTCTCTTCAAGATTCATGGTTCTAGCTTGATGCCGTCCTCTCATAATTGTTTTCGATTGTGAGAATTCTTTTCACCCATCCGGAGCATTTCATGAGTTGTTTTCGTTTCTTGATCATCCAAAGGCCATCATGTCATAATTATTCATTCCAGCTTTCAGCTCTCGTTCTCCAAATCTTACGGTGCACCGCTCAAGTATTCCCTAGTCAGTTCGTGATCTCTTCGTTCTCATATATTTATATTCCGTCAAGTATCTTTATTCATTTTTCTAATTCTTCCCGGTAAATTGTGCCTTTGCTACTTTCATTTCCAATTCTTATGGTGGTTCGTTCAAGAGTTCTCTTCCTTCATTATCATATAGATTCATTCGTTCTTTCCAATCCTACCGGTGGTTCGATGAAGACCTTCCCAAGTTTGCGCCATATCTATCTTAATCCTTTCTACGAGAATAATTAGTATGCCAAATCCATTGCTTGTCATCAATTTAATTGGTGAAGGCTAAGCATAATGTAATTCTTATTCTTGTTTCATCCAAGTGATTAATTCCTTATTCCGGAGATTCATCAAAATTCTTGATCTCATTTGTTCATTTTTTCTTTTCGGAGCTCCAAGTTATTTCAATTATATCATTTCAAAGCTTCATCTAATCATTGCAAGGCTTCTCCCGGAGTTCTTTTCAATTTTCCCTTTCGTTTGATCATTCTTTTATTATCGGAGTTCGTCATGGAGGATCAACATGGTGGCTCATCAAGGATTCGTTTCATTCTTCAATTGTTCTTCAAGATTTCTCTTGAAGTTATGATTCGCCTAGCTATACTCTGAAATAAACATGGTGTTCAACACACGTTTTGTTTTGGGGAGTTCAAGTATTCTTCATCTTGCATTCCGAAGTGCAATTCTTTATCTCTTATCTTTTGAGGTGGTGTTATGTCATTCTTGATAATTTCCTTCATGTTTCATGATTCACAAGTTGTAAGGAATGAGATATTTAAACCCACCATTTTTTCTCTTCGCTCAGGAGATCTTTCAACACATCAATCTTTTTGTTGGAGTTGTATTGGGTTATATTTCACCTATAGCCTTCCCAAAGGAATGTAGCTATTTGTGGTGTTTATCAATGATCAAGTTTTCTCCTTCTCATCTTGGTGAAGAAGTTTTCATCTCCTTGTTGATCTCAATCCAATCAACTGTTTCCGTTAGTGGCGGGTTGTCACCTCATAATTTTGAGATGTGTTCCATAAGCCCTCAACAAGCTTGTTCTTTTCGTTGTTGATTTTCCAACAACTCCGTTATAACCTTCTTGGAAGGGTGCTTTCCAAGCTCATTTGTGGCAGAAGTTGTAATTTTCTTCTCCATTCATTATTCCAAGGATCTATCTTCTTTTACTTATTTCTTCCGGAGGCATGGTGATGTTGCTCTCTTCGCTTATCATCTCGAATTGTGAAGATCGTGTTCTTTTCATGCTTATCCATTTAGCCGGAGTGTTGTGTCATCTCCTCAATTTCTTTTCATCTTATCAAGTTTTCCTTCTCTTTTCAACCGGAGTGCTGTCAAAATTATGTCATTCTTGTTCCTTGGCTATCTCGTTATACCGGTGTGGTTTCATATTCTTTTGGTTCGTTAAGCCCTTGTTTCATGTCTTTCAACCCACAAGGTTCTCATAATGTTCCTTGTTCCCCTTTTCTAACGGATTGTTTTCAACTTTGTTCATCTTCATTGTATTCTCTCTTTTAATTTGTTCAACCTCTCAAGGTTCATGGTTTCACTCGTTTGTCAAGAAGCAACTTAGTTTTACCTCTTCTCTTCCTCTTCCGTTTCTCTCCGGTGCCACCCTAGATCTCGGGACGAGATCCTCTTGTAGTGGTGGAGTGTTGTAACGCCCCGAGACCGATGCTCCAGAAGACTTCCAGATGCTCTGAGTTTCGTCGTGTGATTTGTTTTGTTTGTTGCATCTCTTGCATTGCATCATTTCATCATGCCACTAAATTTTGCAACTTAAATAAATTGCATGGATCTCTGATCCATTTAAATTGAGGGAACTCACATGGTGGTTTCTCTTTAAAACTTATCCTCCTAATATTTAGGGAGCTATATTAAACCATTCCATTGGCTTGGAATCACCCATAACACATATGCACCGTTCTTCAAATTTCCTTTTATCCTACTCAACTTCTTTTCTTCCTTTGGGGCCTTTTAGTAAAATTGAGTTGCAATTTTACTCTACCCATTAATGTTCCAAATCTGCCCATAAATCACATCTATTGTGTAGGGTCATCTCCTATAATTTCAACCCATTTGAAGTTCATTTGAATGGGTTTCGAAATTCAAACTTGCCAAGTTAAATCCAACGCGTGTGGATTTTACTTCCTCTAAAAATCCCCAGGCCATGTTTGTCAAATTCTGCGCATTTTTATGAGCCCGGGAAAATTATCCCCATGTCCAACTTCTTTCCCCAACCCTCTCTTTCTTTTCTTCTCTCTAATTCTTTTCTGTTAAAGAAAGTATGAGAGGGAGAGAGGAGAGAGACAGCCCAGGCCGGCCCATCCTTCCTCCCGGCAGCCCAGCCGGCGCCCCCACCAGCTCTAACCCTAGCCCCTCACCACACTCTCTCCCGATCCCCATCTCTTCCTCTCGTTCCCGTGCCCGCCGCCACACCCGCCTCGTGCCTGATCCCCATCTCTCCCTCCTCTCGCTCTCTTCCTTGTGCCCGATCCCCATGGCCCCGACGCCCGCACCTCCTGCTCGCCGGTCGCCTCCGCCGCTGTCCTCCATGGCCGCTGCCAGCCGAGCTCGAAGCTCCGCCGCTGCACCTCGTCGCCGGACTCCCGCTCCTCTGCCTCCCTGCTTCGTCCGCCGTGACGTCCGGCCGCCGTGCCGTCATGCTGCAGCGCCACCGGCCTCGACCTCCCCCCTCGCCGTGGCTAAACCCTGCAGGAGCTCCGCCTCCTCTGTTTCGCGCCACCCCTTGTCTTGCCCACGCCGGCGACCAGCAACAGGTCGCTGCTCCACGCCGTCCCTGTCGTCTCCGTCGCGGACTGCTGGCCCTCGCTGTCGAGAGCCTCGTCATTGGCCTCCTCCTTGCCTCTGCACCTCCGGATCCTGTTGTTGCTGGATGCAACTTTGTCCACGATGAATACGCTAAGACCCCGAGATCGACTTCGCGGACTGACAAGTACCACGACGACCGTCGAGACCGCCCAGTTCCACTACCGGTGAACGTTTTGGAATCCCCAAGTCAGACTACAACGCGAAGACCATGTACAACTACTGATCCCGTGGATTTCACCAAGTACCTCTACCGACGACCCGAACATCTACGGAACATGTACAACTACTTCCACTTCGAACCCGTCTGCCCCGAAATGCACGCTTCGAAGGTATAACCGCCGTTGTGACCGCCATGAACGAATGCATGTGATGTGTTGTATGAGATGCCCATGGTTGCACCATGTTCGAATCGCCGCTTGATCGTTCCTCCTCGTTTGCCATGCCGTCGACTCGTGGGACACCCGGTTACCGGGATCACTCCCCGTCACTCTTGCATGTTCCGCACACTTGTTCTTTTGCACCGGCATTTCCATGAATTGCCGGATCATCGGAATGTTGTCGTTGCACCATTCCCGTTATTGTCGCCATGGCACCCTTTCATTCCGTCATGGCGACAAATGCTCTTATCATGCTTCAAAACATGCTCATGTCAACATTTTCATAAATTGCATAAAACTTGTAAATGTCATCTGCATCATGATAACAACATTTAAAATGTTTATATTTGTTGTTTCCATTAAATTGCTAAATATGCATATTGTTGTTTCTTGTTTCCGGCCTCACTTAAACTTGCCTAAATAGTTAGTTCAATTATGCTTCACCTCTTGCCATGTTTAATAAGATTTAATATTGTTGGGTACATAAACGAGAGAGAACTAAATAATTGATGTGGTGCTTCGTCAATATGCAACTCGTTGCATATTGAGCTCCACTTAATTTGTAGTGTTGTTTGTTGCACTTTGCCATGCCATGCTCATTGAACCGGACATGCATCATACTTGATTGTGTATCATGCCATGTTTATGTGATGGTTGTTTACTATGTTGTTTGTTTCTTTCCGGGTTGCTTCTCTCGTTACCTTCGGTTTCGTTCCGGAGTTGTGAGGATTCGTTCGACTACATCCGTTTGTCTTCTTCATGGACTTGTTCTTCTTCCTTGCAGGATCTCAGGCAAGATGACCATACCCTCGAAATCACTTCTATCTTTGCTTGCTAGTTGTTCGCTCTATTGCTATGCCGCGCTACCTACCACTTGCTATATCATGCCTCCCATATTGCCATGTCAAGCCTCTAACCTCACCTTCCTAGCAAACCATTGTTTGGCTATGTTACCGCTTTTGCTCAGCCCCTCTTATAGCGTTGCTAGTTGCAGGTGAAGATGAAGATTGCTCCATGTTGGTTATGGTTATGTTGGGATATCACAATATCTCTTATTTAATTAATGCATCTATATACTTGGTAAAGGGTGGAAGGCTCGGCCTTATGCCTGGTGTTTTGTTCCACTCTTGCCGCCCTAGTTTCCGTCATACCGGTGTTATGTTCCTTGATTTTGCGTTCCTTACGCGGTTGGGTGATTTATGGGACCCCCTTGACAGTTTGCCTTGAATAAAACTCCTTCAGCAAGGCCCAACCTTGGTTTTAATATTTGTCACCTAAGCCTTTTTCCCTTGGGTTCTGCAGACTCAAGGGTCATCTTTATTTAAACCCCCGGGCCAGTGTTCCTCTGAGTGCTGGTCCAAACTAGAGCACCGTGCGGGACCGTCCCTTCGCAACTTGGGTTACGTTGGTACCTGTACGCTTCATTTATCCGGTGTGCCCTGAGAACGAGGTATGTGTAGCTCCTATCGGGATTTGTCGGCACAGCGGGTGGTCTTGCTGGTCTTGTTTTACCATTGTCGAGATGTCTTGTAAACCGGGATTCCGAGACTGATCGGGTCTTCCTGGGAGAAGGAATATCCTTCGTTGACCGTGAGAGCTTATAATGGGCTAAGTTGGGACACCCCTGCAGGGTATAAACTTTCGAGAGCCGTGCCCGCGGTTATGTGGCAGATGGGAATTTGTTAATATCCAGTTGTAGAGAACTTGACACTCGACTTAATTAAAATACATCAACCGCGTGTGTAGCCGTGATGGTCTCTTTTCGGCGGAGTCCGGGAAGTGAACACGGTTCTTGTGTTATGCTTGAACGTAAGTAGGAGTTCAGGATCATTTCTTGATCATTACTAGTTGACGACTGTTCCGTTGCTCCTCTTCTCGCTCTTATTTGCGTATGTTAGCCACCATACATGCTAGTGCTTGCTGCAGCTCCACCTCACTACCCCTTCCCTACCCTTAAGCTTAAATAGTCTTGATCTCGCGGGTGTGAGATTGCCGAGTCCTCGTGACTCACAGATACTTCCAAAACAGTTGCAGGTGCCGAGGATACCAGTGCAGGCGATGCTACCGAACTCAAGTGGGAGTTCGACGAGGACCTTGGTCGTTACTATGTTTCTTTTCATGTTGATCAGTAGTGGAGCCCAGTTGGGACGATCAAGGATCTAGCAGTTGGGTTATCTTCATTTCTTTTGGCTTTGACCGTAGTCGGTCTATGTGTGTACTCTGACTGATGTATGATTTATTTATGTATTGTGTGAAGTGGCGATTGTAAGCCAACTCTTTATCCCATTCTTGTTCATTACATGGGATTGTGTGAAGATGACCCTTCTTGCGACAAACCACAATGCGGTTATGCCTCTAAGTCATGCCTCGACACGTGGGAGATATAGCCGCATCATGGGCGTTACAATATAAGAGCTTTTCAGCAAGTCCACATACTCAACTATCATTTAGTCTTTCACAATTGCTAACACTCACGCAATACTTATGGGTATGGAGTTTGAATCGGACATAGAGAAAAATAGGGGCTTATAGTGTTGCCTCCCAACCTTTTACCTCAAGGGTAATGTCAACAATAATAGTTCATGATAACTTACATCCAATTGGATATATATATCAGGATCTTTCCAACGCAATGTGCTTGCTAAAGGATAAAGTGTAAAAAGGAAAGGTGAAGATCACCGTGACTCTTGCATAAGACATAAGACAAAAATAAAAGATAGGCCCTTCGCAGAGGGAAGTAGAGGTTGTCATGTGCTTTTATGGTTGGATGCACAAAATCTTAATGCGAAAGAACGTCACTTTATATTGCCACTTGTGATAGGGACCTTTATTATGCAGTCCGTCGCTTTTATTGCTTCCATATCACAAGATCGTATAAAGCTTATTTTCTCCACACTAATAAATCATACATATTTAGAGAGCAATTTTTATTGCATGCATCAATGACAACTTACTTGAAGGATCTTACTCAATCCATAGGTAGGTATGGTGGACACCCATGGCAAAACTGGGTTTAAGGATATTCGGAAGCACAAGTAGTATCTCTACTTGGTGCAAAGAATTTGGCTAGCATGAGGGGGAAAGGCAAGCCCAACATGTTGGATGATCCATGACAATATACTTTATTTCGGCTATAAGAAAACATAACCCATTACGTTGTCTTCCTTGTCCAACATCAACTTTTTATCATGTCATATTTTAATGAGTGCTCACAATCATAAAAGATGTCCAAGATAGTATATTTATATGTGAAAACCTCTCTTTCTTTATTACTTCCTATTAATTGCAACGATGACCAAAACTATGTTTGTCAACTCTCAACAACTTTTATTCATCATACTCTTTATATGTAAAGTCATTACTGATACGTCTCCAACGTATCTATAATTTTTGATTGTTCCATGCTATATTATATTCTGTTTTGGACATTATTGAGCTTTATTATACACTTTTATATTATTTTTGCGACTAACCTATTAACCGGAGGCCCAATCCAGAATTGCTGTTTTTTTGCCTATTTCAGAGTTTCGCGGAAAAAGAATATCAAACGGAGTCCAAACGGAATGAAACCTTCGGGAACGTGATTTTCGGAATGAACGTGATCCAGAGGACTTGGACCCTACGTCAAGACTTCAACCAAGAAGCCACGAGGTAGGGGGGCGCACCTACCCCCCCCCCCCCCAAGCGCGCCCTCCACCCTCATGGGGCCCACGTTGCTCCATCGACATACTTCTTCCTCCTATATATACCTACGTACCCCCAAACTACCAGATACAGAGCCAAAAACCTAATTCCACCGCCGCAACCTTCTATACCCATGAGATCCCATCTTGGGGCCTGTTCCGGAGCTCCGCCGGAGGGGGCATCGATCACGGAGGGCTTCTACATCAACACCATAGCCTCTCCGATGATGTGTGAGTAGTTTACCTCAGACCTTCGGGTCCATAGTTATTAGCTAGATGGCTTCTTCTCTCTTTTTGGATCTCAATACAAGGTTCTCCCCCTCTCTCGTGGAGATCTATTCGATGTAATCTTCTTTTGCGGTGTGTTTGTTGAGACCGATGAATTATGGGTCTATGATCAAGTTTATCTATGAACAATATTTGAATCTTCTGAATTCTTTTATGTATGATTGGTTATCTTTGCAAGTCTCTTCGAATTATCAGTTTGGTTTGGCCTACTAGATTGATCTTTCTTGCAATGGGAGAAGTGCTTAGCTTTGGGTTCAATCTTGCGGTGTCCTTTCCCAGTGACAGTAGGGGCAGCAAGGCACGTATTGTATTGTTGCCATCGAGGATAACAAGATGGGGTTTATATCATATTGCATGAGTTTATCCCTCTACATCATGTCATCTTGCTTCAAGCGTTACTCTGTTCTTATGAACTTAATACTCTAGATGCATGCTGGATAGCGGTCAATGTGTGGAGTAATAGTAGTAGATGCAGGCAGGAGTCGGTCTACTTGTCTCGGACGTGATGCCTATATACATGATCATACCTAGATATTCTCATAACTATGCTCAATTCTATCAATTTCTCAACAGTAATTTGTTCACCCACCGTAAATACTTATGCTCTTGAGAGAAGCCACTAGTGAAACCTATGGCCCCCGGGTCTATTTTCCATCATATTAATCTTCCAACACTTAGCTATTTCCTTCGCCTTTTATTTTTCTTTTATTTTACTTTGCATCTTTATCATAAAAATACCAAAAATATTATCCTATCATATCTATCAGATCTCACTCTCGTAAGTGATCGTGTAGGGATTGACAACCCCTTATCGCGTTGGTTGCGAGGATTTATTTGTTTGTGTAGGTGCGAGGGACTCGTGCGTGGCCTCCTACTGGATTGATACCTTGGTTCTCAAAAACTGAGGGAAATACTTACGCTACTTTGCTGCATCACCCTTTCCTCTTCAAGGGAAAACCAACGCAATGCTCAAGAGGTAGCAAGAAGGATTTCTAGCGCCGTTGCCGGGGAGTCTACGCAAAAGTCAACATACCAAGTACCCATCACACACCCTTATCGCCCGCATTACATTATTTGCCATTTGCCTCTCATTTTCCTCTCCCCCACTTCACCCTTGCCGTTTTATTTGCCCTCTCTTTTCCGTTTGCCTCTTTTTGCCCGTCTCTTATTTGCTTGTGTGTTGGATTGCTTGCTTGTCATGATGGCTCAAGATAATACTAAATTGTGTGACTTCACCAATACCAACAACAATGATTTCCTTAGCACTCCGATTGCTCCTCTTACCGATACTGAATCTTGCAAAATCAATACTGCTTTGTTGAGTCTTGTCATGAAAGATCAATTCGCCGGCCTTCCTAGTGAAGATGCCGCTACCCATCTAAATAGCTTCGTTGATTTTTGTGATATGCAAAAGAAGAAAGATGTGGATAATGATATTGTTAAATTGAAGCTATTTCCTTTTTCGCTTAGAGATCGTGCTAAAGCTTGGTTTTCGTCTTTGCCTAAAAATAGTATTGTTTCTTGGAATAAGTGCAAAGATGCTTTTATCTCTAAGTATTTTCCTCCCGCTAAGATCATCTCTCTTAGAAACGATATTATGAATTTTAAGCAACTTGATCATGAACATGTTGCAAAAGCTGGGGAGAGGATGAAATTAATGATACGTAATTGCCCTACTCATGGTTTGAATTTATGGATGATCATACAATTTTTTTATGCCGGATTGAATTTTGCTTCTAGAAATCTTTTAGATTCGGCCGCGGGAGGCACTTTTATGGAAATCACTTTAGGAGAAGCTACTAAACTCCTAGATAATATTATGGTTATTTATTCTCAATGGCACACTGAAAGATCTACTAATAAAAAGTGCATGCGATAGAAGAAATTAATGTTTTGAGTGGAAAGATGGATGAACTTATGAAATTATTTACTACTAAGAGTGTTTCTTCTGATCCTAATGATATGCCTTCGTCTACTTTGATTGAGAATAATAATGAATCTATGGATGTGAATTTTGTTGGTAGGAATAATTTTGGTAACAACATGTATAGAGGAAACTTTAATCCTAGGCCTTATCCTAGTAATTCCTCTAATAATTATGGTAATTCCTACAACAATTCTTATGGAAATTTTAATAAGTTGCCTTCTGATTTTGAGACTAGTGTTAAGGAATTTATGAATTCGCAAAAGAATTTCAATGCTTTGCTTGAAGAAAAATTGCTCAAAGTTGATGAATTGGCTAGGAACGTTGATATAATTTCTCTTGATGTTGATTCTTTGAAACTTAGATCTATTCCACCTAAGAATGATATCAATGAGTCTCTCAAGGCCATGAGAATTTCCATTGATGAGTGCAAAGAAAGAACCGCTAGGATGCGTGCTAAGAAAGATTGCTTTGTGAAAGCGTGTTCTTCTAATTTTTATGAAAACAAAGATGAAGATCTAAAAGTTATTGATGTGTCCCCTATTAAATCTTTGTTTTGCAATATGTATCTTGATAATGATGGGACAGAATATGATCCACCTTTACCTAGAAGGCGTTCCAAAAATTTGAAGTTTTTAGATCTTGATGCTAAAATTGATAAAAGTGGTAATGAAGAGGTCAAAACTCTAGATATTAATGAACCCACTATTTTGGATTTCAAGGAATTTAATTATGATAATTGCTCTTTGATAGATTGTATTTCCTTGTTGCAATCCGTGCTAAATTCTCCACATGCTTATAGTCAAAATAAAGCCTTTACTAAACATATCGTTGATGCTTTGATGCAATCTTATGAAGAAAAACTTGAGTTGGAAGTTTCTATCCCTAGAAAACTTTATGATGAGTGGGAACCTACTATCAAAATTAAAATTAAAAATCATGAATGCTATGCTTTGTGTGATTTGGGCGCTAGTGTTTACACGATTCCAAAGACTTTATGCGATTTGCTAGGTTTCCGTGATTTTGATGATTGCTCTTTAAACTTGCACCTTGCGGATTCCACTATTAAGAAACCCATAGGAAGAATTAATGATTTTCTTATTGTTGCAAATAGGAACTATGTGCCCGTAGACTTTATTGTTCTTGACATAGATTGCAATCCTTCATGTCCTATTATTCTTGGTAGACCTTTCCTTAGAACGATTGGTGCAATTATTGATATGAAGGAAGGGAATATTAGATTCCAATTTCCATTAAAGAAAGGCATGGAACACTTCCCTAGAAAGAAAATAAAATTACCATATTAATCTATTATGAGAACCACTTATGGATTGCCTACCAAAGATGGCAATACCTAGATCTATCCTTGCTTTTATGCCTAGCTAGGGGCGTTAAACGATAGCGCTTGTTGGGAGGCAACCCAATTTTATTTTTAGTTTTTTGCCTTTTGCTTCTGTTTAGGAATAAATATTTGATCTATCCTCTGGTTATATGTGTTTTTATGTTTTAATTAGTGTTTGTGCCAAGTTTAACCTTGAAGTGGTCTTTTGTTTTCTTTCGCTAATGGAGCTCACGAGATTTTCTGTTAAGTTTTGTGTTGTGAAGTTTTCAAGTTTTGGGTGAAAGATTTGATGGATTATGGAACAAGGAGTGGCAAGAGCCTAAGCTTGGGGATGCCCATGGCACCCCAAGATAATCTAAGGACACCTAAAAGCCAAAGCTTGGAGATGCCCCGGAAGGCATCCCCTCTTTTGTCTACTTCCATCGGTAACTTTACTTGGAGCTATATTTTTATTCACCACATGATATGTGTTTTGCTTGGAGAGTCTTGTATTATTTGAGTCTTTATTTGTTTAGTTTACCACAATCATCCTTGCTGTACACACCTTTTGAGAGAGTCACACTTGATTCAAAATTTATTAGAATACTCTATGTGCTTCACTTATATTTTTTGAGCTAAATAGTTTTGCTCTAGTGCTTCACTTATATCTTTTAGAGCATGGTGGTGGATTTGTTTTATAGAAACTATTGATCTCTCATGCTTCACTTATATTATTTTGAGAGTCTTAAAATATCATGGCAATTTGCTTTAAATAATATCATGAGAAATTTGATGCTTGATAATTGTTTTGAGATATAAAGGTGGTAATATCATAGTTGTGCTAGTTGAGTAATTGTGGAATTGAAAAAATACATGTGTTGGAGTTTGTGATTCCCGTAGCATGCACGTATGGTGAACCGTTATCTAACGAAGTCGGAGCATGAAGTATTTGTTGATTGTCTTCCTTTGTGTGGCGGTCGGGATCACGCGATGGTTAACTCCTACCAACCCTTCCCCTAGGAGCATGCGTAGTAGTACTTTGCTTCGAGGGCTAACAAATTTTTGCAATAAGTATATGAGTTCTTTATGACTAATGTGAGTCCATGGATTATACGCACACTTACCTTTCCGCAATTTTCTAGCCTCTTTGGTACCGCGCATTGCCCTTTCTCACCTTGAGAGTTGGTGCAAACTTCGCCGGTGCATCCAAACCCCGTGATATGATATTCTCTATCACACATAAACCTCCGTATATCTTCCTCAAAACAGCCACCATACCTACCTATCATGGCATTTCCATAGCTATTCCGAGATATATTGCCATGCAACTTTCCACCGTTTCATTTATCATGACACGCTCCATTATTGTCATATTGCTTTGCGTGATCATGTAGTTGACATTGTATTTGTGGCAAAGCCACCGTTCATAATTCTTTCATACATGTCGCTCTTGATTCATTGCATATCCCGGTACACCGCCGGAGGCATTCATATAGAGTCATATTTTGTTCTAAGTATTGAGTTGTAATTCATGAGTTGTAAGTAAATAAAAGTGTGATGATCATCATTATTAGAGCATTGTCCCAAGTGAGGAAAGGATGATGGAGACTATGATTCCCCCACAAGTCGGGATGAGACTCCGGACTAAATAAATTAAAAAAAAGAGGCCATAAAAAAAGAGAAAAGGCCCAAATAAAAAAATGAGAGAAAAAGAGAGAAGGGACAATGGTACTATCCTTTTACCACACTTGTGCTTCAAAGTAGCACCGTGATCTTCATAATAGAGAGTCTCTCATTTTGTCACTTTCATATACTAGTGGGAAATTTCATTATAGAACTTGGCTATGTAACGAAGTCGGAGCATGAAGTATTTGTTGATTGTCTTCCTTTGTGTGGCGGTCGGGATCGCGCGATGGTTAACTCCTACCAACCCTTCCCCTAGGAGCATGCGTAGTAGTACTTTGCTTCGAGGGCTAACAAATTTTTGCAATAAGTATATGAGTTCTTTATGACTAATGTGAGTCCATGGATTATACGCACACTTACCTTTCCGCAATTTTCTAGCCTCTTCGGTACCGCGCATTGCCCTTTCTCACCTTGAGAGTTGGTGCAAACTTCGCCGGTGCATCCAAACCCCGTGATATGATATGCTCTATCACACATAAACCTCCGTATATCTTCATCAAAACAGCCACCATACCTACCTATCATGGCATTTCCATAGCTATTCCGAGATATATTGCCATGCAACTTTCCACCGTTTCATTTATCATGACACGCTCCATTATTGTCATATTGCTTTGCATGATCATGTAGTTGACATTGTATTTGTGGCAAAGCCACCGTTCATAATTCTTTCATACATGTCACTCTTGATTCATTGCATATCCCGGTACACCGCCGGAGGCATTCATATAGAGTCATATTTTGTTCTAAGTATTGAGTTGTAATTCATGAGTTGTAAGTAAATAAAAGTGTGATGATCATCATTATTAGAGCATTGTCCCAAGTGAGGAAAGGATGATGGAGACTATGATTCCCCCACAAGTCGGGATGAGACTCCGGACTAAATAAATTAAATAAAAAGAGGCCATAAAAAAAAGAAAAGGCCCAAAAAAAAAGAGAAAAAGAGAGAAGGGACAATGTTACTATCCTTTTACCACACTTGTGCTTCAAAGTAGCACCGTGATCTTCATAATAGAGAGTCTCTCATTTTGTCACTTTCATATACTAGTGGGAAATTTCATTATAGAACTTGGCTATGTAACGAAGTCGGAGCATGAAGTATTTGTTGATTGTCTTCCTTTGTGTGGCGGTCGGGATCGCGCGATGGTTAACTCCTACCAACCCTTCCCCTAGGAGCATGCGTAGTAGTACTTTGCTTCGAGGGCTAACAAATTTTTGCAATAAGTATATGAGTTCTTTATGACTAATGTGAGTCCATGGATTATACACACACTTACCTTTCCGCAATTTTCTAGCCTCTTCGGTACCGCGCATTGCCCTTTCTCACCTTGAGAGTTGGTGCAAACTTCGCCGGTGCATCCAAACCCCGTGATATGATATGCTCTATCACATATAAACCTCCGTATATCTTCCTCAAAACAGCCACCATACCTACCTATCATGGCATTTCCATAGCTATTCCGAGATATATTGCCATGCAACTTTCCACCGTTTCATTTATCATGACACGCTCCATTATTGTCATATTGCTTTGCATGATCATGTAGTTGACATTGTATTTGTGGCAAAGCCACCGTTCATAATTCTTTCATACATGTCGCTCTTGATTCATTGCATATCCCGGTACACCGCCGGAGGCATTCATATAGAGTCATATTTTGTTCTAAGTATTGAGTTGTAATTCATGAGTTGTAAGTAAATAAAAGTGTGATGATCATCATTATTAGAGCATTGTCCCAAGTGAGGAAAGGATGATGGAGACTATGATTCCCCCACAAGTCGGGATGAGACTCCGGACTAAATAAATTAAAAAAAGAGGCCATAAAAAAGAGAAAAGGCCCAAATAAAAAAATGAGAGAAAAAGAGAGAAGGGACAATGTTACTATCCTTTTACCACACTTGTGCTTCAAAGTAGCACCGTGATCTTCATAATAGAGAGTCTCTCATTTTGTCACTTTCATATACTAGTGGGAAATTTCATTATAGAACTTGGCTTGTATATTCCAATGATGGGCTTCCTCAAATGCTCGAGGTCTTCGTGAGCAAGCAAGTTGGATGCACACCCACTTAGTTTCTTTTGTTGATCTTTCATATATTTATAGCTCTAGTGCATCTGTTGCATGGCAATCCCTACTCCTTGCATTAACATCAATCGATGGGCATCTCCATAGCCCATTGATTAGCCTCGTTGATGTGAGACTTTCTCCTTTTTTGTCTTCTCCACATAACCCCCATCATTATATTCTATTCCACCCATAGTGCTATATCCATGGCTCACGCTCATGTATTGCGTGAAGGTTGAAAAAGTTTGAGATTACTAAAGTATGAAACAATGCTTGGCCAAAACCGGGGTCGTACATGATATGAATATTTTGTGTGGGGAAGATGGAGCATAGCCAGACTATATGATTTTGTAGGGATAACTTGCTTTGGCTATGTTATTTTGATAAGACATAATTGCTTAGTTAGTATGCTTGAAGTATTATTGTTTTTATGTCAACATTAAACTTTTATCTTGAATCATATCAAATCTGAACATTCATGCCACAATAAGAAGAATTATATTGAAATTATGCTAAGTAGCATTCCACATCAAATATTATGTTTTTATCATTTACCTATTCGAGGACGAGCAGGAATTAAGCTTGGGGATGCTTGATACGTCTCCAACGTATGTATAATTTTTTATTGTTCCATGCTATATTATATTCTGTTTTGGAAATTATTTGGCTTTATTATACACTTTTATATTATTTTTGGGACTGACCTATTAACCGGAGGCCCAGCCCAGTATTGCTGTTTTTTTGCCTATTTCAGAGTTTTGCAGAAAAAGAATATCAAACGGAGTCCAAACGGAATGAAACCTTCGGGAACGTGATTTTCAGAACGAACGTGATCCAGAGGACTTGGACCCTACGTCAAGACTTCAACCAGGAAGCCACGAGGTAGGGGGGCACGCCTACCCCCCAGGCGTGCCCTCCACCCTCATGGGTCCCACGTTGCTCCACCGAGATACTTCTTCCTCCTATATATACCTACGTACCCCCAAACTACCAGATACGGAGCCAAAAACCTAATTCCACCGCCGCAACCTTCTGTACCCGTGAGATCCCATCTTGGGGCCTGTTCTGGAGCTCCGCCGGAGGGGTCGTCGATCACGGAGGGCTTCTACATCAACACCATAGCCTCTCCGATGATGTGTGAGTAGTTTACCTCAGACCTTCGGGTCCATAGTTATTAGCTAGATGGCTTCTTCTCTCTTTTTGGATCTCAATACAATGTTCTCCCCCTCTCTCGTGGAGATCTATTCGATGTAATCTTCTTTTGCGGTGTGTTTGTTGAGACTGATGAATTGTGGGTTTATGATCAAGTTTATCTATGAACAATATTTGAATCTTCTGAATTCTTTTATGTATGATTGGTTATCCTTGCAAGTCTCTTCGAATTATCAGTTTGGTTTGGCCTACTAGATTGATCTTTCTTGCAATGGGAGAAGTGCTTAGCTTTGGGTTCAATCTTGCGGTGTCCTTTCCCAGTGACAGTAGGGGCAGCAAGGCACGTATTGTATTGTTGCCATCGAGGATAACAAGATGGGGTTTATATCATATTGCATGAGTTTATCCCTCTACATCATGTCATCTTGATTAAAGCGTTACTCTGTTCTTATGAACTTAATACTCTAGATGCATGCTGGATAGCGGTAGATGTGTGGAGTAATAGTAGTAGATGCAGGCAGGAGTCGGTCTACTTGTCTCGGACGTGATGCCTATATACATGATCATACCTAGATATTCTCATAACTATGCTCAATTCTATCAATTGCTCAACAGTAATTTGTTCACCCGCCGTAAATACTTATGCTCTTGAGAGAAGCCACCAGTGAAACCTATGGCCCCCGGGTCTATTTTCCATCATATTAATCTTCCAACACTTAGCTATTTCCTTTGCCTTTTATTTTGCTTTTATTTTACATTGCATCTTTATCATAAAAATACCAAAAATATTATCCTATCATATCTATCAGATCTCGCTCTCATAAGTGAGCGTGTAGGGATTGACAACCCCTTATCACGTTGGTTGCGAGGATTTATTTGTTTGTTTAGGTGCGAGGGACTCGTGCGTGGCCTCCTACTGGATTGATACCTTTGTTCTCAAAAACTGAGGGAAATACTTACACTACTATGCTGCATCACCCTTTCCTCTTCAAGGGAAAACCAACGTAGTGCTCAAGAGGTAGCAATTACTCTCCATAAGATCAATATGATCTCTTTAATTCTTTTTATTCTTTCTCTTCTTTTTTTATTTTTATTCCCTCAAGATCATAGCAAGATAATCAAGCCCTTGACTCAAAACTAATCTTTATTATATATAGCTCACGGACTCGATTACATAGAAGGATCATAAAGCAAAACTCAAAACTAGATCATACGAAAACTTTGTTCTACTAGATCAAGATATTACCAAAAGGATCGAACTAAGAAAAACGGTAAAGATAGGAGTGTGATGGTGATACGATACCGGGGCACCTCCCCCAAGCTTGGCAGTTGCCAAGGGGAGTGCCCATACCCATGTGATTATGTCTCCTTCTTCGGAGGTGGTGATGATGGAGTTGTTGATGATGTAGGCTTGTCGTCCAACATCGATCGTAGGAGGTGCTCCAACTTACAAATAATGCCTTTGAGTGCGGTGATATGCTCTTGCAACAGAATATTTTCACGAGTTAGATACTTGTTCTGCACCCGAACTATTTCAATCATCTTGAAAGCTTCAATTTCAGTAGGGGTAAGAAGATTGTAATGAGGTTGAAGGATGTCTTCTTCTTCTGTTGCCGGAGCTTGATCCTCCATTGCCTTCTTGATCCTATCATCCTTGTTGATCTCCCCGGGTTCTTCTCTCTTCAGCTCTATCTTCATTAGCCAAGCATCGTCGCCCTCATTGTTGGAGGAGGGGGACGACATGATGCCTGGCCTTGACAACTCTGGCAGAAAACAGCTCGAAACAAAAGCAGGAGATATTCGCGTGGTACGGTGGTCAAAACCTTCGGGAGATTATATAATGAATTTTTACCGACCAAAAGAAGTATTGTGCAAGAAAATGGAGTCCGAAGAGCACACGAGGTGCCCACGAGGCAGGGGGCGCGCCCTGGGGGTAGGGCGCGCCCTCCACCCTCGTGGATTCCTCGTGTCCCTTTCGGACTACTTCTTATTTTCCTATTTTCTTAAATATTCCAAAACGGAGAAAAAATGCTATTAGGACTGTTTTGGAGTCGGTTTACTTACCGTACCACATACCTATTCCTTTTCAGAGTCTGAAACATTCTGGAAAGTGTCCCTTATGTACTCCTCCGGGGTTACGGTGTCAATAACATTGGTTTCAACATTTATGGGATTACCTGAGATATAATGTTTGATTCTTTGACCGTTCACCACCTTCGGATTTATGCCTTCGAAGTTATTGATTTTTATGGCACCGGAACGATAGACCTCCTCAATAATGTAAGGACCTTGCCATTTAGAGAGGAGTTTTCCTGCAAAAAATCTTAAACGGGAGTTGTATAACAAAACATAATCACCTACATTAAACTCATGCTTTTGTATCCTTTTGTCATGCCATCTTTTAACTTTTTCTTTAAACAGTTTGGCATTCTCATAGGCTTGGGTTCTCCACTCATCAAGTGAGCTAATGTCAAATAGTCTCTTCTCACCGGCAAGTTTGAAATCATAATTGAGCTCTTTAATGGCCCAATACGCCTAATGTTCTAGTTCGAGAGGTAAATGCCATGCTTTTCCATAAACCATTTTATACGGAGACATTCCCATAGGATTTTTATATGCAGTTCTATAGGCCCACAATGCATCATCAAGTTTCTTGGACCAATTCTTTCTAGATCTATTAACAGTCTTTTGCAAAATTAACTTAATCTCTCTATTACTTAGTTCTACTTGACCACTAGACTGTGGGTGGTATGGAGATGCAATTCTATGATTAACGTCATACTTAGCAAGCATTTTACGAAAAGCACCATGAATAAAATGTGAACCACCATCAGTCATTAAGTATCTAGGGACTCCAAACCTCGGAAAAATAACTTCTTTAAGCATCTTAATAGAGGTGTTATGATCAGCACTACTAGTTGGAATAGCTTCCACCCACTTAGTAACGTAATCAACAGCAACTAAAATATGTGTATACCCATTAGAGGAAGGAAACAGTCCCATATAGTCAAAGCCCCAAACATCAAATGGTTCAATAACAAGTGAATAGTTCATAGGCATTTCTTGACATCTACTAATATTACCAATTCTTTGACATTCATCGCACGACAAGACAAACTTACGAGCATCTTTGAAGAGAGTAGGCCAATAAAAACCGGATTGCAATACCTTATGTGCAGTTCTATCTTCAGCGTGGTGTCCTCCATAAGCCTCAGAGTGACACTTGCGTAGGATCTATTCCTGTTCATGCTCAGGTACACAACGTCTAATAACACCATCTACTCCTTCTTTATAAAGGTGTGGATCATCCTAGAAGTAATGTCTTAAATCATAGAAAAACTTTTTCTTTTGCTGGTATGTGAAACTAGGTGGTATAAATTTAGCAACAATGTAATTAGCATAATCAGCATACCCTGGAGCAATACGAGAAGCATTTATGGTAGCTAATTGTTCATCAAGAAAGCTATCATCAATAGGTAGTGGGTCATCAAGAACATCCTCTAACCTAGATAAGTTGTCTGCAACGGGGTTCTCAGCTCCCTTTCTGTCAATAATATGCAAATCAAATTCTTGTAGTAGGAGAATCCATCTAATAAGTCTAGGTTCAGCATCTTTCTTTTCCACAAGATATTTAATAGCAGCATGATCAGTGTGAATAGTTACTTTAGAACCAACAATATAAGGTCTGAACTTATCACAAGCAAATACAACTGCTAACAATTCTTTTTCAGTAGTAGCATAATTTCTCTAGGCACTGTCTAGATTTTTACTAGCATATTGAATAACATTTAATTTTTTATCAACTCTTTGTCCTAGAACAGCGCCTACAGCATAATCACTAGCATCACACATAATTTCAAAGGTAAATTCCAATCAGGTGGCTGAACAATGGGTGTGCAGAAATCAAGGCTTTCTTAAGTATTTCAAATGCTTCTACTCAATCATCATCAAAGACAAAAGGAACATCTTTTTGTAAGACATTAGTCAGAGGCCTGGAAATTTTTGAGAAGTATTTCATGAACCTCCTATAAAAACCGGCATGACCAAGGAAACTTCTTATACCTTTAATGTCCTTAGGACACGACATCTTTTCAATAGCATCAACTTTAGCTTTATCAACTTCAATACCTCTTTCAGAAATTTTATGTCCCAAGACAATACCTTCATTAACCATAAAGTGGCACTTCTCCCAATTCAAGACAAGATTAGTTTCTTCACAGCTCTGCAAAACTCGATCAAGATTGCTTAAGCAATCATCAAAAGAAGTTCCATACACGGAGAAATCATCCATGAAAACCTCAACAATCTTTTCACATAAGTCAGAGAATATAGCAGTCATACATCTTTGAATGGTAGCAGGTGCATTGCATAAACCAAAAGGCATACGTCTATAAGCAAAGGTACCGAAAGGGCAAAAATGGTCTTTTCTTGATCCTCTTTTGACACAGGTATTTGAGAGAAACCAGAATAACCATCTAGAAAGCAAAAATGTGTATGATTGGATAATCTTTCTAGCATTTGATCAATAAAAGGTAAAGGGTAATGATCCTTTTTATTAGCTTTATTTAGTTTGCGGAAATCAATTACCATTCTATAACCTGTAAAAATTCATTGTGGAATCAATTCATCTTTATCATTAGGAACAACAGTAATACCTCCCTTCTTAGGGACACAATGGACAAGACTTACCCACTTACTATCAGCGACAGGATAAATTATACCTGCCTCCAGAAGCTTTAGTATTTCTTTTCTTACCACTTCTTTCATCTTAGGATTTAACCGTCGTTGGTGATCAACAACCGGTTTAGCGTCTTTCTCCAATTTCATTTTGTGCTGGCATAGAGTGGGACTAATGCCCTTAAGATCATCAAGAGTATATCCAATAGCAGCACGGTGCTTCTTCAGAGTTTTCAATAATTTCTCTTCTTCCTTCTCTGAAAGGTTAGCACTAATAATAACAGGATATATCTTCTTTTCATCAAGATAAGCATATTTAAGAGTATCAGGCAATGGTTTAAGCTCAAACACGGGATCACCCTTGGGTGGAGGAGGATCCCCTAGAATTTCAACATGCAAGTTGTGTTTCAAAATAGGTCATTGTTTAAACAATACTTCATCTATTTCCCTTCTTTCATTCATATACATATCATTTTCATGGTCTAGCAAATATTGTTCTAAAGGATCATTAGGAGGCACGACAATAGAAGCAAGACCAATAATTTCATCTTTACTAGGCAATTCTTTAACATGGGGTTGTCTACGAAATTTAGCAAAATTAAAATCATGAGACATATCCCCTAAACCAATAGTAACAACATCCTTTTTGCAATCTATCTTAGCATTAACAGTATTCAAGAAGGGTCTGCCAAATATACTGGGACAGAAGTCATCTTGTGGGGAACCAAGAACAAGAAAATCTTTAGGATATTTAAATTTCTCACACAAGACTTCAACATCTCTAACAATCCCAACTGGTGAAATAGTATCTCTATTGGCAAGCTTAATTGTAACATCAATACCTTCTAACTCAGCAGGTGCAATATCATGCATAATTTCTTCGTATAAAGAATGAGGTATTGCACTCGCACTAGCACCCATATCACATAAGCCATGATAGAAATGATCTCCTATTTTAACAGAAATAATAGGCATGCCTACCACAGGTCTATGTTTATTTTTAGTATCGGGTCTAGCAATTCTAGCAGCTTCATCACAGAAGTAAATAACATGCCCATCAATATTATCGACCAAGGGATCTTTAACCATAGCAATACTAGGTTCAACTTTAATTTTCTCAGGGGGTGTAGGTGTTCTAGTATTACTCTTACAAACCACAGTTGAAGCTTTAGCATGATCCTTTATTCTAGCAGGGAAAGGTGGTTTCTCAATATAAGCGGTAGGAATAATAGGATCAACATTATAAGTGATAGTCTTTTCTTCAACTTTAATAGGCTCAACTACCTTTACTTCAATGGGAGGATGATATTTAAACCACTTCTCCTTAGGGAGATCAACATGAGTAGCAAAGGATTCACAGAAAGAAACTACTATCTCAGAGTCAAGTCCATATTTAGTGCTAAATTCACGAAAAGCATCATTATCCATAAAAGATTTAACACAATCAAACTTAGGTGTTATACCTAACTCCTTACCTTCGTCGAGTTCCCAATCTTCAGAGTTGCGTTTAATTCTTTCCAACAAATCCCATCTGAATTCAATAGTCTTCATCATAAAAGAACCAGTACAAGAAGTATCGAGCATGGAGCGATTATTGAGAGAAAGCCGAGCATATTTTTTTTGAATAATAATTTCTCTTGAGAGCTCATGATTGGGGCATGAATATAACATTGACTTAAGCCTCCCCCAAGCTTGTGAGATGCTTTCTCCTTTGCGAGGCCAACAATTATATATATAATTACGATCACGATAAACCAGATGCATAGGATAAAACTTCTGATGAAATTCCAATTTCAATCGGTTGTAGTTCCATGATCCAATATCATCGCATAGCCTAAACCATGTCAATGCCTTTCCCTTCAAAGATAAAGGGAAGACCTTCTTCTTGATAACATCCTCGGGCATACCTGCAAGCTTAAATAATCCACAAACTTCATCCACATAGATTAGGTGCAAATCGGGATGCAATGTTCCATCTCCTGTAAAAGGATTAGCTGGCAGTTTCTCTATCATACCCGATGGAATTTCAAAGTAAACATTTTCAGTAGGTTCAGTAGGTTGAGGAGCAACTCTTTGCTCTTCTGGTCGGGGTGAAGATACCCCGAACAAGCCCCTCAAAGGATTACTTTCCATAGTAACAAGTGACAGTAAATTTCAGCACACTATATAAAAATTTTCTTACCAAATTCCACTTACCAAAGGCGCTTCACTCCCCGGCAACGTGCCAGAAAAGAGTCTTGATGGCCCACAAGTATAGGGGATCTATCGTAGTCCTTTCGATAAGTAAGAGTGACGAACCCAACGAGGAGCAGAAGGAAATGACAAGCGGTTTTCAGTAAGGTATTCTCTGCAAGCACTGAAATTATCGGTAACAGATAGTTTTGTGATTTGGTAATTTGTAACGGGTAACAAGTAACAAAAGTAAAAAAGGTGCAGCAAGGTGGCCCAATCCTTTTTGTAGCAAAGGACAAGCCTGGACAAACTCTTATATAAAGGAAAATGCTCCCGAGGACACATGGGAATTATCGTCAAGCTAGTTTTCATCATGCTCATATGATTCACGTTCGTTACTTTGATAATTTGATATGTGGGTGGACCGGTGCTTGGGTACTGCCCTTCTTTGTACAAGCATCCCACTTATGATTAACCCCTCTTGCAAGCATCCGCAACCACAAAAGAAGTATTAAGGTAAACCTAACCATAGCATGAAACATATGGATCCAAATGAGCCCCTTACGAAGCAACACATAAACTAGGGTTTAAGCTTCTGTCACTCTAGCAACCCATCATCTACTTATTACTTCCCAATGCCTTCCCCTAGGCCCAAACAATGGTGAAGTGTCATGTAATCGACGTTCACATAACACCACTAGAGGAAAGACAACATACATCTCATCAAAATATCGAACGAATACCAAATTCACATGACTACTTATAGCAAGACTTCTCCCATGTCCTCAGGAACAAACGTAACTACTCACAAATCATATTCATGTTCATAATCAGAGGGGTATTAATATGCGTAAAGGATCTGAACATATGATCTTCCACCAAATAAACCAACTAGCATCAACTATAAGGAGTACTCAACACTACTAGCAACCCACAGGTACCAATCTGAGGTTTTGAGACAAAGATCGGATACAAGAGATGAACTAGGGTTTGAGAGGAGATGGTGCTAGTGAAGATGTTGATGGAGATTGACCCCCTCCTGATGAGAGGATCGATGGTGATGACGATGGTGATGTTTCCCCGGTAGAACAGCTCCGCCGGAGCCCTAGATTGGCTTCGCCAGGTTCCGCCTCGAGACGGCGATGCTTCATCCCGAAAGCTTCCTTCTGATTTTTTCCAGGGCGAAAGACTTCATATAGCAAAAGATGGGCACCGGAGGCCTGCCAGGGGGCCCACGAGGCAGGGGTGGCCCCCTCTGGTGCTTTCTTCGACCAATATTTTTAATATATTCCAAAACTGACTTCCGTGGAATTTCAGGACTTTTGGAGTTGTGCAGAATAGGTCTCTAATATTTGCTCCTTTTCCAGCCCAGAATCCCAGCTGCCGGCATTCACCCTCTTCATGTAAACCTTGTAAAATAAGAGAGAAAAGGCATAAGTATTGTGACATAATGTGTAATAACAGCCCATAATGCAATAAATATCGATATAAAAGCATGATGCAAAATGGACGTATCAGTGGGCTACCCAGCATTTACCCGCGAGTTACGGCAAGTTCAGTGCCCCATTCCCAAAGTTTCAAGCCTGACTTGCGGGAGAAGTATGACGGCAAGCTCAATCCGGCCGAGTTTCTCAGAATCTACACCATCGCGGTGCAAGCTGCTGGTGGCAGAGACGACAAGATTCTCGCCAACTATTTTCCGTTGGCGCTCAAGCCCAACATGAGATATTAGTTGATGAACTTGCCGGAGGGCTCCATTTCTTCTTGGTCGGACTTGTGTCATGCGTTCGTTGGGACCTACATCGGGGGCCATGAGTCTCTGGGTAAGCCAAGCGATCTCCACTTGATTACACAGAAGGATGGTAAATCCCTTCGTAAATATGTCCAGAGGTTCAACCGTGTGCACTATAGCATATCCGATGTGCATGTTGCTGCTGTGATTGCTTCATTCCATACAAATGTTCGCAATCGTAGGATGCGGGCCGAGATGAACATCAAGCAGGTGAAGACCGTCAATGACTTGTACGCCTTGGCGGACAAGTGCACACGTGCTGAGGAAGGGAGGAGACTTCCAAGGAGGAGGCCGTAGCCGAGGTTGATTCCAAAGACGATGAAGCGTCCACCCCAAAGAAGACAGGCCGAAAGCGCAATCGCAAGCGCAAAGGCATGGCAGTGATGGCAGTCTAGAGTTCCGGCAATTCAGATGCCGCCAAGAAGCCCAAGACTGACAACCCCGACAACGGATGCGCTGATTGTCCGGAGGCTGTGGCAGGCGAAGACGGAGGGCTCCGGCAAGCCATACTGCAAGATCCACCGCACCAAGGGCCATGATCTCAATGATTGCCGGCAAGTGGAGCAGCTTGCCGAAAGGAAAAGCAAGAGTGCGAGAAGCGTGACAAGGAAAAGACCAAGATGGCGCTAGTGGATCCGGTAACAAGAGCCGCGGTGGCCGTGGGGGGCGCCGCACCAAGGGCGAGCGGTAGAAGGAGAAGCCTGCTCGTGGCCACGATAAGGAGGGCGAAGATGATGGTGATGACAACAATGAAGAATCTGACAGACAAGAGTTCTAGAAGGCTGTGGGGGCCATGTGCATTCATGGAGGTGCATCTTTGTACTCCTCTCACCGCCAGCTCAAGCAGTGGGTGTGTGAGATCAATGCGGCCGATCCAACAGTGGAGGCGCAGAAAACCGCTCAAGTGGTCCGACACACCCATCGTTTTCGACACTGTGGACCACCCTGACCTCACCACTGTGGTCAGGTGTTTTTATTTGTTGGTTTCTCCAACAATTCGCAACCTCAAGGTGATGCAAGTGTTGGTTGATGGTGGGGCCGGCTTGAACCCGATCTCCCTTGTTGTGATCAGGAGGTTGCAAATCCCTGATGGAGATCTCCAAGAAATGGGGACGTTTCAAGGCGTCAATCCAGGGAGGAGCCATCCCACCGGCAAGATCACCTTGTCGGTCACTTTTGGAACCGAACTGAACTACAAGACCGAGAAGGTTGTTTTCGACGTCGTCAAGATACCATTGCCCTATAATGGGATTCTTGGTCATCCGGCCGTGGCAAAGTTTATGGTAGTGTCACATTACGCCTATAATACTTCGAAGATGCCGGGCCCGATGAGCATCATCACCATCCACTCCGACAAGAAGGACGTAGTATCTGCGCCGACAAGCTCTACCGGTAGGCAGTGGCACCATATACCGTCAAGGCACCTGCTCCTGCCAGCAAAGCTCCCATGGGAGGAAAGAAGAAGAAGTTCGGCAAGACCTCTGATAAGGACTCCAGGAAGCGCACATCTTCGGAGTGTTGCGCACCTGTTGAGGACGTGCCAAAGAGCTCTACCGGCAAGAGCAAGAAGACCAAAGCCTCACCAACTGCTATGAAGCAAGTCTCTGCAAGGCATGATGGCACTGGTGGTACCTTTACCGTGAGTGCTACCCTTGATGCAAATAGGAAAGTGTGCTCGTCGCCTTCCTGCGGGGGAATGTTGATGTGTTTGCATGGCAACCATCTGATATCCCCGGCATTCCCGAAGAGGTGATTAAGCACCAGCTTGCCATCTGCCCTAATGCGAGACCCATCAAGGAGAAGGCTAGAAAAGAAAGCTTTGGAGCGGCAAGAGTTCATTTCCCGATAAATCCAAAAACTAGATGCAGCAGGCTTGGTTAGAGGAGTGTTACACCCAACTTGGTTGGTAATACGTCCATTGTGCATCATGTTTTCTTACTATTATTTATAATGTTTTTATCCATAATAATGCTTTTTGGAGAAATTCTAATGCCTTTTCTCTCATAATTTGCAAGGTACACACCAAGAGGGAGAATTCCGGCAGCTGGAAATCTGGACCTGGAAAAGCTAAGTCAGGCCACCTATTCTGCACAACTCCAAACAAGCTGAAACTTGACGGGGATTTTTTTATGGAATATATAAGAACTACTGGAACAAATAACTACCAGAGGGGGGCCACCAGGTGGGAACAACCCACCTGGGCGCGCCAGGCCCCCCTGGCGCGCCCTGGTGGGTCGTGGCCTCCTAGGCCCACCTCCGGTGCCCATCTTCTGGTATATAGGTCATTTTGACCTAGAAAAAAAATAAGGAGAAGGCTTTCGGGATGGAGCGCCGCCGTCTCAAGGCGGAACTTGGGCAGGAGCACTTTTGCCCTCCAGCGGAGCGATTCCGCCTGGGGAACTTCCCTCCCGGAGGGGGAAATCATCGTCATCATCATCACCAACAACTCTCCCATCTTGGGGAGGGAAATCTCCATCAACATCTTCAATAGTACCATCTCATCTCAAACCCTAGTTCATCTCTTGTATTCAATCTTGTTACCGAAACTATAGATTGGTGCTTGTGGGTGACTAGTAGGGTTGATTACATCTTGTAGTTGATTACTATATGGTTTATTTGGTGGAAGATTATATGTTCAGATCCATTATGCTATTTAATACTCCTATGATCATGAACATGTTTATCATTTGTGAGTAGTTACTTTTGTTCTTGAGGTCACAGGAGAAATAATGTTGCAAGTAATCATGTGAACTTGATATGTGTTCGATATTTTGATAGTATGTATGTTGTGATTCCCTTAGTGGTGTCATCTGAATGTCGACTACATGACAGTTCACCATATTTTGGGCCTAAGGGAATATATTGTGGAGTAGCAATTAGATGGTGGGTTGCGAGAGTGACAGAAACTTAAACCCCAGTTTATGCGCTATTCCGTAAGGGACCGATTGGATCCTAGAGTTTAATGCTATGGTTAGAATTTATTCTTAATACTTTTCTCGTAGTTGCAGATGCTTGCGGGAGGGTTAATCATAAGTAGGAGGTTTGTTCAAGTAAGAACATCACCTAAGCACCGGTCCACCCACATATCAAATTATCAAAGTAGCGAACACAAATCAAACCAACATGATGAAAGTGACTAGATGAAATTCCCGTGTACCCTAAAGAACGCTTTGCTTATCATAAGAGGTCATTTTGGCCTGTCCTTTGCCTCAAAAGGATTGGTCTACCTTGCTGCATACTTTTTACTATTATCGTTATTTGCTCGTTACAAATTATCTTGCTATCAAACTACTCGCTACTTACAATTTCAGCACTTGCAGACATTACCTTACTGAAAACTACTTGTCATTTCCTTCTGCTCCTCGTTGGGTTCGACACTCTTACTTATCGAAAAGAGCTACAATTGATCCCCTATAGTTGTGGGTCATCAAGGCTATTTTCTGGCGCCATTGCCGGGGAGTGAAGCGCCTTTGGTAAGTGGAATTTGGTAAGGAAACATTTATATAGTGTGCTGAAATTTATTGTCACTTGCTACTATGGAAAACAATCCTTTGAGGGGTTTGTTCGGGGTATCTTCACCTCGTCCGGAACCACAATTAGCTACCCCTCAACCTATTGCACCTACTGAAAATATTGAATATGAAATTCCTTTGGGTATGATAGAACAACTGCTGGCTAATCCTTATGCAGGAGATGGAACAGAACATCCTGATATGCACTTGATATATGTAGAACAAATTTTTGGATTGTTTAAGCTTGTAGGTTTACCCGGAGATGAGGTGATGAAAAAGGTTTTCCCTTTATCTTTGAAGGGAAAAGCATTGACATGGTATAGGCTATGCGATGATATTGGATCATGGAATTAGAATCGTTTGAAATTGGAGTTCCGCCAAAAAAATTATCCTATGCATCTAGTTCATCATGATCGAAATTACATATATAATTTTTGGCCTCATGAAGGAGAAAGCATCACTCTAGCTTGGGGGAGGCTTAAGTCAATGTTATATTCATGCCCCAATCATGAGCTCTCAAGAGAAATTATTATTCAGAATTTTATGCTCGGCTTTCTCGTAGTGATCAAACCATGCTTGATACTTCGTGTGCTCTTTTATGAAGAAGATTATTGAATTCTGGTGGGATCTTCTGGAAAGAATTAAATGCAACTCTGAAGATTGGGAACTCGACGAAGGTAAAGAGTCAGGTATTAACCTTAAGTATGATTGTGTTAAATCTTTTATGAATACCGATGCTTTTCAAAAGTTTAGCACTAAATATGGACTTGACTCTGAGATAGTAGCCTCCTTTTGTGAATCATTTGCTACTCATGTTGAACTCCCTAAAGAGAAGTGGTTTAAATATCACCCACCTGTTAAAGAAGAAATTAAAGAACTGGTACTAGTTAAAGAAGAAACTATACTTCATAATGTTGATCCAGTTGTTCCTTCTGCTTATATTGAGAAACCACCTTTTCCTGTTAGGATAAAGGAACATGCTAAAGTTTCAACTGTGGTTAACAAAAGCTTTGTTAGAACACCTAAACCCGATGAACAAATTAAAGTAGAACCTAGCATTGCTATGGTTAAAGATCTCTTAGAGGAAGATATGGATGGGTATGTTATTTACTTCTGTGAAGAAGCTGCTAGAATTGCTAAACCTCATAAAAAAGATAAACATAAACCTGTTGTTGGCATGCCTGTTATCTCAGTAAAAATAGGAGATCACTGTTATCATGGTTTATGTGACATGGGTGCTAGTGTGAGTGCTATTCCTTATACTTTATAGCAAGAAATTATGAAAGACATAGCACCTGCTGAGATAGAAGAAATAGATGTTACTATTAAACTTGCTAATAGAGACACCATATCACCAGTTGGGATTGTTAGAGATGTTGAAGTCTTGTGTGGGAAAATAAAATACCCTACTGATTTTCTTGTTCTTGGTTCCCCACAAGATGATTTATGTCCCATTATCTTTGGTAGACCTTTCTTGAATACAGTAAATGCTAAGATAGATTGTAAGAAACAAACTGTCGGTGTTAGTTTTGGTGATGAGTCTCACGAGTTTAATTTTTCCAAGTTGTCGGTGTACAAAAGTAGGGGCACACCTTCGTACCCCTTTACTTGTGCACGGGCAGTCGGAGCCGCGCGCCACGACCGCACTGAGCAGGGCAGAGGAGGGGAGCCGGAGAGAAGCCGAAGCACAAGATGGCCAAGGCAACGCCAAGACCAAAAATATCAAAGAGCGAGAGGGCGAGGTGGACTCCCCCGGCAAGATCCTTGCCGGGGCAGGCCTCCGCGGCCCCGGCAAGAACCTTGCCGGGGCAACTTGCCCAAACACCAACAGAGCGAGCCGCCCTTGAGCCCACGGTTTCCAACCCGACCAACTATGATTGGACCAGGGCTCGGGAGGCACATCTGTGGTGGCATGCAGATCTTTGTCAAGACCATAGATATATGAGATCAGATGAGGACCAGAAGACAGCGACCCTCGGCAGGATCCTTGCCGAGGAGATCCACAAGACCCCCGGCAAGCGCCTTGCCGGGGACGACTGCAACGCCACGCCAAGACCCTTGCCGGGCCCCCGGCAAGGCCCTTGCCGAGGGCGTCACCAGGGCCACAGCCAGGCCCGCGTTGACCAAGACTCCACCGCCACCCCCAAGCAGCTGCTAGCTCAACCAGCTGGGCAGGCACCTACGTGGCGATGGGCGGCCTCTACGCCAACTCAGCAAGCACCTGCGTGGTGGCATGCAGATCTTCGTGAAGAACCTACCACCGCGCCACCTCAGCTGCCTGCCTGCCTACATGGCGCCGCATGCACCGCTGGCCTGGGCGCGCGTCGAAGCAGGGCGAGGCGGCAATGGACGGGACAGGCCTCGTTCCAGTCTCCAATAAAGCCAAGGGACACCTAAGCTGCGCATTAAATGCGTCTTGTCCTGTAACACGAGCGATAAGCTCGCAGCACTGTAGGCCTTTCCACCTCCTGTGTGCCACTGTGGCAGCCCCTTCGGACTATAAAAGGAGACCCTTGGCATACCGGAGAGGGATTCGGCTCTTTGGAACTACGCAGCCACCATAGCTAGTTCGAGAACTCAAGAACAGTCAATACGTCCACCAAAGCAGGACTAGGGTTTTACGCATCCTCGCGGCCCGAACCTGGGCAAACGATCCTTGTGCTGACTGTTAATCCTGCTCTTCTCACAACCCCGCGCCCCGGCAACCGTAGTAGGGATTCTTGTGATCCCATAGGTGTCGTTTCCCACCGACACAAGTTTAGTAGAAAACTTCATGAAAAAGAATTACCTAGTAAGGATGAATTAATTGGTCTTGCTTCTATTGCTGTGCCACCTATTGATCCTTTATAACAATATTTGCTAGACCATGAAAATGATTTTCACATGCATGAAAGAAATGAAATAGATAAGATATTCTTTGAACAACGTCCTATACTTAAACACAATTTGCCTATTGAAACCCTAGGAGGTACTCCTCCACCTAAAGGTGATCCTGTGTTTGAATTAAAACAATTGCCAAACACTTTGAAATATGCTTATCTTGATGAAAAGAAAATATATCATGTTATTATTAGTGCTAACCTTTCAGAACATGAAGAAGAAAGATTATTGAAAGTTCTAAGGAAGCATCGGGCTGCTATTGGATATACTCTTGATGATTTAAAGGGCATTAGTCCCACTCTATGTCAGCACAAAATTAATATGAAACCTGATGCTAAACCAGTTGTTGATCACCAACGTCGGTTTAATCCGAAGATGAAAGAGGTGGTAACAGAAATATTAAAACTTCTGGAAGCAGGTATAATCTATCCCTTAGCTGATAGTAGATGGGTAAGTCCTATTCATTGTGTCCCTAAGAAAGGAGGTATTACTGTTGTTCCTAATGGTAAGAATGAACTTATTCCACAAAGAATTGTTACAGGCTATAGAATGGTAATTGATTTTAGAAAATTAAATAAAGCAACTAGAAAAGATCATTACCCTTTGCCTTTTATTGATCAAATGCTTGAAAGATTATCTAAGCACACACACTTATACTTCCTTGATGGATATTCTGGCTTTTCACAAATATCTGTTACTCAACCTGATCAAGAAAAGACCACTTTTACTTGTGCATTTGGGACCTATGCTTATAGACGTATGCCTTTTGGTTTATGTAATACACCTGCTACCTTTCAAACATGTATGATGGCTATATTCTCTAACTTTTGTGAAAAGATTGTTGAGGTTTTCACGGATGACTTTTCTGTTTATGAGAAGTCTTTTGATGATTGTTTAAGCAATCTTGATCGAGTTTTGCAGAGATGAGAACAAACAAATCTTGTCTTGAATTGGGGGAAGTGCCACTTTATGGTTAATGAAGGCATTGTCTTGGGTCATAAAATTTCTGAAAGAGGTATTGAAGTGGATCAAGCTAAAGTTGATGCAATTGAGAAAATCCCATGTCCTAAGGACGTCAAAGGTATTCGTAGTTTCCTAGGTCATGCTAGTTTCTATAGGAGATTTATCAAAGAGTTTTCTAAAATTTCTAGGCCACTTACTAATCTTTTGCAAAAGGATATCCCTTTTGTTTTTATGATGATTGTCTTAAAGCCTTTGAAACACTCAAGAAAGCCTTAATTTCTTCACCTATTGTTCAACCACCTGATTGGAACTTGCCTTTTGAAATTATGTGTGATCCTAGTGATTATGTTGTTGGTGTTGTTCTAGGACAAAGAGTTGATAAGAAATGGAATGTTATTCATTATGCTAGTAAAACTCTAGACAGTGCTCAAAGAAATTATGCTACTACTGAAAAAGAATTCTTAGCAGTGATGTTTGCTTGTGATAAATTTAGACCTTATATTATTGATTCCAAATTAACTGTTCACACAGACCATGCTGCTATTAAATATCTTATGGAAAATAAATATGCTAAACCTAGACTTATTCGTTGGGTTCTCTTGTTACAAGAATTTGATCTACATATCATTAATAGAAAAGGAGCTGAGAACCCCGTAGCTGATAACTTGTCTAGGCTTGAAAATGTGCTTGATGACCCACTACCTATTGATGATAGATTTCCTGATGAGCAGTTAGCTGCAATAAATGTTTGTAATAGTACTCCTTGGTATGCTAACTATGCTAATTACATTGTTGCTAAATATTAACCACCTAGCTTTACTTACCAACAAAAGAAAAAATTCTTCTATGATTTAAGACATTACTTTTGGGATGACCCACATCTTTATAAAGAAGGAGTAAATGGTATTATTAGATGTTGTGTACCTGAGCATGAACAGGGACAAATACTACGGAAATGTCACTCCGAAGCTTATGGAGGGCATCATGTTGGAGATAGAACTGCTCATAAGGTATTGCAGTCTGGATTTTATTGGCCTACTCTCTTCAAGGATGCCCGTAAGTACGTCTCATCTTTTGATGAATGTCAAAGAATAGGTAATATCGGTAAGCGTCAAGAAATGCCTATGAATTATTCACTTGCTGTTGAACCATTTGATGTTTGGGGATTTGATTACATGGGACCTTTTGTCGGATTACGGGTTCCGGCAAAACCCTTGAGGTTCGAACTCTGGGGTGCGCACAAAGATCTCTCTCCCCCTAGCTCACACTCTCACCGCGATCTCAAGGCCTAGCTCGCCGAACCCACGGAACAAGGGACACAAGAGTTTATACTGGTTCGGGCCACCGTTGAGGTGTAATACCATACTCGAGTGCGGTGTGGTGGATTGCCTTGTAGGCTGGGAATGAACAAGTACAAGGGATGAACAACCTCCTGAGGAGAGGCGTTCTCGGGCTCTATGAGCTGGTGAGGGTGGTCTTGGTGGAATGGATCCGGTCCAAGATCAGTTGCCTCCTATGGTGGTGGCTAGTCCTATTTATAGAGGCCCTGGTCCTCTTCCCAAATGTTTAGGCGGGAAGGGATCCTACAACAGCCAATTTGAAGGGGGACAACTAGTACAAGCTATCCTGACAAAAGGTGGTCTTCGCCTGCCAAAGGCTCTGGTGGTGACGACGTCGTGGGCTCCGCGATGACCTCCGCCCTGCTGGTCTTGATCTTGTTGCACTGACATGGAAACCTTTGCCTAATGCCTTGGGACTCCCCGTTTGCACCTGCCCCTTTAGCACCAAAGAGGAAACCGGTACTCTGCGCCCGCTGGCGCCCGCCTGGCCTTGGTCGTCATGGCTCACGTCACGGAGACCTCGCGAGGTGCCCCTCGCCTTGATCTCTCCGCTCCTCGCGAGCCAGCCTAGTGAGGCTGCCCCTGAGGAGGTCTTGTGTCATCCGCCTCGCGAGGCTTGGCCCCTCGCGAGGGTCTTGAGTGTTTGCTGATGAAGATGGGCCGTAATAGGCCGCTAGTGGAGCCATGCCGTGGGCCGCAGGTAGGCAAGTCTGGGGATCCCCATTCCCAGGACGCCGACAGTAGCCCCCGGGCCCAAGGCGCACTCGGACTTGGCTTCGAGGCGAAGCCAAGGGGCAAGTGCGGAGCCCCGCAAGGCCCCAACCGCATGTGGCCTCGATTGACACGTGGCGACTGACTGGACGTGGGCGTCTCCGCTTCCCCACGCTGCCTCGGCAACTGCCCGATTGACAAAAGGCTGGTGTGCGCCGCGCTGCCTTCATTGCTCCCCTTCGTCTTGCTCCAGATCCCCTTTCCTGCCCCTTGCTTCCAAATACTCCAGATCCACACAAACCTTCCTTCAAGCCTGCCATCAATGGCGCCCAACAAAGCTCGGGCCGCTCCTCCGCCCTCCTGGTACAAGCCTACGCTGAAAGCACCTAGCGTCTCGGAGAAAAACCTTGCCGCCACGCTCCTGATGACGGCGGAGGGTGATGAGAAGAGAAAGACTGCGCTCCGGGCTGGCTCCGCCAAGCCGGAGGCCTCGGGCAGCACCTTCTATCCCTTCTTCATGACTAGCGTTGTTGCGGGGTTGGTTCCCCCCTTCTCTGACTTCTTCTACTCTGTCCTTAGCCATTACAAGCTTCACGCCCTCCATCTTCATCCCAACTCCATCCTCCTTCTGTCGATCTTTGCCTTCTATTGCGAGGCGTACGTTGGGGTGATGTTGTCCGTGGCGCTGCTGCGCCACTTCTTCTATCTCTGGATCAAGGACGGCCACTGCTCGGGGTGCGTCAACTTCGTCGCGGCCAACAAGACCAATGCGATCTCGAAGGCCGGGAAGAAGGCCAAGGGCTTCGGAGCAAGTGGGTCCTAATGGATGCCAAGTGCTCCCACCCCCGGCTGGTGCTGCCGACGGAGATGCCCACGTCTCATGACGGGTGGTTCTGCGCAAGGCTCACCGACCCCCGGGCGGAGCAGGTGCTGGAGAGGATGACCGCCGACCTGAAGCCTGATGACCCACAGGCGGCGAAGCTGACGGGGGCCATGATTGTCAAGGAATTCATGGCGCAGCGCGTGGCTCCCCTCCAGGCGCGCTCGCGCCCCTTGTGGAAGCTCAGGGATGAAGGAGATGACCTCCGCCTACGTCCGGAGGCCCTGTCTGACGAGGAGCTGGGCACGACCCTCCGCTCCTTGGTTGGGGACGACCAAGGGTATCCGTCGGACACCTTCGTTCCCTTGTACCACCGCCCGGATGGGGCAAAGGTTGCCACCGCCATGCCTGTCTTCGATGGGCGTTGGCTTGTGCCACCTGCGCCCTCCGAGGCCCTGGTGGTGACGTCTCCGGTGGTGGTGTCTTCTGGCGACTCCAGCGGGGAGGAGGAGGAGCTGGACTCGAAGGCTACTGCTGAGGGGTGAGGGGAGACCTCCCCTACACGCAAGACCGATCTCCTTCGTGCCCTGCCTGACGCAGACGACGCTGACGACCACTCGGTGAGGGAAGTCCTACCTCCTGCTGGGGTCACTACAAGGTCCAGGGTCTCCCCCTCGAAGAAGCCACCACCTGGTGTCCCGACGAAGAGTAGATCGGTGCTGATATCTTGGGGTGATGCCTTCGCCGTTTCGCCGCCCGGGGCCACCGCAGCTTCATCGACTCATGTGGCTCGCGCGCCAGCGCCCCAGGCTGCGAGACCCCTAGGCTCCGCACTTCTGAAGAGGCAGCGGGACTACGCCGCCATGGACCAGCGAGTATCCTGTTTTGACTTTGCCCTTGCTCATGCTTCCGTTGCAGCCTCCTGATGTCCACTCCTTGTGCTGCTAGGCCAACGCCGTCATCGAAGAAGAAGGAGAGGGCGTCGGCATCCTCGGGGACCGAGCAGCCTGGCACGTCCGCACCTCCTTCGGCGCAGAAAGGCAGCGATGGCGCCCGCACCTCTCCGGCCCGGCCTTCCTAGCGAGGCCCATAGGAGCGTCTCCATGGGAGAGCGATCCCTGATGCCACGTCGGCTCCTAAGGCGCCCATCCCCAGCTCGCTGGCCGAGGCCCCGTAGGCTCCGGAGCTCCTGGCTTGTCCTTTCGCCACCATCAACCTGCAGGTCTTGGCGACGATGCTGCCTTCTTCTTTCGTCTCCCCGCCAGTTCGCGATCCTTCCGCCTCGCCTGACGTCCTGGAACATGCCCTTTATGCGCTGACCCGGCTGCGGGATGATCTTCAAGGCGCCGACCGTCACCTGGTGGCCAGGCGCCTCGAGCTGATCTCTGGCTGGTTGCACTCCGATGCGTCCATCCGGGCGGCGCTGAGCCAGGCCGTGGCGCTTCCGAGAAGGACAAGCAGGCCGCGCCCAAGCCATGGCTGCCCGCGAGGTGGCGTTGAAGGATGCCGAGGCTGCCCAGGATCGCTGCCGATCGCTGGAGACCATGCACAACGAGCGCACAGCCGAGGCTCGCGATAGCAAGGTAGAGGAGGAGAAGATGAAGGCCTGGGAAGACGCGGTCAATGGTCGTGACGCTGAACTGGAGCAGTTGGCGAGGGCGCAGGCCGCAGAGCGCAACCGCCTGGAGGAGCTGGAGAAGAAGATGAAGGCTGAGAAGGCCCTGCTGGAGGCCAAGGCGAAGGTTCTTGCTGAGGACCGCGTGGCCTTCAAGTCCCTTGAGGAGAAGTCCCGCGAGGCGCTGTGGGCACTCTACGAGAAGGGCTTGGAGAAGCCGCTGGCGACAGATGACGAAGGCCCTGCCCAACTGCTCCCTCATCTTGTCGCGGCGCTCGAGGACGTCGTCGACGGGATTGGCCCCATGGTGGAGGGGGAAGCCCGTGCGCTCTCTTCATCTGTTCTGACGCGCGTCTTCAGCCACCTCCGTCTTCGCGATCCTGATGCCGACCTTGACGAGCTGCTCGAGCCCGTAGATGAGGAGCGCGGCGCAGCCGCCGCCGAAGCCGTGAAGGGCCAAGTGGAGGCCTTGCTGAAGAAGTTCCTCGCCGTCGACCCTGCGCCCTCGACTGGTGGTGCCGCCGAACCTGCAACTCCGGCGGGCGGCACAGGTGAGGGCAACGTCGTCGTCGAAGGGGCACCCCTTGCGAGTGACGTCCGCGCGCCCGACTGCGCAAGCGCCCACCCTCTGCCAAGCCGCGCTCCGCCGCCTGCGGCTGCGGCCTCGGCTAGCCGTGCCCGGGTCCGACACCCCGCCGTCGCGCCCGCTTACTCCCGCCGGCCCTCACGCCGCTCGCCGCCTTCCTCTGCCCCTGCCCTTGGCCGCAGCCGCGTGACCGCGGCCGCTCCCCCCCCCATCGCTCCGTCCGGCGGCTCCGCCGTCGCCGGCGACCTCGCCCCATGTCCGGCGCCGCTCTGGCTGAGCCGCGCCGCGCCCGGTGGCCTCGTCCCACGCCAGGGCGGGCTACGCCCACCCGTTTCGACCGTCGCCCGGTTGGTCCCAATGGGCCACTGAACGTTGGGCCCGGCCCCCTGTTTAAAAAAAAGTAATTAAAGCAAATATTAATTAATTAATTAGCGAATTAGTTAATTAACCTAATCTAATTAACCCTGCTTAGTTACGTAATTAATTGTTAGATTAGCTTAACAATCCATGACATGTGGGCCGTTTGACCGAGTTGACCAGTCAACTTTGACTGGTCAAACTGCTGACTATACATGCTGACTGGACCCCCCTGGACCCACATGTCTGCCACAGGTACACTTCCGTGTACACTTGTGGGTACACATAGCCTTTTAGCTATTTAATTTCGAATTAATAATAATTTCATAATATTGTTTAAATGTTTGAAAAATCGTAGAAAATAATCCGTAACTCGGATGAAAAAGTTTTATACATGAAAGTTGCTCAGAACGACGGGCGAATCCGAATACGTGATCCGTTCGTTCGCCACACGTCCCTAGCATAGCAAACATCAAACTTTTCCACTCCGGTTTGTCTGTCCGAAAATGCCAAACTTCGGGAAAGCATTCCCGGATGTTACCCCCCTTCGCCGGTAGCGTGTAGCACCACGTTAGAACATGTCTAGCTCTTATCCTGTTATGCTCTTGCTTGCTATGTATTTACCGTTTCTCCCCCATCTTCTCTTCGGTAGACCCCGTGACGGCTACCGATGCCGCTGTGATCGACTACGTCACCGACGACCCCTCCTTCTTGTCTGAGCAACCAGGCAAGCCCCCCCTTTGATCATCCCGATATCGCCCATTCCATTCTCTCATGCTTGCATTAGATTTTGCTATTGTTATAGTTTGCTCCTATTCTGATGCATAGCCTGCTTTTGTAACCTGCTTATTGTTACCTACCTGCATAATGTTACCTACCTGCTTATCCTAAACTGCTTAGTATAGGTTGGTTAGTGATCCATTAGTGACCCCCACCTTGTCCTTGTTGCCCCTGCTTCATCATTGAAGACCCGATCAACGGGATCGAAGACCAGGCCCCGGCACCGCACATCACTTTCCCCTTAGTTGCTCGACACTACTGGGTTACTCTCGAGTGCCGAGGGTGAGACCTCTACAGCACTTCTGATGTTAACCCTGTAGTGTAGCTATTCGGTCGTGGTCATCGAGGGTGATTCCGCCTTAACCACTTCCGATACGACTCTGTCGTGCAACCCCTCAAGTGTGAAACTCGGGGGTGGTTCCTCTTACGTTCACCTTGATGATTACTTCAAGTGGAATTCATCGGGGGTGATTCCTCAGGTTTTCCCCTTGATGTTTGGACACACGGATACTTGGACTTTACCACTATTACTTGGAAAGACGGGTCGGCCCTGAGGGGTACCCGCGCGAGCTTAATTGCGAGTGATGTGGAGTCGGGTTGACCTGGAGGGTGCCCGCGAGATAATTACGAGGCGTGGCCGGGCATTCTTAGCCCTTGCCGCAAGTCCCCGAGACGGGGCGATGGGGTCACATCTTTCGTGAGTCTCTGCTTGTTACCGCGCGTTCCTAATCCACTACGATTTGGATATTTGATCCGAGGGGCCTCTGGCCTGATAGCACTAACCATCACGTGGGCATAGTATGGGTGTTCTGCGTCGTATGCATCAGCCGAAGCTTAATAGATGTTAGCGACTGAGCGGCGCGCGCCGGGTTGGACTGGTAAGCACCTGCCTTTTTAAAGGAGGTAGCTAGGTCTGCTCACCGGCCGCGTACGCAACGTGCAGGAGTTCCCGGGGAGATGGCCCATGACCCCTGGGGGCATAGGTTTAGTCCGGCGTGCTGACCTCTCTATTAAGCCTAGGTCGGGTTGCGGCGTATTGTTTGGCCGAGGCCGGGCATGATGCTACTAACTCAAGCTTTCCAAAGCAAAAAGAACCACTCAATTCTGAATTGATATGAGGAGTCAAAGAATTCCAAAACTGGCCTGAAAAACTGGAACAAACTGTGTTCGCGAACTTCGGAGGGCAAAAAGACCTATTTAGAAGCCGATTTTGAGGTGCCAAATATTGAAAAAGTTTCTACAACTATTTCCCAGGAAAGTGTGTCCGACCGGAGTTAATCGAGCGTGGTGGGTAAGTTGGTGCACCCCTGCAGGGAAGAAAACATCTACCGATAGCCTGTCCTACGGTAACGGACACTTGGAGTTGTATCCTGATCGATACAACTAGAACTGGATACTTGAGATAAGACATGGATATGAGAAATGGATAGTATGGCTCTGGGATTGCTTTCTCGCAGGGAGTCGACAAAGGATCTCTGGCCGAGGTTGATAACACTTCTACTACTTTACTTTGTGCTACTCTACTCCCTCCTGTTGCTGCAAGATGGTGGTTTCCAGAAGATGCTAGTCTTCGATAGGCTAGGTTTTCCCCTTCTCTTCTGGCATTCTGCAGTTCAGTCCACAGATACAACCCTTTTCATTGATACCAATGCATATGTAGTGTAGATCCTTGCTTGCGAGTACTTTGGATGAGTACTCACGGTTGCTTTGCTCCCCCTTTCTTCTTCTTTCCGGTTGGTGCAACCAGATGTCGGAGCCCAGGAGCCAGATGCCATCGCCGATGCCTGCTACTACATGGAGACCACCGACGACCAGGAGTAGTTAGGAGGCTCCTAGGCAGGAGGCCTTGCCTTTTCGATCGTTGTTGCTTTTGTGCTAGCCTTCTTAAGGCAAACTTGTCTGACTCATGTCTGTACTAAGATATTGTTGCTTCCGCTGACTCTTGTGTATTCGAGCTTATGTATTCGAGCCCTCGAGGCCCCTGGCTTGTAATATAAATCTTGTATTATTTTAATTTGTGTCTAGAGTTGTGTTGTGATATCTTCCCGTGAGTCCTTGATCTTGATCGTACACATTTGCGTGTATGATTAGTGTACGATTGAATCGAGGGCGTCACAAGTTGGTATCAGAGCCGACTGCCTGTAGGTAGCCCCCCTTCCAACTCTTTGGCCGAAGTCGAGTCTAGTCATTACAAAAACTTTTACTAACTTGGCTGTGTGTCTTACGGACCCACGTCGTCATTGGGTGGTATTAGGATCTTTTATTCCTCGTCTATACTCTGGGACTCTGATCTCTCTTCTATTCGGGTTAAAATAGATTTTACTAACTCTAACCTTAGGTTCTCGTAACTACTTCCTCCCGGAGAGCCCCTCATTCCAGATGGTCGCTTGGCGCACCAGAAGATTTTGACGATACTCTTCGATGTTTTCCCGAGACCCTTGTGCCCTTCGCCGTTGCAATTCCCTGCCACCGATGAATCCCTATGGATAGCCACATACACTTGCCGTCCAAACCTTCTTTTCCAATTGCTCTTGTTATTACAAGATTCCTTGTAATACTTTCAGGTATTTCGAGAATCCATTGTGCCTGTTGCGTTGCAGCTCCTTTTCCGCCTGAATACATGTACGAATAATTCCTCACAATTATCCGGGATTCGTTCATCCCAATTGTGTAGGTATTTCACAAAAGTCTTCGAAATACCATTCGATCTTCTGAAAATCCTCAGCAGCCTATTGTTGTTGAAATTCTTGTTTGCTTGCATTATGGTTAATTCCATATTTCTAGTAATCTTTGTTGACCTCCTCTGTCACTATCGTTTCGAGTCCCTTGATCCAATATGTCGCGAATGCTCGTAATACTCAATCAGATCCTAGCATTCATCCTTCCGGCTCAGACGTCAAATCAAACCTTGATTGATTGTTGATCTATATCGATTCAACCCAATTATCTTTTGATCACAGCCTCTGCTTCAGATCTTCTGATTTGAAAATCGTAATTCCTTTGTATTCAAGCTTTGAAGTTATCCAGTTATATCTATAACCCGATGCCTTTGAGATCTTTCTTCTTCTGGGTGAGTACCGATACTCACATCAGATGTTTTATGGACCGCCATATCCTTGGTTGGATTATTATCCAACAATGTCCTTCATATCCATTAAACTTGTGAGTTTTCCCCTTACACATAATGCCTTTGGTAAATACTATCATCTGCTTTTGTCAACCATGCTCTGCTTTCGAGCTGGTATATTTTAATCTTGAAGTTAGTGGTATATGTTCCTAAGATACCCCTACGGGTTGAACCTATGTGTAACGCCCGGATAATCATGCTACAGTAATCCCACGCTAATCATGCCACGTCACCTCAGTTACTGTTGCTAATCTCGCAGCGATTCGAAACCGATTCAAATTGAAAATTAAAATATGTAAAACAACCAAAGTTTTCAAAAGTTGAAACAAAAAAATGTTCGGTGGGTGCCCAATATTACATAGGTAATTATTGTGAAGTAGACACAATTTTATAAAATATTTAATTTCCCTAAATTAGATAAAACAGAAAAGGAAAATAAACAAAAGAAATAAAAACAGAAAACAAACAAAGACAAAAAAAGGGGTAAAAGCCCCCCCGGCCAACTGGGCCAGACGGCCCAGCTCACAGGCCAGGCCGGCCCGCCTGGCCCAGCCGGTCGAACCGCCACTGCCTTATCCCCACGGGAGGGGGAAACCCTAGCCACCTACCGCACCCACTCCCCCTCGATCCCCCTCTCCCTCCCCCGTCCTGGATCGGGATCGGGACACCCGAGGCCCCGGCTCATCCCCGCCGTCTCGCCGTTCGCCGGCGCCGCCCACCGGACTGCCCCGTCCTCATCTCCTCTCCGTCATCCCCTCTTCACCGAGCCGCACCCGCTCGTCATCGTCGTGTGCCATCACCGCCGCCCGAAGGCCCCGCCGTCGCCGACCACCGTCGCCGCTCGGATCGCCCTCCGCCTCGTGGTCCCCGACCTCGTCGCCCGCTTCCCCGACCTCCTCCCCGCGCCCCACTGCCACCTCCTACAGCTCCGTTGAGCAACCTTCCCACTTCCCCCTCTCTCCTTGGGTCGCCATGGTCACCTGCCGTCCCCGGCCCACGGTTCAGCGGCACTCCGGCCGCGCCCGTGCGCGCTCACCGCGCCCCTCTCCTCGTTCGCACGTCTCCAGCCCTTGCCGCGTCGCTCACTCCAAGCTGCCCGCGCCGGCAACCGCAGCTCCGCCGGGTGACCGCCAGGCCTCGCGCCGGCCTCGCACCACGCGACTGCTGGCGGCGCGTGCCACGCCCTGCCTCGTCACGGCTCTGTTCCGCACAGCGCCGTTGGCCACCATGGCCGCGTCCGGCCGTACCCCCCTCCGCGCGTTGGCCTTGCCTTCCCCGGCTGCGGCCACTAGCCTCCCCCGTCGCGCTCGCGCCTTCGCCTGCACCTGCCCCTGTACGCCCAGCTGCTGCTGCTCGCCGATCCGCACGCCTTCTGCTGCCACCGCGGCCACCCCTCCGCCGCTCCCTTGCCCCCGCGCTCCTCCCTGCTCCGGCCATGGCCTTGCCGTGGCCACCGGCCCCCTTGCTCCGGCGCCTTGCCGGTTCGTCCGCTCCTGGGCATGCGCCCGCTCGGGCGGAGCCCCGGTTAGCCCAGCGCCCGTAACCCGCAATGGCCCCTGGGGCCTATGACACATGGGCCCCGCCCAGAGAACGTTTTAATAAAAAAATGATTTAAAAAAATTAAATTAATAAAAACAAATAAATAATAATAAAGATAATTAATTAAGATAATTAATTAACTTAATTAATCCTGTTAATATTAACTAATTAAGATTAATTAACCTAATGACTAATTAACCTAATTAACTACTGTTAATTAGCTAACAGCCCCTGACAGGTGGGACCCACCTGTCAGGTTGACCAGGTCAACGGTCAACTGCTGACATCATGCTGATGCATTAATTAAATTTTGAATTAAATTAATTTATTAAATTCTAAAAATGATTTAAATCTTTAAAATTTGATATAAAATAAACCCTAGCTCGGATGGAAAAACTTTGTACATGAAATTTGCTCAGAACGACGAGACGAATCCGAATACGTAGTCCGTTCGTCCACCACACATCCCTAACATATCGAACTCGCAACTTTCCCCTCCGTTTCATCTGTCCGAAAATGCGAAACATCAGGAATACTTTCCCGGATGTTCCCCCCTTCGCCGGTACCACCTACTGCCGCGTTAGGGCACACCTAGCACCGCTCATTGTCATATCACGCATCGTCATGCTTATGTTTGCATTGTATTTACTGTTTCTCCACCCTCTTCTCTCCGGTAGACTACGAGACCGACGCTGCTGCTGCCCAGTTCGACTACGGAGTTGACGACCCCTCCTACTTGCCAGAGCAACCAGGCAAGCCCCCCCCTTGATCACCGGATATCGCCTATTCTTCTCTATACTGCTTGCATTAGAGTAGTGTAGCATGTTACTGCTTTCCGTTAATCCTATGCTGATGCATAGCCTGCCCTTGCTTCTACTGTTGTTACCTTTACCTGCAATCCTACATGCTTAGTATAGGATGCTAGTTTTCCATCAGTGGCCCTACATTCTTGTCCGTCTGCTGTGCTATACTATCGGGCCATGATCACTTGGGCGGTGATCACGGGTATATACTTATATACTCTATACATGACACCTGTGGTGACTAAAGTCGGGTCGGCTCGTAGGAGTACCCGCAGGTGGATCTTTGTGGCGGAGCGACATGGGAGGTTGAGACCACCTAGGCGAGAGGTGGGCCTGGCCCTGGACGGCGCCGGGTTACTTCGACATAACACGCTTAAGGAGTTCTTGGTATTTGACCCGAGTCTGGCCATTTGGTCTATACGCACTAACCAGCTACGCGGGAACAGTTATGGGCACTCGACGTCGTGGTATCAGCCGAAGCCTTCGTGACGTCAGCGACCGCGCGGCGCGCGCCGGATTGGACTGGAACGCCACTAGGCTAGGTCTACTTCTGGCCGCGTACGCAACGTGCAGGTGTGCAATGGGCAATGGGCCCAGACCCCTGCGCGCATAGGATTTAGACCGGCGTGCTGACCTCTCTGTTGTGCCTAGGTGGGGCTGCGACGTGTTGATCTTACGAGGCCGGGCATGACCAAGAAAAGTGTGTCCGGCCAAATGGGATCGAGCGTGTTGGGTTATGTGGTGCACCCCTGCAGGGAAGTTTATCTATTCGAATAGCCGTGTCCCTCGGTAAAAGGACGACCCGGAGTTGTACCTTGACCTTATGACAACTAGAACCGGATACTGAATAAAATACACCCTTCCAAGTGCCAGATACAACCCGGTGATCGCTCTCTAACAGGGCGACGAGGAGGGGATCGCCGGGTAGGATTATGCTATGCGATGCTACTTGGAGGACTTCAATCTACTCTCTTCTACATGTTGCAAGATGGAGATGGCCAGAAGCGTAGTCTTCGACAGGACTAGCTATCCCCCTCTTATTCTGGCATTCTGCAGTTCAGTCCACTGATATGGCCCTTTACACATATACCCATGCATATGTAGTGTAGCTCCTTGCTTGCGAGTACTTTGGATGAGTACTCACGGTTGCTTCTCTCCCTCTTTTCCCCCTTTCCTTTCTACCTGGTTGTCGCAACCAGATGCTGGAGTCCAGGAGCCAGACGCCACCGTCGACGATGACACCTACGGCACTGGAGGTGCCTACTACTATGTGCAGCTCGCTGACGACGACCAGGAGTAGTTAGGAGGATCCCAGGCAGGAGGCCTCCGCCTCGTTCGATCTGTATCCCAGTTTGTACTAGCCTTCTTTAGGCAAACTTGTTTAACTTATGTCTGTACTCAGATATTGTTGCTTCCGCTGACTCGTCTATGATCGAGCACTTGTATTCGAGCCCTCGAGGCCCCTGGCTTGTATTATGATGCTTGTATGACTTATTTATGTTTTAGAGTTGTGTTGTGATATCTTCCCGTGAGTCCCTGATCTTGATCGTACACATTTGCGTGCATGATTAGTGTACGGTCAAATCGGGGGAGTCATAAGTTGGTATCAGAGCCGACTGCCTGTAGGACTCCCCCTTTCCACACTCCTTGGCCGAAGTCGAGTCTAGACATTACAAAACTTTTACTAACATGGATGTGTGTCTTACGGGCCCACGTCGCCATTGGGTGGTACTAGGATCTTTTACTCCTCGACCTTTACTCTGGGACTCTGAACTCTCTTCTACTCGGGTTAAATGAATTTACTAACTCTAACACTAGGATCCCGTGACTGCATTCACCCCAAAGTTGGATAAGCCATAATTGTTTCTTAGAATAGTATTTTGAACAATTCACACACTGTCATTTGACTCCTTTGAAACGTCTTTGCTTTCAGATGGAACCCACGAGGCAGGCCGTGCGCCACACGATGGCCATTGGTGCCTCGGGATCACCTGCTGTGCTAGCTGAGATGATGACCTATCTGGGTTACCGCTGGCACCCTGAGTACACCGTCTACGAGGAGTACCAGGACTTTAACCAGGAGCAGTACCGTGCCATCGTCCACCTCTACTCGCGGGAGTATGACTCCACTACTGTGCTGCACACCGCTCATGGTGTTGGAGTGACCATCGATATGGCTGTCCACGATACTGCTTATGCTGCTCTGACACGTCTTCGTGGAGAGTATCGGGAGTTGGACACCTCCCCTTTCAGGCACATTGCTATCGCATCTGATGTTGGTGCGGAGGGATACTATACTGCTGCCTACTCCACTGTCACCCGAGAGCCCTTCTACCATCAGAACCTGGTTCTGCATGCTGATGGGCTGGATCGAGCTAACCGAGCTCTTCGCCACGAGTTGTACACCACCCGTCAGCACCTTTACCGTGCTCTGACGCTGTTGCACCCCTTTGTCCGATCTAGGGAGCTGCCCCGTTCTGCGATCTACCCAGCCAGGACTGTGATGCCCTAGGGTGTCGGCTGGCCAGATGTGAGAGGCCACTCTCCCGCACTTGGACCTCTTCTGCCACCTGAGCGTCAGGTTCTGCACCAGAGTATTCGCGGACCCCAGGTTGCTGACGTGGAGTTCCCGATGCGACACTACCAGCTTTCAGGCTACACCTACCTCCACAGTACCTCTTGGGACTGATGTAGGCTTGCTTGTTAGTGTTAGATGCATTCGCCGCAAGCCTGTGTGCCGCCTATGTTGTTTTAGTCTATGTACTGAACTCTGTGTACTGAACTCTATGCATGACCCCTTTTGTAAGTTATGCCGACTACTATGTAGTAGCTATCGTGCTCCTTTCATTATGCATGTTTCATCATGAATGATTCTTGTCTTTGCAAATTTCTCAATGCTGAACTACCCCTGTTATATATTAGCAGGATGGTTAGACCAGGTGGTCGTGGTAGTGGTGGCAATGCCCCACCACCACCTGAGTACATGGCTGGTATGATCCAACAGTTCGAACTAAACCGCCAATTCATGGAAAATATGATGGCTCGGTTTCCTCGCCCCAATATGGACCAGCAACCAACCCCAGTAACTCTGCATGATTTCATGCGCCTCAATCCAACTGTGTACCGCAGCTCAACTCAGCGTCTGGATGCTGATGACTGGCTCTGTGACATCACCTATGAGATGGAGTCTGCCGATGTAGCCCCTGCCAGCTATTTCACCTTTGCTTCCTTCTTCCTGAAGGGACCCGCAGCTCAATGGTGGGACAGCCACAGGCGTACTCTGCCAGCTGGAACAATCATCACCTGGCCAGACTTCCAAGCTGCTTTCCATGCCCGCTTCATTCCTCAGGGAGTCATGGACGGAAGAAGCGTGAGTTCCGCAACCTCACCCAAGGCAAAAAAACTGTTGAAGCTTATCAGCGGGAGTTTCTGGACTTGTCTCGCTATGCTGAAGAGGACATTGCAACTGATGCATGCAGACAGGAGAAGTTCCGTGATGGCCTTCAAGCTGACATCAAGCTCGCACTTCTAGTGCATGACTTTGCTGATTTCGCCACCTTGGTGAACAAGGCCATCAATGTCGAAACTGGTCTGCAGGAATACCAGAGCTCTCACAGGCGCAACCGTGACACGGGCTCATCTTCGGGCCCGCCCTCACAGAAGCGTAAGATATGGATCCCGAACAGCATGTACCGTCCAAATGCATCTGCCCCAAGGCAGACCGATGCTGCACCTCGTCTGCCTCCACCACCATCTAGGCAGTCAAGACTTCCAGCTCCACCATCCCAAGCTCCTGTTCCCACTCCCAATAATGGCTTGTGCTTCAGGTGTGGTCAACCAGGACACCGTGCTAGAGAATGCAACCAGAACTAGAATCAACTGGCCCTTCCAGCAACTGGCCATGGAAGCAACCAGCCCCGCAGCAATAAGGCCAAGTCTTATGGTCGTGTTCATGCCAACCACGTTGATCTCAACGAAGCTCAAGACCAGCCTGCTACTGTGATGGGTACACTCCTCGTAAATTCAATACCAGCATCTGTTTTATTTGATACAGGTGCATCGCATTCATTCATGTCAGAAGATTTTGCATACAAGCACGACGTTAAATGTGAGGAGATGAACACCTCGGTATTGGTCAAAACCCCCGTGGGACAGTGTCAAACCTCCCTGGTTGGCATCGACGTCCCCATGGAAATCGGAGGGCTGGAATTCTATGCCTCTCCCATTATCCTGAAGTCGTCTAACATCGACCTCATTTTGGGGATGGATTGGTTGAAAGCGCATACTGCTTCTATAGTTTGCGCCACTAAGACCGTCCATTTACTTCACCCTTCAGATGAAATAGTTGCTTACCAAGCTCATCTGGTGCAAAATGCCGAGGCCAGGCTCTATGCATTGAATGCCTTGAACGCCACACCACTCGAGGGCATTGAAAACATTCCCGTCGTGCGTGAATTCCTCGACGTCTTCCCTGAAGAACTTCCAGGGATTCCCCCTGCTAGAGCTGTCGAATTCATCATCGACTTGAAACCAGGCACCACTCCTATAGCCAAGCGACCCTACAAAATGCCGCCGCATGAACTCCTTGAGCTTAAGGAGGAAATCGACAAATCTCTTCGCAAAGGATTCATTCGCCCAAGTTGCTCTCCTTGGGGAGCACCTTCTCTCTTTGTCAAGAAGAAGGATGGGACAAACCGATTAGTTCAAGACTACCGTCCTATAAACCAAGCTATCATTCAGAATAAATACCCTCTTCCTCGGATCAATGATCTATATGATCAACTGGCGGGTTCATCAGTGTTCTCTAAGCTTGACTTGAGGTTGGGTTACCACCAGATCTGTGTTCGCGAAGAGGATATCCCAAAGACTGCCTTCGTGACTCGATATGGTTCATACGAGTACACCGTCATGTCTTTCGGTTTAACCAATGCTCTAGCCACCTTCTCTCGTCTGATGAACTATATATTCATGGATTACCTCGACAAGTTCGTCGTGGTTTATCTGGATGATATCCTGGTATTTTCCAAAACAAAGAGGAACATGCTGAACATCTTCGTCTTGTGCTGGAAAAGCTATGAGAGCATCAACTATATGCCAAGTTCTCCAAATGTGAATTCTGGCTACCCGAAGTAACCTATCTTGGGCATGTCATCTCTAAGGATGGTATTGCCGTCAACCCTGAACGAGTCCAGGCTATCCTTGATTGGACTCCTCCCAAGAACGTTAAGCAAGTCAGAAGTTTTCTCGGTCTCGCCAGCTATTGCCGTCGATTCGTCGAGAACTTCTCCAAGATCGCCAGGCCTCTGACTAACCTGTTGCATAAGGGCGTCAAGTTCCAATGGACAGACAAATGTCAGGAAAGTTTCCAGGCACTCAAAGACAAGTTGACTTCTGCCCCAGTTCTAGCTCCACCTGATACTAAGAAGGACTTCGTCATTTACTGCGACGCTTCTCGTCAAGGATTAGGCTGTGTCCTAATGCAAGACCGCAAAGTGATTGCTTATGCCTCTTGGCAATTGCGCCCTCACGAAGAGAACTACCCAGTTCACGACCTCGAACTTGCTGTTGTCATTCATGCGCTGAAGCAGTGGCGACATTACCTTCTTGGTAATCGTTGCGAGATATTCACTAACCACCAAAGTCTGAAGTATCTGTTTACTCAGCCAGACCTGAACCTCCGTCAGCAGAGATGGATGGAGCTTGTTGCAGACTTTGACTTGGGTATTTCCTATACGCCAGGAAAGGCTAATGTAATGGCTAATGCCTTGAGCCGCAAGTCTTACTGCAACCACCTCCAGGTTCACAAAGTTCAGCCCTCCCTTGTTGAAGAATTCAGGAAGCTGAACCTCCATATTGTTCCTCCGGGTGCACTCGCTCCCCCTCCTAAGGAGTTTCGCAAGATGAACCTCCGTGTTGTTCCGCAGGGTTCCCTCAATACCCTGGCCGTCGAACCAGATCTCTTGGACTCCATCAAGAGAATACAGGGATATGACTCTGAAGCCCACAAGATTAAGCGCTACCTTGCAGAAGGTAAGCCCTCATTCTTCACTATTGCTGAAGATGGCACTTTGTACTTCAAGGGCCGCCTAGTGGTGCCATGTGCAGAGAAAAACCTGGATATGACACAGGAAGTTATGAAAGAAGCTCATGATACGCCTCTATGTATCCATCCTGGTAGTACAAAGATGTACCAAGACATCCGTCAGAGATTCTGGTGGTCTAATATGAAGCAAGACATTGCTCGTTATGTTGCTGAGTGTGACGTTTGCCGTCGTATCAAAGCAGAACATCAAAGGCCTGCTGGAACTCTGCAACCTATCTCTATTCCTGAATGGAAATGGGACCATGTTGAGATGGACTTCGTCACTGGATTTCCCAAATCACAGAAAGGTAATGATGCTATTCTTGTCGTCATTGACCGGCTTTCCAAAGTTGCACATTTCCTGGCAGTCAAAGAAACGATCACTGCTAGTCAGTTGGCAATGCTCTATATGTCCAGGATTGTTTCACTCCACGGTATTCCATTGGTTATCAGTTCAGACCGTGGCAGCTTATTCACTTCAAGATTCTGGGCAAGTTTCCAAGAAGCTATGGGAACTCATCTGTCATTCAGTACTGTGTTTCATCCTCAGTCGCAAGGGCAAGTTGAACGCGTCAACCAAGTTCTCGAAGACATGCTTCGAGCTTGTGTTATTTCCTTCGGCAAGAAATGGGAGGAATCTCTCCCGTATGCTGAGTTCTCTTATAATAATAGCTATCAAGCTAGTCTGAAGATGGCCCCCTTCGAAGTGTTATATGGACGAAAGTGCCGAACCCCTCTGAACTGGTCAGAAACTGGGGAACGTCCACTCTTCGGTCCGGATATTATCCAACATGCCGAAGAACAAGTCCGCATTATTCGTGAGAATCTCAAGACTGCTCAGTCACGTCAGAAGAGCCAGTATGACCGTCATCATAAAGACATGGTCTATCAACCTGGCGAAAAGGCCTATCTTCGAGTTACACCAATGAAGGGTGCTCACCGCTTCGGGATCAAGGGCAAGCTAGCTCCTCGCTATATTGGCCCATTCACTATTCTCGAAAGGCGTGGAAAAGTGGCATATCGACTGGAGCTTCCGCCGAACCTTTCTCAGGTTCACGATGTGTTCCACGTCTCACAGCTCCGCCGTTGCTTCAAGGACCCAATCCGAGCAGTGGATCATGAAGTGCTCGAATTGCAGCATGACCTCTCCTATAAAGAGCATCCGGTCCGCATTCTCGACCAAGCTGAGCGCCGCACCCGTCAGAAGGCTATCAAGTTCCTCAAAGTCCAGTGGTCGCACCATTCTGAAGATGAAGCCACCTGGGAACGCGAGGATCGTCTTCGCGATGAATACCCCGCACTGTTTCCTTCTACCTCCTAAATCTCGGGACGAGATTTCTTGTAGTGGAGGAGATTTGTAACGCCCGGATAATCATGCTACAGTAATCCCACGCTAATCATGCCACGTCACCTCAGTTACTGTTGCTAACCTCGCAGCGATTCGAAACCGCAAATTGAAAATTAAAATATGTAAAACAACCAAAGTTTTCAAAAGTTGAAACAAAAAAATGTTCGGTGGGTGCCCAATATTACATAGGTAATTATTGTGAAGTAGACACAATTTTATAAAATACTTAATTCCCCTAAATTAGATAAAACAGAAAAGGAAAATAAACAAAAGAAATAAAAACAGAAAACAAAGACAAAAAAGGGGTAAAAGCCCCCCCGGCCAACTGGGCCAGACGGCCCAGCTCACAGGCCAGGCCGGCCCGCCTGGCCCAGCCGACCGAACCGCCACTGCCTTATCCCCATGGGAGGGGGAAACCCTAGCCACCTACCGCACCCCACTCCCCCTCTCCCTCCCCCGTCCTGGATCGGGATCGGGACACCCGAGGCCCCGGCTCGTCCCCGCTGTCTCGCCGTTCGCCGGCGCCGCCCACCAGACCGCCCCGTCCTCATCTCCTCTCCGTCATCCCCTCTTCACCGAGCCGCACCCGCTCGTCGTCGTCGTGTGCCATCACCGCCGCCCGAAGGCCCCGCCGTCGCCGACCACCGTCGCCGCTCGGATCGCCCTCCGCCTCGCGTCCCCGACCTCGTCGCCCGCTTCCCCGACCTCGTCGCCCGCTTCCCCGACCTCCTCCCCGCGCCCCACTGCCACCTCCCTACAGCTCCGTGTGAGCACCTTCCCATCTTCCCCCTCTCTCCTTGGGTCGCCATGGTCACCGCCGTCCCCGCCCGCGGTCAGCGCACTCTGGCCGCGCCCGTGCGCGCTCACCACGCCCCTCTCCTCGTTCGCCACGTCTCCGGCCCTTGCCGCGTCGCTCACCCATCCTGCCCGCGCCGGCAACCGCAGCTCCCCGCGTGACCGCAGCCTCGCGCCGGCCTCGCACCATGCGACTGCTGCGGCGCGTGCACGCCCTGGCCTCGTCACGGCTCTGTTCCGCACGCGCCGTTGGCCACCATGGCCGCGCTCCGGCCGTCCCCCCTCCGCGCGTTGGCCTCGCCTTCCCTGGCTGCGGCCACTAGCCTCCCCGTCGCGCTCCCGCCTTCGCCTGCACCTGCCCCTGTACGCCCAGCCGCTGCTGCTCGCCGATCCGCACGCCTCCTGCTTCCACCGCGGCCACCCCTCCGCCGCCTCCCCTTGCCCCGCGCTCCTCCCTGCTCCGGCCATGGCCTTGCCGTGGCCACCGGCCCCCTTGCTCTGGCGCCTTGCCGGGTTCGTCCGCTCCTGGGCATGCGCCCGCTCGGGCGGAGCCCCGGTTAGCCCAGCGCCCGTAACTCGCAATGGTCCCTGGGGCCTATGACACATGGGCCCCGCCCAAAGAACGTTTTAATAAAAAAATGATTTAAAAAAATTAAATTAATAAAAACAAACAAACAAATAAATAATAAAGATAATTAATTAACTTAATTAATCCTGTTAATATTAACTAATTAAGATTAATTAACCTAATGACTAATTAACCTAATTAACTACTGTTAATTAGCTAACAGCCCCTGACAGGTGGGACCCACCTGTCAGGTTGACCAGGTCAACGGTCAACTGATGACATCATGCTGATGCATTAATTAAATTTCGAATTAAATTAATTTATTAAATTCTAAAAATGATTTAAATCTTTAAAATTTAATATAAAATAAACCGTAGCTCGGATGGAAAAACTTTGTACATGAAAGTTGCTCAGAACGACGAGACGAATCCGAATACGTAGTCCGTTCGTCCGCCACACATCCCTAACATATCGAACTCGCAACTTTCCCCCTCCGTTTCATCTGTCCGAAAATGCGAAACATCGGGAATACTTTCCCGGATGTCCCCCCCCTTCGCCGGTACCACCTACTGCCGCGTTAGGGCACACCTAGCACCGCTCATTGTCATACGCATCGTCATGCTTATGTTTGCATTGTATTTACTGTTTCTTCCCCCCTCTTCTCTCCAGTAGACTACGAGACCGACGCTGCTGCTGCCCAGTTCGACTACGGAGTTGACGACCCCTCCTACTTGCCAGAGCAACCAGGCAAGCCCCCCCTTGATCACCAGATATCGCCTATTCTTCTCTATACTTGTTGCATTAGAGTAGTGTAGCATGTTACTGCTTTCCGTTAATCCTATACTGATGCATAGCCTGCCCTTGCTTCTACTGTTGTTACCTTTACCTGCAATCCTACATGCTTAGTATAGGATGCTAGTTTTCCATCAGTGGCCCTACATTCTTGTCCGTCTGCTGTGCTATACTATCGGGCCGTGATCACTTGGGCGGTGATCACGGGTATATACTTATATACTCTATACATGACACCTGTGGTGACTAAAGTCGGGTCGGCTCGTAGGAGTACCCGCAAGTGGATCTTTGTGGCGGAGCGACAGGGCAGGTTGAGACCACCTAGGCGAGAGGTGGGCCTGGCCCTGGACGGCGTCCGCGGTTACTTCGACATAACACGCTTAACGAGTTCTTGGTATTTGATCTGAGTCTGGCCATTTGGTCTATACGCACTAACCAGCTACGCGGGAACAGTTATGGGCACTCGACGTCGTGGTATCAGCCGAAGCCTTCGTGACGTCAGCGACCGCGCGGCGCGCGCCGGATTGGACTGGAACGCCACTAGGCTAGGTCTGCTTCCGGCCGCGTACGCAACGTGCAGGTGTGCAATGGGCGATGGGCCCAGACCCCTGCGCGCATAGGATTTAGACCGGCGTGCTGACCTCTCTGTTGTGCCTAGGTGGGGCTGTGACGTGTTGATCTTACGAGGCCGGGCATGACCCAGGAAAGTGTGTCCGGCCAAATGGGATCGAGCGTGTTGGGTTATGTGGTTGCACCCCTGCAGGGAAGTTTATCTATTCGAATAGCCGTGTCCCTCGGTAAAAGGACGACCCGGAGTTGTACCTTGACCTTATGACAACTAGAACCGGATACTGAATAAAATACACCCTTCCAAGTGCCAGATACAACCCGGTGATCGCTCTCTAACAGGGCGACGAGGAGGGGATCGCCGGGTAGGATTATGCTATGCGATGCTACTTGGAGGACTTCAATCTACTCTCTTCTACATGCTGCAAGATGGAGATGGCCAGAAGCGAGTCTTCGACAGGACTAGCTATCCCCCTCTTATTCTGGCATTCTGCAGTTCAGTCCACTGATATGGCCCTTTACACATATACCCATGCATATGTAGTGTAGCTCCTTGCTTGCGAGTACTTTGGATGAGTACTCACGGTTGCTTCTCTCCCTCTTTTCCCCCTTTCCTTTCTACCTGGTTGTCGCAACCAGATGCTGGAGTCCAGGAGCCAGACGCCACCGTCGACGACGACTCCTACGGCACTGGAGGTGCCTACTACTACGTGCAGCCCGCTGACGACGACCAGGAGTAGTTAGGAGGATCCCAGGCAGGAGACCTGCGCCTCCTTCGATCTGTATCCCAGTTTGTGCTAGCCTTCTTAAGGCAAACTTGTTTAACTTATGTCTGTACTCAGATATTGTTGCTTCCGCTGACTCGTCTATGATCGAGCACTTGTATTCGAGCCCTCGAGGCCCCTGGCTTGTATTATGATGCTTGTATGACTTATTTATGTTTTAGAGTTGTGTTGTGATATCTTCCCGTGAGTCCCTGATCTTGATCGTACACATTTGCGTGCATGATTAGTGTACGGTCAAATCGGGGGAGTCATACTATTCCTTCCCTAATCCGTGTGAACTCGAAAGAGATGTGAGCCATACTCTTCTGGTGCTTTACCAGATAAATCTTTCGCACTACAAATTCTTCGAAAGCGAGAAGTAAATGAAATGATATCCATTAAAGAAGTGGGAGTCGACCTTGAACTTTGTGTTCATGCCCATGGACACGATGTAGATCTTATCATGGAAGCTTCTCTTAAAATTAATTATCCCCTTGGTATAAGATCATCTTATATCTAGGATTTGATCCTTTGCAACCGTGGTTCTGACCATAATTGTTCCCCTTTGATTCCATTTCTCAGACAAGTTAAAGCACTTGTCTTCTGTAGATAAATGCATCTTCGCATCCTCTATTTTGATCTTCCATCGAGTATTACCCTCCGGTATCTCGAGAATAACAAAGAACCATGTTGCTTCCTACGAGTCTTCTTCTGGTATTGCTTCTCATCGGTTTCAGATTTCCCTGGGTTTTGAGTTGTTAGTCACTCGAGAACGCCGATAAGTGAATTGATTCCACACTCTGATTCTATAACTCTAAGTAATTTTTGTTGCTTACGAGTTTAATAATCCTTCAGGTCATTCCTAGCCTGGTCGGCTATGTCATTATCGTGCTAAATTTTATCTGTGCTACCTGGACCTTCTTCCCGGAACAGAATTTTTGACGATGAGCTAAGCTTATGTCGATCTTCCTCGTCATACCATTTCGCCTTAAACAACAAGCTTGCTTTTGAGTTTATGTCGTACCCATGGTTCCAATAACTTTTCACTTCATCATTCCTTTGACTTGATGTCATCGCCGATCGTTTACATCTTCCTGAAATCTCTCGACAATTGTGTCGTGCTCGTCAACATTCTGAGCTCTTCCAGCATATCAATCGAATTCAGATAAGAAATACCATCCTTGACCTTCGATGATCTGAGTTGTCATCGACAACCCCCTTGTCTTCTTTCCAACACATGTTTGATAATGTTTTGGTTATACCTTGGACTCCTTGCTATTCCTGCAATTGTTCTTTGAGTATTTCTTGTGATCTTCAACTCCAACCCCTACTTGGAACACCATGTTAATGCTACCTCGAAGCATGATTGAGGTATTCCGAATATCAACAAGAACATTGGAAGCACATTGTCGAATGTTTCTTGATCTATTATCCAAACACCGTTGTATGGGGAATATCATGATTCTTCCCTCCCCCCTTTTTATCTAAATGCTTTTGAACTTGCTGTCATAGCATGTATATCCTGCTCCGCTTCCCCTTGGGAAGGATATACTCCCAATTCTGGTGTGTAAACACATTTTCCTTTCCATTGGTCTGATTAATCCGATAATTTCATTTTCCTTTCCATTTGGGTTGTTTAACCTTCTTGTGATCTATATGATATAAGCAGAAATAATTCCCTGCTTATAAAACACCCCGATGTACAACCTTGTCAGTGAGACCCTGTTACTATTATTGATGACATTCCGGTAACCACCGATGGATGAGAACTTTGCCTATTGGTCCGCCTCGCCTTAACGAGCAGGAAAATGGTTCTCTTCGTCCCTCGCCCTTGGTACCAACGTTGTTGCCAACATAACTGACCGGCTATCCTCCGACATGCCTTGCTACCATGACCGTGCAATATGTCAACGTCCTTCCTACTTTTGAACCACAAGGTGGGCCCATAACCCACAGTTCCACAGGATCGAAATCTGACTCTCCTGTACATCCTTGATTTTGAACTATCCTTTGCATTTGCCTTCGTATGTAATTCACGAGCCACCCTCCGAGAGATGATCTATACCCGATACTCTGAACCCCCTTCTCACACGCTATTCAGGTATCAATCGTTGGTTCATTTGCTTGAAACTTCTTATTGTATCTTCTTATTTCCGCTCTCGATGTTTGAGAGATACCTCTGCCACATTTCCTAAAATGTTCACTAGATAAGTAACCCTACAAGGGTCCGTTCTCCCGAAGTTACCCCTTACTCCACCGCTAAAATCTCGGGACGAGATTTCTTGTAGTGGAGGAGATTTGTAACGCCCGGATAATCAAGCTACAGTAATCGCCTACTAATGATGCCAAGTCATCACTATTACTGTTGCTAATCTCACTTTGATTCAAAACCAATTCAAATTCAATTTTAAAATAAAGTCAAATAAATTATTTCTCCAAACAGTAAAACAAAAATGTTCGCTGGGTTGCAAATTTTCACTAACTAAATGTCATGAGTGATTCAACATCATTTGAGATATCTAATTTCCCCTGGGAATTAATGCAGTTCCAAATCAGCATTTTTAAATGCTTTTCCATTTGTGAAAAATCCAAATCAATTCAAACCCCTCCCAAACTTTTTGTGGCAGGTGCCAAATATTGTAATGTATTTATTTGGCCAAGTCCCACATTTTACAGAACTCCTTTCGGCAGCTCAAATATTGCATAACATTTTTCTGTAAAAGAAAAGAAAAGAGCAAAAGAAACGAAAAAGGAAAAGAGAGAAGCCACCCCCTTTGCCCACCGGGCTTTAGCCCACCCCAGCAAGTCGGCCCACTCCCCCGTCCTTGTCGTGTTCTCTCCCCACGCACTACTCCACCGACCACGCCCGAGCAGGGGTGCGTCCCCGTCGAACCCACCTCGTCGGCGCCGCCCGAAGGGGATAAGGGCGACGCCTCGGCCTCCCCCTTGCCACCTCTCCCACTCGCCCCCTCCCAGATCCACTCCCCTCTCTCCCTCACTCGCGCTCGCCCTTTCTCCCCACTGCCCGAGCACGCCCGCCGCCGTCCTCGTCGATCCCGCGGCCACCGGCCTCCCCATCGCCGGCTAGCATGCCCAGGAGCTTCCCCGCGGTCGTCCCCTTCGACTACACCGAAGAACCCGCATCGGAGCGCCTGCATCGCCGTCTTATTCCTCCTCTGTCTCGTCGGACTCCATCGACTACTTCGGCTCTTGCAGGCCTCCCCGAGCACGCTGCCATCCCCTACCGCCCCGCCGTGAGCACCGCATCGATTCCCCTCTCTTCCTTCTCTCGTTTAGCCGCCGAAGGCACCACACGCGACCTCCCGCAGCCCGCGTTGCCCGCGCATGCGCTTGCCGTGCCCACGGCCTCCATGCTCCTGCTGCTCCGGCCACCGCGCCGTCACGCGCCCGCAGCCGCACGTACCCCCTTGCAGCCCCCTCACTCCGCCGCCTGCAACCCGCCTCCGCCCGGCCCGTGCCTCGCCCCTCCCCTGCTCGACCCCGCCGGCCGCTGGCCCCGCCCCTGCGCCTACCTCCGCCCACGGCCACCGCAGGTAGCTGCTACCTTGGCGCCCCGCTCGCCTAGTGCTCGTGCTGCACGCGCCGGCCAGTCGCTGCGCGGCGCCCCGCCCGCGGGCTCGCCGCTACTGTTGCCGTGTCCCTGCACCAGCCCATAAGCCCGCAGCCGCCAGTGCCCTCCCGCTCGCCGGCTGCGCCACCGCGCGCGTCCACGCGCCCGACTGCGCAAGCGCCCGCCCTCTGCCAAGCCGCGCTCCGCCGCTGTCGCCTGCGGCTGCGGCCCCGGCTGGCCGTGCCAGGGTCCGACGCCCCGCCGTCGCGCCCGCTTACTCCCGCCGGCCCTCGCGCCGCTCGCCGCCTTCCTCTGCCCCTGCCCTTGGCCGCAGCCGCGTGACCGCCGCCGCTTCCCCCCACCGCTCTGTCCGGCGGCTCCGCCGTCGCCGGCGACCTCGCCCCGCGTCTGGCGCCGCTCTGGCCGGGCCGCGCCGCGCCCGGTGGCCTCGTCCCACGCGCGTGCGCGCTCCGCCCACCCGTGTCGCCCGTCGCCCGGTTGGCCCCAATGGGCCACTGAACGCTGGGCCCGCCCCCCTGTTTAAAAAAAGTAATTAAAGCAAATATTAATTAATTAATTAATCAGCAAATTAGTTAATTAACCTAATCTAATTAACCTGCTTAGTTACGTAATTAATTGTTAGATTAGCTTAACAGTCCATGACATGTGGGCCGTTTGAACGAGTTGACCAGTAAACTTTGACTGGTCAAACTGCTAACTATACATGCTGACTGGACCCCCCTGGACCCACATGTCTGCCACAGGTACACTTCTGTGTACACTTGTGGGTACACATAGCCTTTTAGCTATTTAATTTCGAATTAATAATAATTTCATAATATTGTTTAAATGTTTGAAAAATCGTAGAAAATAATTTGTAACTTAGATGAAAAAGTTTTATACATGAAAGTTGCTGAGAACGACGGGACGAATCCGAATAAGCGGTCCGTTCGTCCATCACACGTCCCTAGCATAGAAAACATCGAACTTTTCCCCTCCGGTTCGTCTGTCCGAAAATGCCAAACTTCGGGAAAGCATTCCCGGATGTTACCCCCCTTCGCCGGTAGCGTGTTGCACCGCGTTAGAACATGTCTAGCTCTGCCTGTTATCCTGTTATGCTCTTGCTTGCTATGTATTTACCGTTTCTCCCCAAACTTCTCTTCGGTAGACCCCGTGACGGCTGCCGATGCCGCTGTGATCGACTACGTCACCGACGACCCCTCCTTCTCGTCTGAGCAACCATGCAAGCCCCCGTTTGATCATCCCGATATCGCCCATTCCATTCTCTCATGCTTGCATTAGATTTTCCTACTGTTATTGTTTGCTCCTATTCTGATGCATAGCCTGCTTTTGTAACCTGCTTATTGTTACCTACCTGCTTAGTATAGGTTGGTTAGTGATCCATCAGTGACCCCCACCTTGTCCTTGTTGCCCCTGCTTCATCATTGAAGACCCGATCAACGGGATCGAAGACCAGGCCCCGGCACCGCACATTACTTTCCCCTTAGTTGCTCGACACTACTGGGTTACTATCGAGGGCCGAGGGTGAGACCTCTACAACACTTCTGATGTTAACCCTGTAGTGTAGCTATTCGGTCGTGGTCATCGAGGGTGATTCCGCCTTAACCACTTCCGATACGACTCTGTCGTGCAACCCCCCAAGTGTGAACCTCGGGGGTGGTTCCTCTTACGTTCACCTTGATGATTACATCGAGTGGAATTCACCGGGGGTGATTCCTCGGGTTTTCCCCTTGATATTTGGACACACGGATACTTGGACTTTTACCACTGTTACTTGGAAAGACAGGTCGGCCCTGAGGGGTACCCGCGCGAGCTTAATTGCGAGTGATGTGGAGTCGGGTTGACCTGGAGGGTGCCCGCGAGATAATTACGAGGCGTGGCCGGGCATTCTTAGCCCTTGCCGCAAGTCCTCGAGACGGGGCGATGGGGTCACATCTTTCGTGAGTCTCTGCTTGTTACCGCGCGTTCCTAATCCACTACGATTTGGATATTTGATCCGAGGGGCCTCTGGCCTGATAGCACTAACCATCACGTGGGCATAGTATGGGCGTTCTGCGTCGTATGCATCAGCCGAAGCTTAATAGACGTCAGCGACTGAGCGGCGCGCGCCGGGTTGGACTGGTAAGCACATGCCTTTTTAAAGGAGGTAGCTAGGTCTGCTCACCGGCCACGTACGCAACATGCAGGAGTTCCCGGGGAGATGGCCCATGACCCCTGGGGGCATAGGTTTAGTCCGGCGTGCTGACCTCTCTATTAAGCCTAGGTCGGGTTGCGGCGTATTGTTTGGCCGAGGCTGGGCATGACCCAGGAAAGTGTGTCCGGCCGGAGTTAATCGAGCGTGGTGGGTAAGTTGGTGCACCCCTGCAGGGAAGAAAACATCTATCGATAGCCTGTCCTACGGTAACGGACACTTGGAGTTGTATCCCGATCGATACAACTAGAACTGGATACTTGAGATAAGACATGGATATGAGAAATGGATAGTATGGCTCTGGGATTGCTTTCTCGCAGGGAGTCGAGAAAGGATCTCCGGCCGAGGTTGATAACACTTCTACTACTTTACTTTATGCTACTCTACTCCCTCCTGTTGCTGCAAGATGGTGGTTTCCAGAAGATGCTAGTCTTCGATAGGCTAGGCTTTCCCCTTCTCTTATGGCATTCTGCAGTCCAATCCACAGATACAACCCTTTTCATTGATACCAATGCATATGTAGTGTAGATCCTTGCTTGCGAGTACTTTGGATGAGTACTCACGGTTGCTTTGCTCCCCCTTTTCCCCCTTTCTTCTTCTTTTCAGTTGGTGCAACCAGATGTCGGAGCCCAGGAGGCAGATGCCACCGCTGATGCCTGCTACTACATGGAGACCGTCGACGACCAGGAGTAGTTAGGAGGCTCCCAGGCAGGAGGCCTTGCCTTTTCGATCGTTGTTGCTTTTGTGTTAGCCTTCTTAAGGCAAACTTGTCTGACTCATGCCTGTACTCAGATATTGTTGCTTCCGCTGACTCTTGTGTATTCGAGCTTATGTATTCGAGCCCTCGAGGCCCCTGGCTTGTAATATAAAGCTTGTATTATTTTAATTTGTGTCTAGAGTTGTGTTGTGATATCTTCCCGTGAGTCCTTGATCTTGATCGTACACATTTGCGTCTATGATTAGTGTATGATTGAATCGAGGGCATCACACCGGCGAGGGCTGGTACCCGGCGGGTCCCAGCATCGGGTTCCCAGAAGCTAATGACTCGGCCCTACAACCTTGTAACATTACCATTGTACCCCTGGGGGGTTCACCTATAAAACCCCCCAGGAGCCCTCATGCATACGGGCAATTCCTTCACTCGCATAGGCGATCATACACACAGACACCTAGCAAGCAGCACCCGAGGAGAGGGAGCTTCCTAAGCCTTGGCCAGCCTTCCTTCTTCCTCCGTACAGCTCTAGGAGCAACCCTGTACTATTACATATAAACCACACTCGGCAGGACTAGGGGTGTTATCTCTCCGGAGAGCCCTGAACCTGGGTATGTCTTGCGTCCCTTGCTCGCTCATGCCGACCCCGCCTCTGGAGCCCACCAGTGCCCTCGAGCCTCCTTCTCTCTTTAGCCATCCCTTGGCATCTGCCGTGCTCCCACCACGACAGTTGGTGCCCACCGTGGGGAAGCTCGACGTCCTGGCCGGGAGCATGCTTCAGAGGGGGCTCCTCTTCGACTCCGACGAGCCCGTCACGCTGGTGGACGACTTCATTGACGCACTCGCCACCTCCTTCGCCGCGCTGTGCATCTCCGACGCGCCTATGGCCGACGAGTACCCCAGCGAGGTACTTGACTTTTCCGACTCCCCCCTTTCCCTCGGCGGCGGCGCTCCCGCTGGGGCGATGGACCTCTGCGTGGAGGTTTTCATCACCGACACCGGCGCCGCTTCCTCGTCTAGTGTGGCGAGGAAGGCCGCCGAAGCCAGGGCCACAGCGGAGCGGGACAGGCCGCCCAACCCACTGCGCGCCATGATGCAGAGCCTTTGCGTCCCCATTGGCACTGACATCGACGCCTCTGGCATCGCCGAGGCCCGGAGGCCTCGACGAGGACCGCCAGCGCCTGCTGGATCTCACCGAGACGCTCGCTGCCACGCAGCGCCGCCTCGACTCCGCTCAGCTGGAGCGCAACACCGCATACGGCTTCACGCCAGACGCGCCCGAGCCAAGCCGGGTCGCCGACGTGCGGGCCCGGGGCGGCGCGATCGGGCGCGCCTTCGGCGCCGTCCTTCCCGTCTACGAGACTCCCGTGAAGAACATGCGCGCTTCCCAGGCAGCCGCGGTCGGCCTGGACCAGCTTGCAGGCGAAGAGCTGCAGGACCGCCTCAAGAGGGTGAACGACCTCCTCGCTGTGGCCAACGCGTAGCAGGACCGCCTCAACCAACTCGCCAAGCCGGCCGGATCCGACTCCGCCCGCGTCTCTGGACCCGGCGACTTCCAGCACACAACATCCTCGCCACCCGGCGAGGCGCACTCCGGCCGCACCCGGACCCGGCGCAACCCCGCCCCGACGACTGCTGGCAGCTTGGGTGACGAGCCGGCCTCGGAGGCCCGACGCCGACTCGACCCTCTGCTCCTTCCCAGCCGACGTCCGACTGGAGGCGACCCGGCCCCCCGCGGCGCGGTCACCGACCGGCTGGGCCCGCTCGCCATCGACGACACCGACGCCCGTCACCGCCTCGACCGACTCGCCGTCTCCCAAGAGCTGGAGGAGACCGGCCCCGTCAGACCGGCATGCTTCAGGTCGCGCATCTGGGGTGAGCCCTTTACTAAAGGGTTCACGCTCCCCCGCGACACCCCCAAGTACAACGGCACCGTGAAGCCAGAGGATTGGCTCACCGACTACACCACCGCCATCGGCACCGCCGGTGGCAACCGCCGCCTTGCCATGCGCTACGCGCCTCTCATGCTCCAGGGGTCGGCCCGCACCTGGTTGAACAGTCTACCGGAGGGCAGCATCAACGCATGGGTCGACTTGGAGCAAGCCTTCATGCGCAACTTCACCGGCACGTACAAGCGACCGGGCCGCCCCAGTCAGCTCGCCATGTGCGTGCAGGGGCTGGCGGAGACCGGCCGTGAGTACCTCGCACGCTGGACCGAGCTCCGGAACAGCTGCGAGGGCGTCCACTAAGTCCAAGCAATCCAATACTTCATCAACGGGTGCCGGGCCGGCACCCTCCTCAAGCACAAGCTCTTGCGCTCCGAGCCGGCCACCATGGCCGCACTCATGGTGATGGCGGACAAGTACGCCAACGCCAACTCCGCCATGAAGATCCAGGTGGTGCTGGACAAAGCCGGCAAAGCTAAGCCGATTCCCCCCCGAAGCCGGCCGGTGAAGGCAGCCGGCAATAGCACAACCAGCAGAACAACAAGCGCAAGGCCGATCAGCCGGCCCAGCGCTACGACAACTGGCTCGTCGCGGCCGCCGAGCAGGCACCCGTAGCTGACCCGGCCACCAAGCGCCGACAGACCGGCAAGACGACGTGGCAACCCACCATGAGTTTCGAGGAAATGCTCGACGCTCCCTACAAGCACTACAGCGGCACGAGGCCGTCCAGGCACACGCTTCGGCAGTGCGCCATCACCAAGCGCATCCTGAGGGGCGACATCTTGCCTCCTCCGGCCCCGGCTCTAGGAGCGGGACAACCGCCTCCACCCCCTCCGCCGCCACCGGCTGGCGGCGCGATGCGCGATGATGCCTAGCCGGCCCAGAACGCGACCTACGTCATCTTCACAAGCCTCGGCGACGACAAGCGTAGCGAGCTCCTCCTTCGGCAGGAGGTGAACACCGTCATCCCAGCCAAGACGGAATACGTTCACTAGTCGGAGCACCCGGTCACCTGGACTTGGGAGGACCACCCGGCCGTCATGCCGAACCCGGGTGGTTACGCCCTCGTCCTCGACCCCACCATCGTCGCGCCTCGGTGCACGTGCAAGTTCTCCCGGGTTCTCATCGACAGCGGCAACAACATCAACATCCTCTATCGTGACACCAGGACCAAGCTCGGCCTTGAGGCCAAGGACCTGGAGCCAACCCGGACGATCTTCCAGGGCATCGTTCCCGGCCTCTCCTGCTCCCCGATTGGCCGGATCTGGCTCGACGTCCTGTTCAGCGACAGCAGCCACTTCCGACGCGAGCCGATCTGGTTCGAGGTGGTGGACCTGTCCAGCGCGTACCATGCGCTGCTGGGCCGGCCCGCGCTCGCCAAATTCATGGCGGTTCCCCACTATGCCTAACTGAAGATAAAGCTGCCGGGTCCGAAGGGCCTCATCACCGTCACCGGCGACTACCGCAAGTCCATAGAGTGCGCCCGAGACGGCGCCAAGCTGGCCGAGTCACTGGTCGTAGCCGAGGAGCGGCGCCAGCTCGACAGGATCGTCGCCTTGGCCCAAGAAGCGTCTGCCGCACCGGTCCCGGCCGAGGACCCGGCCGACGAGGCCTCGTTCAAGCCCTCCAAGGAGACCAAGAAAGTGAAGCTGAACCCGGAGGACCCCAGCTGCAGCAAGTACGTTGTCATGGGCACCCGCCTCGACAGCAAATAGAAAGGCGAGCTCGTCAACTTCCTCCGTGAGAATCGGGATATTTCGCATGGACCCCAAAGGACATGCCGGGTATCCCGGGGAAGTACGCCGAGCACAAACTCCACGTCCGCAAGGACGCCAAGCCCGTCCGTCAAACCCTGCAACGTTTTTCCGAAGAGAAGAGAAGGACCATCGGTGAAGAGGTCGCCAAGCTTTTGGCGGCCGACTTCATCATGGAAGTGTTTCACCCCGAGTGGCTGGCCAACCCAGTCCTCGTCCTGAAGAAGAACAAGACGTGGCGCATGTGTATCGACTACACCAGCCTGAACAAGGCCTGCCCCAAAGACCCGTTCGCCCTCCCGCGGATCGACCAAGTCATCGACTCCACTGTCGGGTGTGAGCTCCTGTCAGTCCTGGATGCTTACTCCGGCTATCATCAGATCAAGCTGGACCCGGCCGACACCCTGAAGACGTCCTTCATCATGCCCTTTGGGGCGTATTACTACATCACCATGTCGTTCGGTTTGAAGAACGCTGGCGCCACCTTCCAGCGCTCCATGTAGAAGTGTCTGCTGCCGCAACTCGGCCGCAACATCCACGTCTACGTGGACGACATCATGGTGAAGACCAAGCAACACCTCACGCTCCTCAACGACCTGAAGGAGACCTTCGCCAACCTGCGCGAGTACAAGGTCAAGCTCAACCCGGAGAAGTGCGTTTTCGGCGTCCCAGCTGGAAAGCTACCCGGCTTCCTCGTCTCGGAGCGCGGCATTGAGGCAAACCTAGAGAAGATCAAGGCCATCGAGCGCATGCGCAAACCGGCTCGGCTGCGCGATGTCTAGAAGTTCACTGACTGCTTGGCCTCGGTCAGCCGGTTTCTCAGCCGGCTGGGCGAGAGGGCCTTGCCCCTGTATCAGTTGATGAAGAAAACGATGTCGTTCGAATGGAACGACCAGGCGGATGAGGCTTTCCGGGATCTTAAGCGGATGCTCTCCACCGCACCAGTCCTGGCCGCACCAGCCGAGAAGGAGCCGCTATTGCCCTACATCGCCGCAACCTCACGGTCGGTCAGCATGGTGATGGTGGTCGAGCGACCAGAGAAGGACAAGGTCCAAGCCGTCCAACGTCCCGTCTACTACCTGAGCGAGGTGCTCTCCGCCTCGAAGCAGAACTACCCGCACTACCAGAAGATGTGTTACGGCGTGTACTTCACCGCCAAGAAGCTCAAGTAGTACTTCCAAGAGCATGTCGTCACTGTGGTCAGCACGGCCCCTCTCGGCGAAATCATCGGGTGCCGGGATGCCTCTGGCCGGGTCGCCAAGTAGGCGCTCGAGCTAGCCGGCCACACCATTCTGTACGAGCCCCGCACTACAATCAAGTCCCAAGCTTTGGCCAACTTCCTCGTCGACTGGACCGAGACCCAATACTTGCCGCCGCCACCGGACTCAACGCACTGGTGCATGCACTTCGACGGCTCGAAGATGCGAGTCGGCCTAGGGGCCGGCATCGTGTTGTCCTCCCCCAAGGGCGACCGACTCAAGTACGCACTGCAAATCCACTTCGCTGCCTCCAACAACGTTTCTGAATACGGAGCCCTTGTGCACGGCCTCCGGCTTGCCAAGGAACTCGGCATCCGGCGCATCCTGTGCTACGGCGACTCGGACCTGGTGGTGCAGCAGTGCTCCGGCGAGTGGGACGCCCACGACCCAAACATGGCAAGCTACCACTTCCTCATCCAGAAGATGTCTGGATTCTTTGCGGGCTGTGAGTTCCTCCACGTCCCGCACGCAGAAAATGAAGCGGCCGACACGCTCACCAAGATCGCCTCGTCCCGGCAGTCCATTCCGTCCGGCGTCTCCCTCGAGCATCTACACAAGCCATCCATCAAGCCGTCTCCGGACTCCGAGTCCATCCACATCCCAGGCGACCCACCCGCGCCTCAACCCGGCCCAGGGGCCGCTCCACCCGACTCGGCAGCGCGTCAACCCGGCCCGGGGACTGCCGAGCCCGGCTCGGGGACTGTCGAACCCGACCCGGGGGCTGCTGAACCCGGCTCGGGGGCTGCCGCCCCAGAACTCGAAATGGTGGACGTCTTCACCGTGGTGACGGCGCCATCCTGGGCCCTGCCCATCTCAGAGTTCCTGGAGAACAGGGTCCTCCCCATGGACGAGATCGAAGCTCGGCAAGTGCAGCGCCGAGCGTCCGCCTACAGCATCATCAACAACGAGCTCGTCAAGCGCAGCTCCACCGGCGTATTCCAACGCTGCGTCGAGCAAGACAATGGCATTGAGATCCTCCTCGACATACACAAGGGCGAGTGCGGGCATCACGCCGCCTCGCGGTCCCTGGTGGCCAAGGCTTTCCGCCATGGTTTCTACTGGCCCACGGCCCTCGAAGACGCAGAGTCGCTCGTCCTCAAATGCGAGGGATGCCAGCGCTTCAGCAAGCGCAGCCACCAGCCGGCGTCGGCACTCTGGACCATCCTGATCGCCTGGCCCTTCGCGGTCTGGGGACTCGACATGGTGGGGCCCTTCAAGACCGCCCGAGGCGGCATGACGCATTTGCTGGTGGCGGTGGACAGGTTCACCAAATGGATCGAAGCGAGGCCGATCAAGAAACTGGACGGGCCAATGGCCGTTCTATTCGTCAAGGACATCGCGGTGCGCTACGGCATGCCGAACAACATCATCACAGACAACGGCACCAACTTCGCCAAGGGCGCGCTCGCGCAGTACTGCTCCGTCTCCGGCATCCACCTCGACCTAGCTTCCCTTGCACATCCGTAGTCCAACGGCCAGGTCGAGCGGGCCAACGGCCTCATCCTATCCGGCATCAAGCCGCGACTCGTCGAGCCGCTCATCTGTTCGCCCGACAGTTGGCTCGATGAGTTGGTGGCCGTCCTCTGGAGTCTCCGCACCACGCCAAACCGGTCGATCGGGTTCACCCCGTTCTTCCTCGTCTACGGAGCAGAAGCCGTCATCCCGACCGACATCGAGTTCGACTCGCCGCGCGTCATGATGTACCCAGAAGCCGAAGCCAAGGAAGCCCGCGAAGACGGTGTCGACCTGCTCGAAGAAGCACGTCTCCTAGTGCTCAGTCGCTCAGCCATCTACCAGCAAGGCCTGAGGCACTACCACAGCAAGAAGATCAAGCCCCTCGCTTTTCGGGAGGGAGACCTCGTCCTCCGGCTCGTCCAAGAGCAGACCGGCCAACACAAGCTGTCCTCCCCATGGGAGGGCCCCTTCATCGTCAGCAAGGCCTTGTGCGATCGCAACGTGTACTACCTCATCGACGCCCGCAAGACAAACAAGCGCAAGAGGGACACCGCCGGCGAAGAAACAACCCGGGCATGGAATGCAGAGCTCCTCCACCCGTTTTACAGTTAGCCGTGTGCACGTATGTATCACTGCCTTTTGTAATCATCTGAAAACTATGGGATCCCCGAACGACGCTCGGGGGCTGCCCTTTTTGCGACCAAGCTATTGTGTCTTCTACGTCTGTGCATTACTTTCCTCTTAAGCCAACCCGACCACCGGGTCGACTAGCTCAACCCAGGGGCTCGGGGGCTGGCCGGCTTGGCCACCCGCCGTTCTCCTTAGTGGCTCCTGACGCGTTGGATCGCCATGGCCTCTCACTTCGCCCTAAGCCGCAGAACCAGCTTCGGCTGTTGGCTGGCAAGCGCATGAGACCAAAGCACCGGCGCGCCACGAACACTAACTCAGAAACCGCCGGGTCGCCCAACCCAGCTCCGCCACTTTAAGTTTCTGCATGACCGGCAGATCGCCAGCCCGGCCCCGCCGGATCGCCGCCAGCTGGCCCAGTGGGTGTTTTGCTCACGCTCAACGTTTCAAAAGCCTAAGTATTGCACGCTCCTCCCAAAAGCCGAACCCCTTGTCACGGACCGGAGCCTCGGCCGTCAGACTCGCGGGGGCGGGGGGGAACCAAAGGGGGAAAGTTGCGAGAGAACTGCTCCAGAGACAAAAAGCAAGAGCGGAGGCATCCACAAAGTTTTTGCATACCGCCGGGTCGCTCAACCCGGCCTCGCCACTTTAAGTTACCGCACGACCGGCTGCTTGCCAACCCGGCCCTGCCGGATTGCCGCCAGCCGGCCTAGTGTGTGTTTCGCTCATGCCCAACATTGCGAAAGCCTAAGTACTGCATGCTCCTCTCAAAGGCCGAACCCCTTGTCACGGACCGGAGCCTCGGCCGTCAGACTCGCGGGGCAGAAGCCCAGGAGGGGAGAGTGCAGGAAAACGGCTTGGAAAACAAAAAACAAAGGCGCAAACATCCACAAAGCTCATATATCATAAAGTCAAAAACAGGCCCAAGGCTAGAGTTCATTACACCCAGTCAACCCCCAGTGGGTGGGTGGACCTGGTACCTAACAATTTTTTTACGAAGTTAAAAATCAGGCATTCCCGCCGTCGGATCACGCAGCTCCCGGGTCCGCTGAGGTGCCGGTATCCTCCTCCCCGGCGTCCGCGTTGCGGTAGACGTCCGTCTCCTCAGAGCTGCCCTCTGGGTCGTCCAGAAGCAGGCCGTAGTCGTCGGCAGGCACGACTCTGCCATCCTCCGCCCGCTCCGGCTGGAACTCGTCATGGAAGGCGAACCCGGCGATGTAGCTGGCCCGGGTGGCGATCCGTCCGGCCTCCGCCTGCAGCTGGCCCTCCGAGCCGGCTCGCTGGCCCATCAATGCATCCAGCGCCAGGTCCGGATGCCAAGACACCGTGAACATGAGCGTCATCTCGGCGTCGGCATGAGCGGCGGAAACCCGCCACTCATGAAGATGGTCCAGGCCCGCCTCCAACCACCTTACCAGTCGCGTGAAGCTGGCCGACGCGACGGCACCCGACCAAAGGGCCACCGTCATTGCCATGCTGGCTTCAGAGAGCCGCCCCATATGCTCGCTCAAGACTCGCAGACGGGACTCGGCGGCGGTCACGATCTCCGGGAAGGTCCAGGCCACCCGCGGGTCAGTCCCGGAGCCAACGATCCCTTGCGGGTCGCGTTGTCGGATCTGGGGTTCCGGCAAAACCCTTAAGGTTTGAACTCTGGGGTGCGCGCGAAGTTCTTTCCCTCCTACCGATCTACACCCTAGCTCGCTAAGATCTCGCGGACGAACTCGACGATCTCGCGACACAGAAAGACACGAGATTTATACTAGTTTGGGCCACCGTTGTGGTGTAATACCCTACTCCAGTGTGGTGGTGGATTGCCTCTTGGGCTGATGATGAACAGCACAAGGGGAAGAACAGCCTCCTGAGGTTGAGGTGTTCTTGTGCTTGGTGACTTAGCGGGTAAGAGCGGGGTGAACTGCTCGATTGCCCCTACTGTGGTGGGCTAGCTCTACTTATATAGGCCCTGGTCCTCTTCCCAAATATTGAGTGGGAAGGGAGCCAACAACGGCGGGCAAATTTTAAGGGGGACAGCTAGTACAAGCTATCCTGCAAAAGTGGTCTTCGCCTGCGAAAGGTTCTGGTGGTGACGCCGTCTTGGGCTCCATGATGACCTCCGTCTTGCCATCCTCCTGGTCTTGGTCTCGTTGCACCGATATGGAAACCTTCGCCTGATGCCTCGGTACTCGGTGCTTGCCCTGGCCCCTTAGCACCAAAGAGGAAACAAGGACGCTGGCGCCCGCCTAGTGTCGATCATCATGGCTCACGTCACGACAGCCTCACGAGGTTTGCCCTGCCTTGATATCTCCGCTCCTCGCGAGGCAGCCAGGAGAGGCCGCTCCTGAGGAGGTCTTGTGTCGTCCGCCTCGCGAGGCTTGCCCTCCCGAGGTCTTGAAAGCCTTGTTTGATGAAGATGGGCCGTACAGGCCCGCTAGCATAGCCACGCTGTGGGCCGCAGGCAGGCAAGTCTGGGGACCCCGTTCCCAGAACGCCGAAAGTAGCCCCCGGGCCCAAGGTGCGCTCGGGCTTGGCTTCGAGGCGAAGCCAAAGGCCAAGTACGGAGCGCATGGGCCCAAAAGCCTGCGGCCTTGGTCGACGTGTGCGGTTTGATTGGACGTGGGCGCTCCGCTTCCCCCGCTGCCTCGGCAACTGCTCGATTTGACAAGTCCCTGTGACATGCAAGGAAAATCATCATTACCTGTGATCGTGGGAGGCGGCGGTTGGCCTTCTTCCGCTATAAATGGGGAGGGGGGCGGAGCCCCCGTCGCCCATCTCTTTTTGGTTCACTTGCTTCTTCCTCCTTGCTCCACTGCTAGCAGCAAATGGCGCCATCCGAAGGATCTCCGCTGAAGAGAAAGGAAAGCCCCCCCCCCCCCCGCGATGATCCAGGGCAGCTTTCCGCCGAAGAAGAGGCCGGTTCACCGTCGCGACGAAGCAGCGATGCAGGTGGTGACGAGGCCTTGGTGCGAGCGGGCCTCCTCTAGGGTACCCGCTACCTTGTAACGTCCGAGCCGAGGGCTCAGGAGGGCGGAGCGATGAGGCGGCGCCGCCGGCCGCGCACCGTCGTCGCCGCGCCGTGGCGACACGCGCCGTCGCCCCTGGAATCCACACCTCGGATTCCTCGCGCGAGCTTGTGCTATGGGCGCCGATGCCCCCAAGCTCTTGGATCCGCTTCCCGCGGTTCTTCTCCGACGTGATGCCGCCGAGGAGGCCTCTTGAGCTCTGGCTGCAGCATGCCGACTGCAATGCTCCGGCGGCCGGAGCAGAGATCAAAGCGGTCCCCGCCGGCAAGATCTTCATGACCCGCGGCTGTGGCGAGGTTGCGCAGGTTTGCTGTGCGGAGGGCGCCCTCACGATTCACTTTGAGTCCAGCAGTAGCAGCCCTGGGAGTCTAGCGACTCTCTTGAGCTTTACGAGACTCCGGAGACGAGCGACGATAGCTACGTGCCCCCGAGCTCTCGCCGGGCTCGGAGCGGGGCCGCAGCGTCCAGCAGCCGCCGCTGATCTGGATGGGGTCAGCGCTGGCCTCCCGTGGACCACTGTTGATGATGGCGTCCGCCACGGGAGGGTGTAGATAGGATTCCTCTTAGTTCTTGCTTTTTTTTGCTTCCTGCGAAGAATCATGAAGTACCCCGTGGGGGTGTTTAAAGGGTCTGTAATGTCTTTTGCGCATATCTTCCATGTTATGAAAATTTGCGAACGCATGTCCTGTTAAGGCTTGGTCTCCCCTTTCCATCCTCGCGATAGCTTGTTGCTCTACGCCGACAGGTCCCAGTCCCCAGGCAGGCTGCAGCCGTCGCTGGTATGCCAGGTCGTGTGCCGTGGTCAAGGCCAGGAGGTGAGCGGCCCGAGGTCCAGTAAGAGCCCCTGAGGCGCGATGCTCAGGAGGTCCCCCTTAGCGCCAAAGCAGCTATGGTAAGGTAGGAAAGGGATGCGATGTGGCCACAACAGGGATGCGGCAAGCGTAACGCCTAGGTTCCAACAACTTAGTTGTTCCGAGCTCGTGACTTATCTTGGCAGTTCGGGGTCGATTCTAGGCGCTGCGCCAGACCTGTGTGCAATCATCCGCAACGTAGCTAGGTTAGGTCCGTACGGGTCCTCCCCCTTCCAATGCTTTCCTTCGTGCTCTACGTCCTCAGGTCCCGGCCCTCGAGTCAGCTCAGCCGCCGCTGGTATGCCAGGTCGCGATGCCCTCCACCTCTTCTTGGGGTGAGGGCTGGAGAGCCAGTAAGAGCTCCTGAGTCGCGATGCTCAGGAGCCCCCCTTTTAACGTGCAAGCGGATTGCTTGGAAGGGGTGGGAGCTCGCGGTGCCTCTTGGTGCTATCCTCATGGTATTCCTGCGAGCCAGCACAAGGAGAAACATGGTTTTGCCGTTATGGTTGCCAGCCTGCCGCTGGTTGCTCTGTGAGGAGATGAAGGCACTGAGGGCCTGATGAGGTGACGTGCGCGGGGCGTGCCGTGAGCCAGAGCTCGACCGCTCAGGTTTGTCGACGTGGCAGGGACGGACCCATGCACCAGCGCCGTGCCAGTGTGAGGAGGCCCCGAGGGAGGCGACGATCGAGCAGGCGGCAATCATAGGCAGGTTAAGCATGGACGGCAAATCAGCTTGGGTAAATGCAGAAGGATACATGCCACTGGGTCAGGCCCGAGTGGTTTGGGGATGATGCAGCCAGAGGGGCGCCCCCAACGGGGTAAACTAAGGACATAACCAAAAGGGATACCTGCCACAGGGACGGACCCACGCGGCCTGGGAATAATGCAGCCCGAGGGGCGCTCCCAGCTAAACGAACTTGGAAAATGTCACCTGGTTCTGTAGAGGAAGGAGAGTTGGTGCAGCTGAAGGCGTGGCGGAGGAATGGCTCCTCATGAGCCACTGGGGCCCTGAGCCTCAGGAGGCTCTGGGGGCTCACGTGGTTCCTTGAGGACCGTCTCCATCTCTGACAGGACAGCGTGGTGCCTGGCTTCCTGAGCTGCCAGGACACGCCGCAGGTTGTGCTGATAGGCTGATGACATGCTCGGCAGGCCAAAAGGCATGCGAACGTAGCTGTGTGGTGGACCCTCGCAACGGCCCACGCGAGAAGGCCAGAACAACTCCTGAGATGCGGCCCTGTTGAGCCCTGGTACGTCGATGCAGACGCGCAGCCCGGCATCCTCGCCTGGATGGGGAGCTGCGCCTCGTGAGCGGCGGTCGCCGCACATGGCCCTTGCGTCTTGCAGTTCCTGAGTGGTCTTGGTGATGAACTCCTGAGTGGTGGGCACTCCTTGCCCTGTATTCTCCTGAGGGAAACGTGCCGCGAAGCACGCCTCCAAGTGGTGCCCGAGCGCCTTCCTCATGATGTTGGCAAGGTCTGAGGCCCTCCAGAAGAGAGCCCCCGAGACCTGCCCGAGGAGGGCGCCGGGCGCGCCTTCCTATGCGATGGAGGGAGGTGCCCCTGGAGCGGGCGCTGATCCTGACGAGGTTCCAGCCGCGACGCCACCCTCCTGAGGTCCGGCGCGGCGCAGCTGCTTCTTCTTCTTGGGGATGGCCTCGAGAGGATCCTCGCTCTTGCTGTCGGGGTCGTCGATTGCGGCAGCTTGAAAGGCGCGCTCGAGGGAGCACACTGCATCTCTTTCTTCGCACGGGACCGTGATGATTCCGCCGCTCCCTGGCATCTTGAGAACATTGTAGCCGTGGTGCGTCACCGCCCTGAACTTGGCCAGGGCCGGATACCCGAGGATGGCGTTGTATGGCAGACGGATGTGCGCTATGTCAAAGTCGATGAGCTCGGTGCGGTAGTTCTTGCGTTCCCCAAAGGTGACAGGGAGGCGGACCTGCCCTATCGGTGTGGTGGAACCGTCGGTCACTCCTGAGAAAGGCTTGGTAGGCTAAAGCTGCTCATACGGCACTTGAAGGTTGTCGAATGTGTCGACGGACAGGATGCTAAGCCCTGCGCGGCCGTCGATGAGGGTCTTGGTAACTTGCACATTGCTGATGACTGGTGAACAAAGCATCGGGAGGGTGCCGGCGGTGGCTGCGCACTTGAGCTGATCTGCCGAGTTGAAGGTGATGGCGCACTGGGACCACCTGAGCGGGCGCGTGGCCTCGAGCTTGGGGAGGACTGTATTCACCTCACGAGCGAACTGTTTGAAGATGCGCTGCGAGGCTGGGGCCTGGGCTCCGCCCAAGATGCAGGCGATTGCACGCGGCTCCTGGAAGCCCCCAGCCCCCTCGTCTTGATGGTGGTCGTCGTTCCTTCTTGGTGGTGGCGGTAGCGGGGGAAGACCGGCGTTGCCCTGAGGACGATCCTCACGAGGCTGGTCCCTCCAGGCGGCCTCGCGAGGATGATCCTGCCAGTGGTCCTCACGAGGCCTGTCGCGCCATTCTTGGCGCGGGCCACGGTCGTTCCAGCGTCCGCCTCCACGTCCTCCTCCTCGGCCGTAGCCCCGGTCGCTGCGCTCGGGGCACCGACCGAAGCGTCCTTTGCGAATGGCTCATGGTTCTTGACAGTCGCTGGTGTTGTGGGTGTTCAGGTTGTGGAAGGCGCAGAACGGTCGGCTGCCCTTGGATGACTCGGGGTGGTCCCTGCCTCGCTTGGTGTCCGGCTCCGCTGCGAGCACGGCTGCTTCCTTGCGCTTCACGTCCTTGGCCTTATCGTTCTTCTCCTTTGCGCCCGCAGCTGGCAGCTCGAGGAGGGAGAGGCGCCCCTCCTCAGCTCTTGCACACTTGGTCGCCAGGTTGAATAGCTCCTGAGATGTGCACAGCTCCTCGTGGATAGCGAGCTCCTCCTTCATCTTGATGTCGCGAACGCCGTCAGAGAACGCGGAGATGATGGCCTCGTCCGTGACCTTGGGGATCTTGAGGCGAGTGTTGTTGAAGCGCTGGATGTACTTCTGGAGGGTCTCTCCTGGTTGTTGCTTGATGCGGCGTAGGTCACCCACGGCCGACGGGCGGTCGCGAGTGCCCTGGAAGTTGGCGACGAAGCGGTCTCGCATCTCGTCCCAGGAGGAGATCGAGCCCTGAGGCAGGTTCAGGAGCCACGAACGGGCGCCGTCTTTGAGCGCCATTGGGAACCAGTTCGCCATGAATTTCTCGTCGCCGTTCGTAGATCTGCAAGAACTCCGCGGGGTCGAGGGTGCCGTCGTAGCGAGGAGGCAGATCCGGCTTGAACTTGCCCGGCCAGCCGACGCTACGCAGCTCGGGGGTGAAGGCGCGGCAGCCGGTGGTGGTTGCCGGGGCCCGTCTCGGAGGTGGAGCTTGGTCTTGATGAGGCCCGCGTGCCGCCACCGCAGGTAGCGCGCGGTCTTGGTGAGGCGGCACGGGGAGCACAGGTGCAGCTTCTCGCGGCCGAGGAATTTCTTGGCAGCTTCTCTCTTCGCGCATGGGTGCCGGGCATGGTGGGTCGCGCCATGGGGCCGTGCGCCTTGGTGCCAAGGCACCGTCTTGGGGTAGAGGTGGTGGAGGCGCTCCATGAGCCATGTCGCCCGTGGCTGGGGGAGGGCGTGGCAGAGAGAGGGACGGTGCCGGGGAGCCCCCTGCGGCGCGGACGAGCTCGGCGACGCGGTCGAGCCAGTCCTTGTAGAGGTCGTCGACCGGGCGGTAGCGCAGGAGCTCGTTCGCCATGAGGAGCGCGGCCTGCGCGTCCATGGGAGCGCGACGTGCGTGGGACGAGGAACTGGCCGGGGTCAGTGATGGAGTGGCGGTGCGGCCGTCCTGCCGCACCGACGGGTGCAGCGAGGACACTTGCTGCTCGTTCCCCGCCTGGCCGGTGACGGCGTTGGCGGCAGGCGATGGGGAACAACGAGGTGGCCCGCCGACGGGAGCCGCCTGAGCAACACAGGCGGTGAGGGCAGCCCGGCGCTCAGCTCTAGCGCAGCGAGCGTCCGCCATGGAGACGACGGAGCGACGGAGCACCGATCGACGGAAGGGAAGCTACGGCGCACCCCTACCTGACGCGCCAAATGTCGGATCTGGGGTTCCGGCAAAACCCTTAAGGTTCGAACTCTGGGGTGCGTGCGAATTTTTTTCCCTCCTACCAATCTACGCCCTAGCTCGCTAAGATCTCGCGGACGAACTCGACGAACTAGCAACACAAAGATACAAGATTTATACTAGTTCGGGCCACCGTTGTGGTGTAGTACCCTACTCCAGTGTGTGGTGGTGGATTGCCTCTTGGGCTGATGATGAATAGTACAAGGGGAAGAACAGCCTCCTGAGGTTGAGGTGTTCTTGTGCTCTGCGGACTTGTGTGGGTGAGATGCCCCTCAATGAACTATCCCCTCAATGAACTATCAGATGCTCTCTTCTGTGGTGGCTAGTCCTATTTATAGAGGCCCTGGTCCTCTTCCCAAATATTGAGCGGGAAGGGAGCCAACAACGGCGGCCAATTTGAAAGGGGACAACTAGTACAAGCTATCCTGACAAAAGCGGTCTTCGCCTGCGAAAGGGCTCTGGTGATGACGCCGTCTTGGGCTCCATGGTGACCTCCGTCCCGCTGGCCTTCTGGTCTTGGTCTTGTTGCACTGATATGAAAACCTTTGCCTGATGCCTTGGTACTCCGCGCCTGCGCTGACTCCTAGCACAAAAGAGGAAACAAGGATGCTGCGCGCGCTGGCGCCCGCCTGGTGTCGATCGTCATGGCTCACGTCACGAGAGCCTCGTGAGGTTTGCCCTGCCTTGATATCTCCGCTCCTCACGAGGAAGCCAGGAGAGGCCGCTCCTGTGGAGGTCTTGCGTCGTCCGCCTTGCGAGGCTTGGCCCCTCGCGAGGGTCTTGAAAGCCTTGTTGATGAAGATGGGTCGTAAAGGCCCGCTAGCATAGCCACGCCGTGGGCCGCAGGCAGGCAAGTCTAGGGACCCCCGTTCCCAGAACGCCGACACGCGCTGAAAGCGGACCGCCTCCTCCGCCAGCTGGCGTGTTTCCGAGAAGGCCCCTGTCGAAAAGAAAAGCAAGTCGGAAGAAAAGTCACCAAGAAGAAAAAGCCGGAGTCCCAACCCGACAACAACAAAACCAAAGGAAAGCACTTACTGGAGAAGGACTCTTCCAGGTGTTGCGCTTCGAGCAACGTACAGCGCCACTCCCGGGCAATGGTGCGGTCACGCTCCTAGAGTGTCTTCTCCAGATCGGCAACCTTGGCAAGGGCCGCCTTTAGCTCGGCGTCCTTGTCCTCGGCCGCCTTCACGGCCTCCTCGCGGCGCTGGGTCTCCCCCTGCCGGGTCTCCTCCGCCATGGCCACCAGCGCCTTCAGGCGCTCCACCTCGGCCTGGAGCTGCCCCTTGTCATCGGCCAGCTTGTCGCGTTGCTAGTCTGCCTCGGCAAGGGCCTGCTGCGCCTCCACAACCTTGGCGGCCTCCGCCTTGAGGCGCTCCACCTCGGCCTCAAGAGGACCCTTATCGCCCGCCAGCTGCTCCTGTAGCTGGTTGGCTTCGTCTAGCACCCGCCGGGCTCCCGTCGCCTCCGCCCTCGCCCTCTCCACCTCGGCTCCAAGACGACCGACGTCGGCAATGAGCCGGTCGTAGTGGAAGCCGGCCCGAATCAGCCGGGTCCTCCAAGACAGCACCTCGGCTACAGAAGAGAAACTCAGAAACAAAGTACTACTTTAAGATTCGACCCAACTGCTACGCAGTTGGTCCGTATCTCGGGGGCTACACCCAGTGGGTGCGCTAGCGCGCCCCCACTAAAAAAGAGCATGCAAGAAAAGTACTTGCCGCGGCGCGGAGCTCCTCCTCCTTGGCGGCGAGCCTTTCCTTGAGACGCCGATGCATCTCAAGGAGTCGGTTGAAGACGCCGACCCGCTAGGAGTCCAGTTGCTGCAGAAAGCAACGATCAATACAAGACAACAAGATAAGATTCGACCCAACTGCTACGCAGTTGGTCCGAATCTCGGGGGCTACACCCAGTGGGTGCGCTGGCGCGCCCCCACAAGGAAGAAGCAATGAAAAAAGAAAAAGCAGAAGGCAATGGAAAACTTACGAACACAGCACGCTCCAGCTCCTGCGTCGCCTCGACCTCGGCCTGGGCGAAGGCCTGGATCCGGTCCGCCCGTCCTCGCAGGCGCCGGGTCACAGCGGCCATCGCCGCCTCCTCCTGGGTTGGAGGCCCGAAGAAGACCTCGCCGGTCCCGCTCCGCGTCGGCTGCGACCCGGCGGACCGACGACCTCCAGACCTGAGCATCAGGGCGTGCTCCCCACTGGCCGCCTCCCCCGAGGCCGGCGCCCTCTCCGGCGCTTTCCCCGACACCCTCTCCGGCGCCGACGCTGGCTCGATGGGCGGAGTGACTTGCGGCTCCACCACCGGCGGCCTCGCTTGTCGGTGTCCGAGCCGCCCCCTCCGGCGCCGTCCGTGACGTCTCCCCCAAGACGGCGTCATCGCCGCCTCCGTCGGCCCTCGCCCGCTCGACCACGTCGGTCCGCGGCGGGGTGTCGTCCCCAACGACCACGACCTCCCGGTCGAGGTCCATCACAACCGCACGGCCGCCTTGGCCGTGCTCCCCCTCCAACGATGGCACGAAGACCGTCACTGCCGCCACCGGCATCTCCGGCCACGCCGGCTCCTTGCCGGCTCACGCCCACGTCGCCGTGGCGCTAACCCAGGCCTGGGTCGACGCCGCCTCCAGCTCCGCCTCAGCCCGGTTCCGGTCTCGCCAGGCCAGGCCTTCGGCGTCGGCCGGATCCAGGCCAAGGTCCGGATCCGCCCACTCCTCCTCCACCTCGTCCCGGTCGACGGTGCCGGACCGGCTCCTCCGAAACGCGGCACCCTTGACGGACGCCGCATCCGCCGCCGCCAGCGCCAGCGAGATCGGCGACCTGAAACACAAGACAAACTAAATAACAGGCCAAGCAGAGTCGCTCAGCAACTCAGTTCAAGCCAAAAAGAAACTCACCCCGGTACCACCGGAACGGCGGGCCTTGCTGCCCTCTCCTGCGGCGCGGCGCGCCTCCTCTTGGCGGGCGGCTTCGCCACCTGTCGGTGTCAAAACCGGCGGATCTCAGGTAGGGGGTTCCGAACTGTGCGTCAAAGGCGGATGGTAACAGGAGGCGGGGGACACAATGTTTACCCAGGTTCGGGCCCTCTCAATGGAGGTAATACCCTACTTCTTGCTTGATTGATCTTGATGATATAAGTATTACAAGAGTTGATCTACCATGAGATCGTAGAGGCTAAACCCTAAGAGCTAGCCTATGATTATGATTGTTGTTGTCCTACGGACTAAACCCTCCGGTTTATATAGACACCAGAGAGGGCTAGGGTTACACAGAGTCGGTTACAAGGGAGGAGATCTACATATCCGAATTGCCAAGCTTGCCTTCCATGCAAAGGAGAGTCCCACCCAGACACGGGACGAAGTCTTCAATCTTGTATCTTCATAGTCCAACAGTCCGGCCAAAGTATATAGTCCGGCTGTCCGAGGACCCCCTAATCCAGGACTCCCTCAGTAGCCCCCGAACCAGGCTTCAATGACGATGAGTCCGGCGCGCAGATTGTCTTCGGCATTGCAAGGCGGGTTCTTCTCCAAATTCTGAGTACCTGTCGAGTAGTGTCCGGCTTCCCATGAATATTGCACTCCTTGGCTTCTGCGCCTAATAATGGCTATCCTCCACGTGTCGAGCGAATGCGAGAAGTCGGGGCATTTTTACACTTGCCACCCTAACCATGCGAGTAAATCGTCTATTTAAAGAGACGGGGATCCTCAGATCCAGATCACACCATCCTCCCACAGCGAGTATCCATCGGAGCGCGCTCGGAAAAGTCCATCCCATCATGGCCGGCCATCGCGGCTCCTCCTCTCGCTCCCGTAGCCCTAAGCCAAGCAATTGGAAGAAGTGTTTCGTCCCCCACAGCCAATTAGTAGAGTTACAGACCCAGGGGTTCCTCCCTCCAGCGTATATGGTCCCCGTTCGAGCCGGACTTGCCACTTACAACGGCGGGGAGCAAGCGGAGAGCTTTCCCAACCCATCCATGGGGGAGCGGGTATGCCTTGTCCCTTACTTATTAAGGGGGATTGGATTTCCAATCCATCCGTTCCTTCGCGGGCTCCTAGAGTTCTACGGCCTCCAGCTGCATAACTTTACTCCCGCCTCCATATTACACATTGCTGGCTACATCGCCCTTTGCGAGCTGTTTTTGGGCTGCGAAGCTCATTTCGAGCTATGGAAGAGGCTATTCTGCCTCGTACCCCGTACACAGGAGGGGTCAATATATCAAGTGGGCGGAGCCGAGATATGGCGCATCGCTGGGACCGGATACCTGTCCGGTACTCCGAAGAAGACATCCGAAGACTGGCCTTCGGAGTGGTTTTATATGGAGGACGTCCCCCTTCCGGACCCTATTCGGATGGGCCTTCCTGAGTTCGACAACGCCCCTTTGAAGAAACGCCGCAGCTGGCACCCTCGGAGCCCCCCAGGAGGAAGATAACGGAGAAGTCCTTTACCTGATGGGCCGGATGAAAACGCTGGCCAAATCAGGATTGACAATAATCGAGGTTATGTCAATATGTATAATGCGGGGGGTGCAGCCACTTCAATATCGGGGACAACCCATGTGGCACTTCAATGGAGAAGACGATACCACCCGCTGCGGTCATAAGGGACCGGACTCCGCCACTGCTCTAGCGAAGATACTGTCCGATTTATATAAAGGAGAGGAAGAGGAGTTCATCCGCATTAAGCCACGGGATGGATTCTCCATGTACAACCCCCCAAACTGGGTGAGCTGCTACTTTTTACTCCGAACCTTCCCGCATCCTTCGTCATAAGTATTTACCTTGCTATTTCATAGCAGGAACTGCGAAAAGCAGTGAGGGAGGTCCACAGCCCGCCTCCACAACCAGAGGACCCTGACTGGGCCCTCGACCCCGGACTCGAAGAAGATCCGGACATATTTGTGGAGCTCATCGACAGGACGTTCTATCAATTAAGCTGCGACGGTGCCTTGGTGGCCATCATAGCCGATTATCCTGGACTACTCCCTGCATCGCATGTAAGTAAAACCAGAGTCCCAACTTCCGAGAAGAATCCCTTTTTTGCACTTCACCTACCGCACACATATGGTGTCTTACAGGGAAGGTCCTCGGGACGCCATGCCGAACCCGCAGTGACTCACCAACAAGGGGCACCGAAGCCGGGTAGGCTTAAAAGGAAGGCGGTCAGGACTGAGACGCCGTCGCAGAGGTATGAAAAAGAACCCCGCTCCGTGGTTGTCGTCTTTTAAAATATAATAACGTCCATGTTTCCTAGCAGGAAAAACGCTCGCCGGACCATATCCGGAGAGCCTGCCGGCCACGCCTCCACCAACCGGGCTCCAGAGCCAGACTTAGAGGCAGACGCTAATGTGGGGCCAACACCGGATGTTACTCCTACAGAGGATGCAGATAGGCTGTCCGCTATGAATTCCGAAGTGGAGAGTGCCATGAATCACAGGCGTCGCCGGGCCGCACTCCGCGACGCTTGTTTCTCTCAAGAGGCGTTCGATGCCTTCAACTCAGGATACGCGTACATCCGAGCTGCTCAAAATGGTCTTGCCAGAGCTATGGACCAGTATGTAAAGGATATACGGGTAAGAAAATCTAAAATTATGTATATCAGTAGCCCCTGAGACTTGAAACAGTTGGCACAACTGATTTAAGGATCGTTGTTTGCGTAGGTTCTTACGGAGAAGAATACCCAGTTGTCTCAAGAGCTGGAGGAGTGCAAAGCCCAGCTACGGGCCGCAGTTGCCGCAATGAAGGAGTCCGAGAAGGCCCCATCTGGTAACACTTGTTTCTATCGAAAAGAATGACATGTACCAGTTAGTATTCGGCATGCATGCAAATCTAACAATAGAGTCCGCAGATGACCCCGGAGTGAATCCGGAGGTCGTGCGAGGGGATGAGCAACATGCTCAATGACAGCTAAAGGCTGGCGAGCGCGTGCTTACGCAGGTTAGGCGGGAGAAAAATGATCTCCAAGATGCCAATACCCGGCTGGGCGTTGAACTGAAAGATGTTCGAGCCCAGCTTGCTGACTCCGTAAAGGAGAATAAGAGGCTTCGACGCGGCATTTTTAGTAAGTGCTTGAACGAACTTTTATAGAGTTCGGCGAAGAAACCGGCTAACAGAGTTATATCTGTAGGTATGCTGACGGGTCGTCCCGGGGAGGAGATGCCCGGGTCTGCGGGTGATCTTCTGCCAGAGCTCTCACAACTGCACGAACAAGCACGGCAGGTGATGCAGGGCATTGCCCAAGCCTTGTGGCCATCCGCCTCCCTGCCAGGAGGCATGGGGGAGCTTGTAGAGATGCTCAAGGGAGCGCGGCGGCGCTTCCGATTATGGAAGATATCAGCCTGCCGACAAGGTGCAAGGGAAGCCTGGGCCATGGTGAAGACGTGATATACCAAGGCTGACCCGAACCACATGGCCGAGGTCGGACCTGTGGGGTCTGATGGGAAAGAGATCCCCGTCAGTTTGGTGTATGACCAGGTGAAATTAGCCGCAAAGTATTCCCAACAGGATTGTAGGCTAGACAGCCTGTTGGATGGTATAGAAGAAGAATTTAGTCAGTCTAAGTGACTGTGTACTTCAAGTGACATATATTGTCCCTAGCCGGATTGTAAATCATTTGTCATGGCGGACCTTTTCGCTTCGACCTCTGGACCCGACAGTCCGGAGTGTATCCGAATACCCGCTCAGTTATGTAAAAACCGGGGTACGCGTGGAAACCAGGCGTAGGGGTCATAAGTGCTTGAACAGACAAGTACCCAACTAGCTATGTTATATTACATGGATAGTAAGAAACATCTTCCAGGGAGAATAGTTCCGTTAAGGGTTCCTTTCCCTGGGTACGCATGCATTAATGTGCATGTCCGAACTGCGAAAAGAGACGCAGGATATAAACATCTGGGGGCATGTATTACAATAAATAAAAGTCATCTTTTGTTCACCGACCGAATATTCCCTTAAGAACGCTAGCTTTCGGCTTCACCCAGTCTGAGGTACATATCCGGCTGACCCGGCAGTAACAATCGCAGAGGTGCTCCCCTTATGCCCTAGCCGAATTAACGGGAATGTAGGGCATAAACACAAGAGCCAGGCAACCCAGCTTGGCCAAAACTTAAGTCATATCGATGCATATAATGGCGAAAAAAGGTACATGTGGAAAAGTAACACATGTGCGGGGGCATAGAGCCCGGAACATAGTTATATTAAGCTTCTGTATAAGAAGCCCCCAGGTATAATGAGCACGCCTAGCGCGTCAAGATTGTGTAGTCACGACACATTTTAACCTTTTAAGGCCGTGAAGAAAAAGGCAAGAAAGAAAGAAAAGATAGATAACAGATATATAAAAAATTGACGGAGGTAAGGAGACGAACACATAGTCCGGCACTAGGCGTAGAACCTTCGGAGTCTGGCTGCGTTCCATGGGTTTGGCTCGAGTCGATTGTCTGATGCATCCCGCAGACGGTACGCTCCACCGGTCAGAACTTTGTCAATAACGAAGGGACCTTCCCATTTGGGCTTGAGCTTGTTCTTTTTCTTCTCCGGTAGGCGTAGAACGAGTTCGCCAACGTTATAAGTTTTGGCCCGTACTTCTCTGCTTTGATACCGTCGAGCCTGTTGCTGATAGAATGCGGAGCGGACTTTTGCCATGTCACGCTCCTCCTCCAGGGCGTCCAAACTGTCCTGCCGATCAAGCTCGGCTTCTTTCTCTTCGTACATGCGCACTCGAGGTGAGTCATGAATTATGTCGCAGGGCAGTACCGCCTCTGCGCCGTACACCATAAAGAACGGTGTGTATCCGGTAGTGCGATTCGGCGTGGTCCGCAGCCCCCATAGTATGGAGTCGAGCTCCTCGACCCAGTGCGTATCTGATTCCTTCAAGGATCGCACTAATCTGGGTTTAATGCCGCTCATGATAAGACCATTTGCTCGCTCGACTTGACCGTTAGTTTGCGGGTGATAGACAGAGGCATAATCGAGCTTAATGCCCATGTTGCTGCACCAAGTTTTTACCTCGTCGGCTGTAAAGTTCGAGCCGTTATCGGTGATGATGCTGTGGGGGACGCCGTAACGGTGTACAACCCCGGATATGAAGTCTATCACTGGTCCGGACTCGGCCGTTTTAACTGGTTTGGCTTCTATCCATTTGGTGAATTTATCCACCATGACCAATAAGTATTTTTTCTTATGGCTTCCCCCTTTGAGGGGTCCGACCATATCAAGCCCCCAGACCGCAAAGGGCCAAGTAATGGGGATTGTTTGGAGAGCGGTAGGTGGCATATGGCTTTGGTTTGCAAAAAGCTGGCAACCGACGCAACGTTGAACGAGGTCCTGTGCGTCTGCTCGGGCCGTCGGCCAGTAAAAACCTGTACGGAAGGCCTTGCTTACAAGGGCCCGAGCTGCGGCGTGGTGGCCGCCAAGTCCAGCATGAATTTCTGCCAAAAGTTGCCGTCCTTCCTCTTCGGAGATGCACCTTTGAAGTACTCCGGTAGCGCTTTTCTTATAAAGCTCTCCCTCGTGGACCTTGTAGGCTTTAGACCGCCGCACAATGCAACGTGCCTCGTTTGGGTCCTCAGGGAGTTCTTGCCTAGTTAGGTAGGCCAAGAAGGGTTCTGTCCACGGGGCGATGACAGCCATAATCACGTGGGCCGAAGGCGTTATTTCGGCGGCAGAGCCTCCGATTACGTCAGAGTGTTCGGTATCTGGTGTTGTGGCCAGGTCCGGACTGTTGTTGCCGGTCTCTCCTTCCCATACCACGGATGGCTTAAACAGCCTTTCCAAGAAGATATTAGGTGGGACAGGGTCGCGCTTAGCGCCGATGCGGGCGAGGATATCCGCCGCTTGATTGTTTTCCCGGACCACATGGTGGAATTCAAGCCCCTCGAACCGAGCTGACATTTTGAGGACGGCGTTGCGGTAAGCCGCCATTTTTGGGTCCTTGGCGTCAAAGTCTCCATTTATTTGAGATATTGCAAGGTTCGAATCCCCACGCACCTCTAGGCGTTGAATGCCCATGGATACTGCCATCCGGAGACCATGCAACAGGGCCTCATATTCTGCTGCATTGTTGGAGTCTGTGTATAATATTTGGAGTATGTATTGGATGTATCTCCGGTGGGGGATGTCAGGACGACGCCTGCCCCCAGGCCAGCTAGCATCTTAGAGCCGTCAAAGTGCATGATCCAATTGGAGTACGCGCCGTACTCTTTAGGGAGTTCGGATTCTGTCCATTCGGCAACGAAATCAGCCAGTACGTGTGACTTAATGGCTCGCCGTGGTGTGTATGTTATGTCGAACGGGAGGAGCTCAATAGCCCATTTAGCAATTCAGCCCGTGGCATCGCGGTTATTTATTATGTCGTTGAGTGGTACTTCAGAGGCCACCGTAATTGAACACTCTTGAAAGTAGTGTCGTAATTTCCGGGATGCCATGAAGACCGCGTATGCTATCTTTTGATAATGTGGGTATCGTGATTTGCATGGAGTGAGGATAGTGGATACGTAGTATACCGGCTTTTGAAGCGGGAACTTATGTCCGTTCGTCTCTCGTTCGACGACGAGCACTGCGCTTACAACTTGGTGTGTTGCCCCTATATATAACAGCATTGGTTCGCCGACGTTTGGCGCGGCCAGGATTGGGTTGGTTGCCAAAACGGATTTTATTTCTTCCAATCCGGTTGTGGCCGCATCTGTCCACTCGAAGTGTTCGGTGCGTCAGAGAAGGCGATAAAGGGGTAGTGCCTTTTCTCCTAATCGGGAGATAAAGCGGCTTAAGGCAGCCACGCATCCAGTTAATTTCTGGATTTGCTTGAGGTCTGTTGGGATAGCCAACTGTGACAGAGCTTGGATTTTAGCCGGATTTGCTTCAATTCCTCTACTGGAGACGATGAAACCCAAGAGCTTTCCGGCGGGCATGCCGAAAACGCATTTTTCCGGATTGAGCTTGATGTCATATGTTCGGAGATTGTCGAATGTGAGCCTCAAGTCGTCTATTAAGGATTCAACGTGTCTGGTTTTAATGACCACGTCGTCTACGTATGCCTCCACTGTTTTGCCAATTTGTGTTTCCAGGCATGTCTGAATCATGCGTTGATAGGTTGCACCGGCGTTTTTGAGCCCGAAAGGCATGGTGTTAAAACAGAAGGGGCCGTATGGAGTGATAAATGCCGTTGCGGCTTGATCGGACTCCGCCATCTTAATTTGATGGTATCCGGAGTATGCGTCGAGGAAACACAATGAGTCGTGTCCTGCGGTAGCGTCGATAATTTGATCGATGCGGGGGAGGGGAAGGGATCCTTGGGGCAAGCCTTGTTAAGGTCCTTGAAATCGACACATAGGCGCCAGGATTTGTCCTTCTTTGGTACCATCACCAGGTTTGCTAGCCAGTCCGGATGTTTTATTTCTCTAATGAATCCGGCCTCGAGTAACTTGGCTAGCTCTTCTCCCATGGCTTGTCGCTTAGGCTCAGAAAAACGCCGAAGAGTCTGCTTGACCGGCTTGAACCCCTTTAGAATGTTAAGGCTATGCTCGGCCAGCCTGCGTGGGATTCCTGGCATGTCTGAAGGATGCCAGGCGAAGATGTCCTAATTCTCGCGCAAGAACTCCCGCAGTGCGGCGTCTACTGTGGGGTTTAACTGTGCCCCGATGGATGCTGTTTTTGTAGGGTCCGTTGGGTGGACTTGGAATTTGACTATTTCGTCCGCTGGTTTGAAAGAGGTGGACTTGGGTCTTTTGTCGAGTATCACGTCGTCCCTGTCCACTGTGGAGCGCAGCGCAGTTAGTTCTTCGGCCGCAAGGGCTTCGGATAACGCCTCGAGGGCTAGTGCGGCGGTTTTATTTTCGGCGCGGAGTGCTATGTCCGGATCACTAGCTAGAGTGATGATTCCATTGGGCTCGGGCATTTTGAGCTTCATGTACCCGTAATGGGGTATAGCTTGGAAGATCGTGAATGCCTCCCGCCCTAAAAGGGCGTGGTATCCGCTACTGAACGGGGCCACTTGGAATGTGATTTCTTCGGACCTATAATTCTCCGGCGTGCCGAATACCACATCTAGTGTGATTTTTCCTGCACATCGTGCCTCCCGACTAGGGATGATTCCTCTGAAGGTCGTGCTGCTTTGCTTAATGCGGCTCTTGTCTATTTCCATTTTTCAAAGAGTCTCCTCATAGATGAGGTTTAATCCACTGCCACCGTCCATGAGCACTTTAGTAAGCCGGAAGCCGTCCACAATTGGACTAAGGACCAAGGCGGCTGGTGCTCGGGCTGTTCGGAATTTAGGTTCGTCACTGGCATAGGTTATAGCCATATCGCTCCATGGATTTATTGCTGCCACGTGGCAGACTTCGGCAAGGCTGCGGAGTGCTCGCTTGCGCCTATTATTTGAGCCGAAGGTCTCGAAGACTGTCAATACTGTATTGTTATTTTCCACGGGATGGTGCTCTGTTGTATTGTTGACGAGGATATCCTCGCCGCTCTTGGCCACCTGCCGGAGTATCCAACATGCTCCAAGGCTATGTGTTGGCATGGTATCCGTTGTACTGTGAATTTTGCATGGCCCATTGAGCCATCCCTCCAATACGGTTCCACGCCCTGTAGTGGGCTTTTTTTTCTTTGTAATTGGATCGGGTGACTTACGAGAGTACACCCTTTTAGTTCGGACGGGGGGTTTAGTGAGAGCCGGAGGATCCCAGAATTTTGTTTGGGTTTTCCAGGCGCTTTCCATCGCACAATACTTCTGTACTATGGCCGCCAAGTCAGCAAAGTGTGCTATGTCACGGCGACTTATGGCGTTGAGGATTCCCTTGTCCGTGCAATTTTTGCAAAAGAATGAAATTGTGTCTTCCTTGCGACAGTCCTTGACCTTGGTCATTACAACGAGGAATCTGGCCCAATAGTGATGTACTGTCTCTTGGGGCTCTTGTCTAATGTGGGAAAGATCACTTATATCTGGGTGGGTGGGTAGATTTAGGTCCGAACCCTGACCCGATCTGAGACCCAGGGGCGGAGGAGTTTCTGAGATTGGTAGTTCGCGCTCCGGGATGTTGGCCAATAGATCTGGCCCACTGTCTGATTCTAGGTTCAAAGCTTGGGCCATGTCCTCCCGTAGACGGGTATCCGGCTCAGAGAGCTCGGGAATCCGGACATAGTTTGTCCTCAAGATAGAGGAAGAATCGCTGCGTTGCTCCTCCACCACCGCTATCTGGTGAGTGACCGGCGGAGAGTTAATCTCCATTTGGTCGGGTTTAAGCCAAATTCGATCAGTCCGTAGCGACTCCTAGGGCGGCGATGCGATCCAAGAGCTCATTCAAGGAAGAGAGCTCCACTGGATCCATCTGCTCGGCAAATCCCGAGCCGACGTGGAGGCTGTTTTTGATGACCCGAGAAGTCATCGTCGGCACGACGGCCGAACGGGCGGTCATGACGAAGCCGCCTAGTCGGAGAGTTTGGCCTACAGCCAGGGCTCCCCCAGAGGTGATGTTGTCCTTGACAACAAGACGAGCCATCAGGCCTTATGGTGACGGCACAGTGGAACTCTCAATGAAAGCACCAATGTCGGTGTCAAAACCGGCGGATCTCGGGTAGGGGGTCCCGAACTGTGCATCTAAGGCGGATGGTAACATGAGGCGGGGGACACAATCTTTACCCAGGTTCGGGCCCTCTTGATGGAGGTAATACCCTACTTCCTGCTTGATTGATCTTGATGTAAGTATTACAAGAGTTGATCTACCACGAGATCGTAGAGGCTAAACCCTAAAAGCTAGCCTATGATTATGATTGTTGTTGTCCTACGGACTAAACCCTCCGGTTTATATAGACACCAGAGAGGGCTAGGGTTACACAGAGTCGGTTACAAGGGAGGAGATCTACATATCCGAATTGCCAAGCTTGCCTTCCATGCAAAGGAGAGTCCCACCCAGACACGGGACGAAGTCTTCAATCTTGTATCTTCATAGTCCAACAGTCCGGCCAAAGTATATAGTCCGGCTGTCCGAGGACCCCCTAATCCAGGACTCCCTTAGTAGCCACCAAACCAGGCTTCAATGACGATGAGTCCGGCGCGCAGATTGTCTTCGGCATTGCAAGGCGAGTTCTTCTCCAAATTCTGAGTACCTGTCGAGTAGTGTCCGGCTTCCCATGAATATCGCACTCCTTGGCTTCCGCGCCTAATAATGGCTATCCTCCACGTGTCGAGCGAATGCGAGAAGTCGGGGCATTTTTACACTTGCCACCCTAACCATGCGAGTAAATTGTCTATTTAAAGAGACAGGGATCCTCAGATCCAGATCACACCATCCTCCCACATCGAGTATCCATCGGAGCGCGCTCGGAAAAGTCCATCCCATCATGGCCGGCCATCGCGGCTCCTCCTCTCGCTCCCGTAGCCCTAAGCCAAGCAATTGGAAGAAGTGTTCCGTCCCCCACAGCCTATGATTATGATTGTTGTTGTCCTACGGACTAAACCCTCCGGTTTATATAGACACCGGAGGGGGCTAGGGTTACACAGAGTCAGTTACAAGGGAGGAGATCTACATACCCGAATTGTCAAGCTTGCCTTCCACGCAAAGGAGAGTCCCACCCGGACACGGGACGAAGTCTTCAATCTTGTATCTTCATAGTCCAACAGTCCGGCCAAAGTATATATTCCGGCTGTCCGAGGACCCCCTAATCCAGGACTCCCTCACCACCCCGGCCAGGTCCACCGCGCGCTTCGCGATCAGGGCTCGCGGCGCGATGTTGTCCTTCCCGTGCGGCCGCCTCGCCGCCGGCGCCCCCCGAGACGACCCGGCTCCGACCGCGCCGCCGCCTCCTCCACCCGGCGCCGCTACATCAACGGATCGCGTCAGCACCCCCAATGCCGTAACCCGACCGGCAACTCAAGGAGAAAACACAAGACTTACCAGCTCAGCGCCCTGCGCCCGCGTCGGCGGTCGCCTCCTCCTCTCCGCCGTGGGCCTCGGGCTCCTCTGAGGCGACACACACCACTTGCGCCCGCGCCCGGTCGTAAGGATGCCGGATGGCATTCAGAAGCACCTCCTGCGTCGCGTCGAGGCGGATAAGAAGATAGGCAGCGGCGAATATGGAGACCAAGGACTCACCGTTGGTGCCGGGTTCACGCAGCTGTACGGGGGTTTCCCGAACTGCCAGTCATCCCACAGGTTGGCCTTGGAGATGTCGTTGACCCGACGCGTGACCTGGTCTGCCGCTAGCCGCAAGTTCGCCATGCGGTTGGGGTCCTGAAGACCGGTCATTTGACCGATGAGGTGGCTGCGCTGCTGCAGCGGCAACACTCGGCGGACGATGAAGGCGGTGATGAGGTTGGTGCCGGTGAGCCCCTCCTGCTCCTTCATCACCGACACCCGCTTGCACAGGTTAAGCACCTCCTATGATGGATGCTTGGGGTAGTACCCCCAGTTCTGTTTCTCCCTCGGCGGCGAGTTGACGAAGGGCGGCAAGTTGATGCGGTCCGCGCCGAGGTTGCGGACGTAGAAGAAGGAATTCTGCCACTTGTTGGTAGAATCCTCCAGCGGCATCTTCGGGCAGTCAGCGCCCGACTGCTTGGAGATGACGGCGACCCCACACTCGGACATCTCCCCGGCCCTCGGCCCCTGCTACTTTAGGGAGAAGAAGCGCACCAAGAGGTCGATCGAAGGCTCGACCCCTAGGTACCCCTCGCAGAGGGTGACGAAGCTCGATAGCTGCATGATGGCGCCGGTGCCCAGATGATGGGGCTAGAGCCTGAAGAACTCCAGGAAGTCACGGAAGAATCCGCTCGTGGGAAGCCCGAACCCACGCTTGAAGTGCGGGAAGAAGACGACACATTTCGTGCCCTCGGGCCGCGGCTCCCGCTCGCCCTGCGGGAGGCGCGCGGTGACCTCCATCGCCCGCGGCAGGCGCCTGGTGGTGCAGAGATAGGCGATGTCGTCGAGGGTGATGGTCGAGCCCATCCACGAGCCCGACGGCAGCGCCATCAACAAAGATGTGAGAGAAGGGAGAAGAAGGTGGCTACAAAACTCTGCTCAAAGCAACGGGCGTCGCGGTGCGCGACGGTCGCAAGAAGCAGAGGAAGGAAGACGAAGGCAGGGGTGCGAGCGAGAATGATTTCCGCCGCCCCCTCCTCACCCCAATTTATAAGCCACGGTTCGAAACGTGGGGAGTGGGATCGTTTGCGCTCGCCTTTCCCACTTCCCCGCAATAACTGCACACGTACGCGCGCAATAACTGCCTCGAGAATGGCAACCGACTTGCGGACGCCGCAATAAATCCGCGCGCGTGGGCCGAGAACGCGCGGCCGCGGGCCCCTGCGCGTCGCCCCATCCCGTCGCGCGCGTGGCTAGTCAGGCCCCTCCGGCTCCCAGACGCTACGTGGCGCCCGCGCGAAGCCCAAAAGATTGCCTCAAAGATTTGGTGGACTCCTCGGTTTCCCGCCGCTGCCGGGATGCCGCGATCCGGCTTCCGGAAGCCGGCACACAGTGGGTGTTGCCCGACCCGGCGGTCTCAAAATTCGCCTCCTACAAAGGGGGTAACTGTGAAGGTCCTCCCATCCGAAGACGGCGGACCTTCACAGCTTCGGGGACTACTGTCAGGGGGATGAACCCCGGCCAGGAAACGAAACCCGGATCCTTTTCAAAAACAACGGGGCTAGCATCGCCCCTCAAGCCGGCTCACGCTTGGCCGGGTTGCTCAACCCGGCCAAGCCCCTCTACCCGGCCTAATCCTCGACCCGACCGGACTCCTTAACTCGGCCCCAACAACCAGCTCAAGACAGCCAAGCCCGGCACACCAATACTTCTCCAACAAGCCAGCTCCCCCCTTGGCGTGTTTCTCCAACCCGGCCAAGGGTCAGCGGCCGTCCCATCCCAGTCGTACAATGGGACGAGTCTCCACCAACTGATGACCAAATCCACAGTGCCCCGCCCATGCCTCTGGTCAGCCGGGCAAGGCAACAGTGCCCCCCCACCAACCCGCTGACCAGGGCCGGCGTGGCAACAGTGCACCCGTCATCACCCATGACGCCAGCAAGCGGCGACCTGACGGAGCGCCATTGTAGCCGACTCAACCCGGCCACTCCCTGACGACCGACAAGACGGCCAACAATGCCCCCGTACCCGGCGGGTCCCAGCACCGGGTTCCCAGACGTTGATGACCCGGCCCTACAACCTTATAACATTACCATTGTACCCCTGGGGGGTTGACCTATAAAACCCCCCAGGAGCCCTCATGTATACGGGCAATTCCTTCACTCGCACAGGCGATCATACACACACACACACACACACACACACACACACACACACGTAGCAAGCAGCACCCGAGGAGAGGGAGCTGCCTAAGCCTTGGCAAGCCTTCCTTCTTCCTCCGTACAGCTCTAGGAGCAACCATGTACTGTTACATATAAACCACACTCGGCAGGAGTAGGGGTGTTATCTCTCTAGAGAGCCCCGAACCTGGGTATGTCTTGCGTCCCGCGCTCGATCATGCCGACCTCGCCTCTGGAGCCCACCAGTGCCCTCGAGCCTCCTCCTCTCTTTAGCCATCCCTTGGCATCTGTCGTGCGCCCACCAAGACAGGATGCCCAAGGCACCCCAAGGTAAAGTTCAAGGATAACCAAAAGCCTAAGCTTGGGGATGCCCCGGAAGGCATCCCCTCTTTCGTCTTCGTCTATCGGTAACTTTACTTGAGGCTATATTTTATTCACCACATGGTATGTGTTTTGCTTGGAGCGTCTTGTATGATTTGAGTCTTTGCTTTTTAGTTTACCACAATCATCCTTGCTGTACACACCTTTTGGAGAGACACACATGAATCGGAATTTATTAGAATACTCTATGTGCTTCACTTATATCTTTTGAGCTAGATAATTTTTTCTCTAATGCTTCACTTATATCTTTTTAGAGCACGGTGGTGGTTTTATTTTATAGAAATTATTGATCTCTCATGCTTCACTTATATTATTTTGAGAGTCCTTTAGAACAGCATGGTAATTTGCTTGGGCTATAAAATTAGTCCTAATATGATGGGCATCCAAGATGGGTATAATAAAACCTTCCATATAGAGTGCATTGAATACTATGAGAAGTTTGATACTTGATGATTGTTTTGAGATATGAAGATGGTAATATTAGAGTCGTGCTAGTTGAGTAATTTTGAATTTGAGAAATACTTGTGTTGAAGTTTGCAAGTCCCGTAGCATGCACGTATGGTAAACGTTGTGTAACAAATTTGAAGCATGAGGTGTTTCTTTGATTGTCCTCCTTATGAGTGGCGGTCGGGACAAGCGATGGTCTTTCCCTACCAATCTATCCCCCTAGGAGCATGCACGTAGTGCTTGGTTTTGATGACTTGTAGATTTTTGCAATGAGTATGTGAGTTCTTTATGACTAATGTTGAGTCCATGGATTATACACACTCTCACCCTTCCATCATAGCTAGCCTCTTCGGTACCGTGCATTGCCCTTTCTCACCTTGAGAGTTGGTGCAAACTTCGCCGGTGCATCCAAACCCCGTGATATGATACGCTCTATCACACATAAACCTCCTTATATCTTCCTCAAAACAGCCACCATGCCTACCTATTATGGCATTTCCATAGCCATTCCGAGATATATTGCCAGGCAACTTTCCACTGTTCCGTTTATTATGACACGCTTCATCATTGTCATATTGCTTTGCATGATCATGTAGTTGATATCGTATTTGTGGCAAGGCCACCATGCATAAATTTTCATACATGTCACTCTTGATTCATTGCCTATCCCGGTACACCGCCGGAGGCACTCGTATAGAGTCATATTTTGTTCTAGTATCGAGTTGTAATTCTTGAGTTGTAAATAAATAGAAGTGTGATGATCATCATTATTAGAGCATTGTCCCGTGTGAGGAAAAAAAGGCCAAATAAAAAAAGAAAGGCTAAAAAAGGCACAATTTTAAAAAAAATGAGAGAAAAAGAGAGAAGGGACAATGCTACTATCCTTTTTCCACACTTGTGCTTCGAAGTGGCACCATGATCTTGTAGAGAGTCTCTTATTTTGTCACTTTCATATACTAGTGGGAATTTTTCTTTATAGAACTTGGTTTGTATATTCCAACAATTGGCTTCCTCAAATGCCCTAGGTCTTCGTGAGCAGGCAAGTTGGATGCACACCCACTTAGTTCCTTTTGTTAAGTCCGTTGCATGGCAATCCCTACTCCTCCCATTGACATCAATTGATGGGCATCTCCATAGCCCGTTGATTAGCCGCGTCGATGTGAGACTTTCTCCTTTTTTGTCTTCTCCACACAACCCCCATCATCATATTCTATTCCACCCATAGTGCTATGTCCATGGCCCTCATGTATTGCGTGAAAATTGAAAAAGTTTGAGAATACTAAAGTATGAAACAATTGATTGGCTTGTCATCGGGGTTGTGCATGATGAGAGCATTTTGTGTGACGAAAATGAAGCATAGCCAAACTATATGATTTTGTAGGGATGAGATTTCTTTGGCCATGTTATTTTGAGAAGACATAATTGCTTGTTAGTATGCTTGAAGTATTATTATTTTTATGTCAATATTAAACTTTTGTCTTGAATCTTTCGGATCTGAACATTCATGCCACAATAAAGAAAATTACATTGAAAATTATGTTAGGTAGCATTCCACATAAAAAATTCTGTTTTTATCATTTACCTACTCGAGGACGAGCAGGAATTAAGCTTGGGGATGCTTGATACGTCTCCAACATATCTATAATTTTTTATTGTTCCATGCTATTATATTATCTGTTTTGGATGTTTAATGGGATTTAATATGCTGTTTTATATTATTTTTGGGACTAACCTATTAACCGAAGGCCCAGTGCAAATTGCTGTTTTTTTGCCTATTTCAGTGTTTCGCAGAAAAGGAATATCAAACGGAGTCCAAACGGAACGAAACCTTCGCGAGGATTTTTCTTGGAACAAACGCAATCAAGGAGACTTGGAGTGGAAGTCAAGGAAGCAACAAGGCGGAAAGGAGGCAGGAGGGTGCGCCCAGGGGGGGTAGGCGCGCCCCCATCCTCGTGGGCCCCTCGTAGCTCCACCGACCTACTTCTTTCGCCTATATATACTCTTATACCCTGAAAACATCCGGGGGAGCCACGAAACCACTTTTCCATCACCGCAACCTTTTGTACCCGTGAGATCCCATCTTGGGGCCTTTTCCGACGATCTGTCAGAGGGGGATTCGATCACGGAGGGCTTCTACATCAACACCATAGCCTCTCCGATGATGTGCGAGTAGTTTAACACAGACCTTCGGGTCCATAGTTATTAGCTAGATGGCTTGTTCTCTCTCTTTGGTTCTCAATACAAAGTTCTCCTTGATGTTCTTGGAGATCTATTCGATGTAATACTTTTTGTGATGTGTTTGTCGAGATCCGATGAATTGTGGGTTTATGATCAAGATTATCTATGAACAATATTTGATTCTTCTTTGAATTCTTATATGCATGATTTTATATCTTTGAAAGTCTCTTTGAATTATCGGTTTAGTTTGGCCTACTAGATTGATCTTTCTTGCAATGGGAGAAGTGCTTAGCTTTGGGTTCAATCTTGCGGTGCTCGATCCCAGTGATAGAAAGGGAACCGACACGTATTATATTGTTTTCATCGAGGATAAAAAGATGGGGTTTATATCATATTGCTTGAGTTTATCCGTCTACATCATGTCATCTTGCCTAATACGTTACTCTGTTCTTATGAACTTAATACTCTAGATGCATGCTGGATAGCGGTTGATGTGTGGAGTAATAGTAGTAGATGCAGAATCGTTTCGGTCTACTTGACACAGACGTGATGCCTATGTTCATGATCATGCCTAGATATTCTCATAACTATGCGCTTTTTAATCAATTGCTCGGCAGTAATTTGTTCACCCACCGTAATACATGCTATCTTGAGAGAAGCCACTAGTGAAAGCTATGGCCCCCGGGTCTACTTTACATCATATTAGTTTCCAATCAACTAATTATTTCTGTCGTCGTTTATTTTGAAATCTTTATTTTCCAATCTATACAACAAAAATACCAAAAATATTTATCTTACTACCTTTATCAGATCTCACTTTTGCAAGTGGCCGTGAAGGGATTGACAACCCCTTTATCGCGTTGGTTGCAAGGTTCTTGATTATTTGTGCAGGTACTAGGCGATTAGCGTGTAGTCTCCTACTGGATTGATACCTTGGTTCTCAAAAACTGAGGGAAATACTTACGCTACTTTGCTGCATCACCCTTTCCTCTTCAAGGCAAAACCAACGCATGCTCAATAGGTAGCATTGCCCTGAGGACGGTTCTCACGAGGCTGGTCCCTCCAAGCGCCCTCACGAGGCTGGTCCTGCCAGTGGTCCTCATGAGGCCGGTCGCGCCACTCCTGGCGGGGGCCGCAGTCATCCCAGCGTCCTCCACTTCATCCTCCTCCTTGACCGTAGCCCCAGTCGTTGCGCTCGGGGCGTCGACTGAAGCGTCCATCTCGGATGGCCCTGAGCTCATGGCAGTCATTGGTGTTGTGGCTGTGTACGTTGTGGAAGGTGCAGAACGGACAGCTGCTCTTGGATGACTCGTGGTGGTCCCGGCCGCGCTTCGTGTCTGGCTCCGCCGCGAGCACGGCTACTCCCTTGCACTTCACGTCCTTGGCCTTGGCTTTCTTCTCTTCTAGGTCGGCAGCAGGGAGCTCGAGGAGGGAGAGGCGCCCCTCCTCAGCTCTTGCACACTTGGTCGCCATGTTGAACATCTCCAGAGCCGTGAATAGCTCCTCGTGGATGGCGAGCTCCTCCTTCATCTTGACATCACGGACGCCATTAGAGAACGCTGAGATGATGGCCTTGTCCGTCACCTTGGGGATCTTGAGGCGAACGTTGTTGAAGCGCTGGATGTACTTTTGCAGGGTCTCTCCTGGCTGCTGCCTGATGCGACATAGGTCACCCGTGGCCGGTGGGCGGTCACGCGTGCCATGGAAGTTGGCGACGAAGCAGTCGCACATCTCACCCCAGGAGGAGATCGAGCCAGGGGGCAAGTTCAGGAGCCACAAGCGTGCACCATCCTTGAGAGCCATGGGAAACGAATTCGCCATGACTTTCTCGTCGCCGTTGGCCGCCTCGATGCTCAGCTCGTAGAGCTGCAAGAACTCCGCAGGGTCAGGGGTGCCGTCGTAGTGCGGGGGATGGTCTGGCTTGAACTTGCCTGGCCAAACGATGCTACGCAGCTCTGGAGTGAAGGCACGGTAGCCTGTTGTGGCCATCGGGGCCCGTCGAAGAGGCGGAGCTTGATCTTGATGCCCAGGCGCCGCCGCCGTAGGCGGCACGCGGTCTTGACGTGGTGGCGCCGGGAGTGCGGGAGCGTCTTCTCGCGGTCGGGGAACTTCTTGGCAGCTTCCTTCTTCGTGCGCGGGCGCCCGGCGCGGCGGGTCGCGCCAAGGGGCCGCGCGTCTTGGTGCCAGGACGCCGTCTTGGTGAGGAGGTGGCGGAGGCGCTCCGTGAGCTACATCGCCCGCAGCTGGAGGAGGGCGAGGCAGCGAGAGAGATGGTACGGGGGAGCCCCCAGCGGCACTGACGAGCTCGGCGATGCGGTCCAGCCAATCCTCGTAGAGGTCATCGACCGGGCGGTAGCGCAGGAGCTCGCGTGCCATGAGCAGCGTGGCTTGCGCGTCCGTGGGCGCACGACTACCGTGGGATGATGAGCCGGCCAGAGTCAGCGACGGGGTGGCGGTGCGGCTGCCCCGCCGCACAGAGGGGTGCAACAATGATGCTTGCTGCTCGTTTCCCGTCGGGCCGGTGGCGGTGTTGGCGGCGGGTGATGGAGAACGATGGAGAGGCCCGCCGACAAGAGCTGTCTGAGCGACACGGGCGGCCAAGGCGGCCTGACGCTCAACGCGGGATCGGCGTGCGTCGGACATGGACGCGGTGGAGTAGTGGAGCGTGGATCGATGGAAGAAAGGCTTCAGCGCACCCCTACCTGGCGCGCCAAATGTCGGATTACGGGTTCCGGCAAAACCCTTGAGGTTCGAACTCTGGGGTGCGCACGAAGATCTCTCTCCCCCTAGCTCACACTCTCGCCACGATCTCAAGGCCTAGCTCGCCGAACCCACGGAACAAGGGACACAAGAGTTTATACCGGTTCAGGCCACCATTGAGGTGTAATACCCTACTCGAGTGTGGTGTGGTGAATTGCCTTGTAGGCTGGGAATGAACAAGTACAAGGGATGAACAACATCCTGAGGAGAGGCGTTCTCGGGCTCTATGAGCTGGTGAGGGTGGTTTTGGTGGAATGGATCCGGTCCAAGATCAGTTGCCTCCTATGGTGGTGGCCAGTCCTATTTATAGAGGCCCTGGTCCTCTTCCCAAATGTTTAGGCGGGAAGGGATCCCACAACGGCCAATTTGAAGGAGGACAGCTAATACAAGCTATCCTGACAAAAGGTGGTCTTCGCCTGACGAAGGCTCTGGTGGTGACGACGTCGTGGGCTCCGCGATGACCTCCGTCCTACCGTCCTGCTGGTCTTGGTCTTGTTGCACCGATATGGAAACCTTTTCCTGATGCCTCGCGACTCCTCGCCTGCACCTGCCCCTTTAGCACCAAAGAGGCAACCGGTACTCTGCGCCCACTGGCGCCCGCCTGGCCTTTGTCGTCATGGCTCATGTCACGGAGACCTCACGAGGTGCCCCTCGCCTTGATCTCTCCGCTCCTCGCCAGCCAGCCTAGTGAGGCTACCCCTGAGGAGGTCTTGTGTCGTCCGCCTTGCGAGGCCTGGCCCCTCGCAAGGGTCTTGAGTGTTTGCTGATGAAGATGGGCCGTACCAGGCCGCTAGTGGAGCCACGCCATGGGCCGCCGGCAGGCAAGTCTAGGGACCCCCGTTCCCAGGACGCCGACACCTTTTCCTTCCTCTAATGGTGTGATGCCCCCGATTCAATCATACACTAATCATACACGCAAACGTGTACGATCAAGACCAGGGACTCACGGGAAGATATCACAACACAACTCTAAAAATAAAATAAGTCATACAAGCATCATAATACAAGCCAGGGGCCTCGAGGGCTCGAATACAAGTGCTTGATCATAGACGAGTCAGCGGAAGCAACAACATCTGAGTACAAACATAAGTTAAACAAGTTGCCATAAGATGGCTAGCACAAACTGGGATGCAGATCGAAAGAGGCGCAGGCCTCCTACCTGGGATCCTCCTAAACTACTCCTGGTCGTCGTCAGCGGCCTACACGTAGTAGTAGGCACCTCCAGTGTAGTAGGAGTTGTCGTCGACGGTGGCGTCTGGCTCCTGGGCTCCAGTATCTGGTTGCGACAACCAGGAAGAAGGGAAAAGGGGAAAGAGGGAGCAAAGCAACCGTGAGTACTCATCCAAAGTAGTCGCAAGCAAGGATCTACACTACATATGCATGGGTATCTGTGTAAAGGGGCAATATCGACGGACTGAACTGCAGAATGCCAGAATAAGAGGGGGATAGCTAGTCCTGTCGAAGACTACGCTTCCGGTAGCCTCCATCTTGCAGCATGTAGAAGAGAGTAGATGGTAAGTTCACCAAGTATCATCGCATAGCATAAGCCTACCCGGCGATCCTCCCCTCGTTGCCCTGTGTGAGAGCGATCATCGGGTTATATCTAGCACTTGGAAGGGTGTGTTTTATTAAGTATCCGGTTCTAGTTGTCATAAGGTCAAGGTACAACTCCAAGTCGTCCTGTTACCGAAGACCATGGCTATTCGAATAGATAAACTTCCCTGCAGGGGTGCACCACATTACCCAACACGCTCGATCCCCTTTGGCCGGACACACTTTCCTGGGTCATGCCCGGCCTCGGAAGATCAACACGTCGCAGCCCCACCTAGGCACAACAGAGAGGTCGGGACGCCGGTCTAAATCCTATGCGCGCAGGGGTCTGGGCCCATCACCCAATGCACACCTGCATGTTGCGTACGCGGCCGGTAAGCAGACCTAGCCTCCCTAATACAAGAGCAGGCGTTCCAGTCCAATCCGGCGCGCGCCGCTCAGTCGCTGACGTCAAGAAGGCTTCGGCTGATACCACGACGTCGAATGCCCATATCTTTCCCGCGTAGTTGGTTAGTGCGTATAGGCCAGTGGCCAGACTCAGATCAAATACCAAGATCTCGTTAAGCGTGTTAATTGAAGTATCCGCGAACGCCGACCAGGGCCAGGCCCACCTCTCTCCTAGGTGGTCTCAACCTGCCCTGTCGCTCCGCCACAACGTAACAGTCGGGGGCCATCGGGAACCCAGGCCCACCTCTACCGGGATGGAGCCACCTGCCCCTTCAGTCCCCATCTCCGAACAGTATCATAAGTAATGTAACAGTATAAAGTATATAACATATGCCCGTGATCACCTCCCGAAGTGATCACGGCCCAGTAGTATAGCATGGCAGACGGACAAGAGTGTAGGGCCACTGATGGAACACTAGCATCCTATACTAAGCATTAGGATAGCAGGTAAAGGTATCAACAATTGTAGCAACAATGACAGGCTATGCAGCAGAATAGGATTAACCGAAAGCAGTAACATGCTACACTACTCTAATGCAAGCAGTAGAGAGAAGGATAGGCGATATCTGGTGATCAAGGGGGGGCTAGCCTGGTTGCTCTGGCAAGAAGGGTTCATCAACACCGTAGTCGTACTGGGTAGCAGCGGCGTCGGTCTCGGTGTCTAACGAGAGAAGAGGGGGAAGAAACAATAAATATAATGCAAACATAAGCATGACGATGGAAGACATGACAATACGCGGTGCTAGGTGTGCCCTAACGCGGTAGGAGGTGGTACCAGCGAAGGGGGAAACATCCGGGAAAGTATTCCCGGCGTTTCGTGTTTTCGGACAGATCAACCGGAGGGGGAAAGTTGCGTGTTTGCTATGCTAGGGATGTGTGGTGGGCGAACGGGTTGCGTATCCGGATTCGTCTCGTCGTTCTGAGCAATTTTTATGTACAAAGTATTCTCATCCGAGTTACGGATTATTCTATATTAATTTTTAAAGTTTTATATCATTTTTAGAATTAAAAGAATTAATTAAATCAAAAATCATTTTATCACGTCATCATGATGTCAGCATGACGTCAGCGGTCAGCTGTGGACTTTGACTAGTCAACACACCAGTCGGTCCCACATGTCATTCTCTAAGGCTAACTAAACAGGTTTAATTAGTTTAACTAGTGATTAGGTTAGTCTAAACAGAATTAATTAATTAATACTTTTCTTTATTTATTTATTTTATAATTCTTTTTTTTCTGAAGGCGGGCCCTGCGTGTCATAGACACAAGGGACTACCGGGCAGGGTTAGCGGGTAGCGGGCGCTGGCGAAACAGGGCGAAGCCCCAGGGTGCGGGTGTAGCCCGCCCAGGCGACGCGGGAGAGCTGGGCGCGGGCGCCGGCGGCCATGGTCCTCACGAGCGTCGGCCGGAATAGGACGGCGGGTTGGAGGGGACCGGAGCCGTGGGCGCTCAAACGGGGCTGGCCGGAGCTGCGATGCCAGGGGGTGCAGGCGAGGCAGGGAGGGGCGTGGGGGCGAGGTCGGGCCACGGCGGCTGCGGGACTACAGGGGCGCGGGCGTGCGGCTGGAGGTGGGCCATGGCGGACGGGCGCGGCGCTGTTGGGAGTTGGTGCTGGCAGACGAGGCGTGGCGCGCGCTAGGTCGAGGGAGCGAGCCGGGCGCGGCCCTGGGTGGTAGTAGGCGTGGGCGAACGCGCCCGTGCGGGAGCGCGCCGGTGGCGACAGCGCGCGGCGGTGATGCTTCGGATCGACGCCTCCGGCGTCCAATTGGACGACCGCGAGGTCCTATGGGCAACGGGCATCGAGAGAGAGAGGGGAGGAAGCGAGGGCTCACGTTGAGCCTGTAGAGGTGCAAAGCGGGCTCGGGGGAGGCTCGGCGGCGACGAAATCGGCAACGGCGTGCGATGGTCGTGGCTTGAGGAAGACGACGTAGGGGACGATGCAGAGGCGTTCCTGCTGGGGTGATTCGTCGGGGAGGAAGAGGAAGTCGAGGCGGTCCGGCGAGGGGCGCTGGTCGGCGACGTGGCTCCGGGTGACGGCGACGGCATCGGGTCGAGTCCGTGCCCCCGAACTCGATCTAGATCGGGGGGAAGAGAGTGAGCGGGGGGGGAGTGGGGTGTTGGTGGGCTCTAGGGTTTCTGCCGATGGGGTTAAGGGGAGTGAGGTGGGCTACCCTGGCTGGCCCGGTGGCCAGCTAGGCCGAGGCCCAGCGAGAGGGCGGTTGTTTTTATTTTTCCCTTTGTTTTACTTTTCTGTTATTTTCTTTTTACTTAATTTTCCTTTACTGTTTTCTATTTATTTTAGCCGCCAAATTATTTTTGTTAACTATGAAACTTTGCACATAATTCCTAGTCAACACTATAAGGTTGCCTAAAAAGTTTGAGGCCAATTGGAACTGTTCAAATTTATAGTTGGATTAAAATACTTTTATTTAATCTTGTTGTTCCACTAAATTAATTCCATGGGCAATTTGGGAAACCAAATGTGGTTGGTTCCAACATGTTCATTACTTAGTGAATATTTGCCGCCCAACGAACATTTTTATTTGATAGTTTGAAGAAATAATAATTTGGCTTGTTATTTGAAATTTGAATTTGACCTGGTTTTGGACTAACGCGAGATTAACAATAGTAAGCGAGGTGACATGGCATCATTAACAGAGGTTCACTGTAGCTTAATTATCCGGGCGTCACAATTCTCCTCCACTACAAGAAATCTCGTCCCGAGATTTAGGAGGCGGAGTAAGGGGGAAAGATCTGGTTACGAGATTCTAAAGAGTCTTCTTGGTCTTGGTTACTCTTCTCGAAGCGGTCGATCCACTACGTTGATGTCTTCATTTCTCTACTTCAGGCCATCATCATGAAGTAGGCATCATTTCTTCGAGATCTTCATCGTACTTACGAAAAGGATAAGGGGTAGCTTTGGAAGGTCGGACCTCTACAAGATTGCTTATTTGGTAGATAATATCAAGGAAGGGGGCGGAAAGTAACTCTCGAATTGAAACTTAAGAAATTATCGAGAGCAAAGTAGGAAGATGCAAAATAGAAGTTTCAAGCGCATAGGCAATCGTTTGTTGCCTGAAACGAAGTGTGAAAGGGGTTCAAAACAATGGGAATAAGTATTGTGTCTGATACCCGATTGATGATCTCATCGGAAGGTGGCTCGTGAATTACACACGAGGCCACACGCGAGGAATAACTTTGGGAACAGGGGGTGTACAGGAGAGTCAGGTTTCGATCCTGTGGAACTGTGGGTTATGGGCCCACCATGTGGGTTAAAAGCAGGAAGGGCGGTGACGTCTTGCACGATCATGAAAGCAAGCCATGTCAGAGGATAGTCTGTCGGTTATGTCGGCAACAACATCGGTACCAAGGGCGAGGGTCGAAGAGAACCATTTTCCTGCTCGTTGAACGAGGCGGACCAATAGGCAAAGTTCTCGTCCATCGGTGGTTACCGGAATGCTATCAAGAAAAGCAACATGGTCTTACTGACACGGTTGTACACCAAGGTGTTTTACATAAGCAGAAGAATACTACTGCTTATATAATATAGATCACAAGAAGGGTTAAGCAAACCAATGGAAAGGAAAGGTGATTACCAGGTTTAATCAGACAATGGGGAGGAAAATGTGTATACACACATATTTCAGGGGTATATCCTTCCCAAGGACAAGCAGAGCGTGATATCCATGACAGGATAGAAAGTAGAAAACCAATTAGGTAAAGGGAGAGGAATTTCCTCACATTACCCAAACAACGGTGTTTGAATAATTGATAAAGAAAATTTAGCATTGAGCTTCCAATGTTCTTATTGAAGATCAGAGTACCACAGACATGCTTCGAAGGGTCAGAATTTGGATGCACAAAGGATCCATCAGGAACAACTTATAGAATAAGTCTTGCGATTTCCTCATGGATGAATCGCTAACCTTGCTAAAAAGGGAACTATAACAATAGGTCCTACGACCAGATGTGCTAGGCATGACATCATCTTACTGGATCATATAAAAGACCAATGTTATAACTCTTGGAAATATATTCGAACCATCATATCTGACCAAGGTTCAGATTCGATTGGCGTTAGGATACCTCAGACTCAGGATGCCTAAGAAGGAAGGGGTGCAACACAATTTGACGAGATGGTGTTGCAAGATCCTCGAGGAATGAACTATGGAAGCAAGTCCCGAATCAAGAGTTCATCATCAAACCAAGGAGAGGACGAGAAGGTGGCTGATGGACTCAGCGACAATTCATCGAGATTAACAAAGGATGGATTTCCACAGTTATGTGAACAAGGAGATAACATTAGTCAGATCAAATGATATAATGATGTATGCTCGAGGAAAACATACACAATTAAACATTGGTTGAAAAGGTGCACCCAAAATATGGGCCAAGTAGCACGATCAAGGTTAGGATGGTGATGCGATAACCAATGGTCTAAGAATGAAATATCGACCATTAATTTCAAAGCAATAGGGTTGCTAGAAGTTTTGAAGTCGAACATCATAGTTCAATTGTCGGTTTTTCGGTTAGAAACAACACGGGGACCAAGGAATGAACGGATATGGCGAGAAGTATCACATGTATCAAGAATTCTTAAGAGGTGGTGAAATTCTCACGGCATTCTTGACATAAAAGATGGTAATACTCCAAGGTAATGAACAAATGCTGGATAGCAAGGATCTCAAGGTATAACACGAAACACGAACAAGTTTGTGTTGAACGGAAGGCCATAAAGTGGTCGATGATAACACAAATAATCGATGGCAAGGATGGTATTTCTCAACATGAATTCAACTGATATCCTGGAACAGCTCGGAATGCTGATGATGATGATAACAAATTTTGTTGAAAGGCTCCACAAAGAAGCAATTGAGCAGCGGCTACATCAAGCAACAGGACTAATGAAGCGAAAGATTATTGGGACCATGGATACGACACCAACTCGGAATCAAGCTTGCTATTCGAGGTGAAATGATAAGACAAGGAAGATCGACGTAAGCTTAGCTCGTCGCCGAAAGTGGTGCTCTGGGAATAAGGACCAGGTAGCACAGTTAAAATCAGCACGATACTGATATAGCCGATCAGGCTAGAAATGATGTGATCGAGTATAAACTCGTAAGTAAAGAAGATTACTAATAGCTGTTTATTCGCAATGCGGACTCGGTTCAGTTATCGGTGTCTTTGAGTGTTTAATAACTTGGAGCCCGTGAAAAAAGTGGAATCAGTGAGGATGTAGTACTTGATGAAGAACTCATAAGAGGTTATGCAGTTCGGTGATAATCTCGAGATACCAGGGGGTAATACTCGACGACAGATCAAAATAGAGGTTGGATTGGGTATTGCTCTGCAGAAGTCAAGTGCTTAAACTTGCACGAGAAATGGTATTTAAAGGAGAACATGGTCGGAACCACGATTGCAAAAGGCCAGATCCTAGATATAAGATGAACTTATACCAAGGGAATACTTAATTTAAGAGAAGCTTTCATGATAAGTTCTACATCGTGTCCATGGGCATGAACACAAAATTCAAGGTCGACTCCCACTTCTCCAATGCATGACCATCCATTCACTTCTCGTTATCGAAGTTGTAGTGTTGGAAAGTTATCTGACGAAGCGGCAGTAGTGTATAACCCGTATAACTTTCGGGTTCACACAGATTAGGGAAGGCATAGGTTCAACCCAACATGGCTTCTTAGGAACATATACCACAAGCTTCAAGAGTAAATATCACCAGCTCGAAAGCAGAGCATGGTTGGCAAAAGGAGAGGATACAATTTACCAAAGGCATTATGTATCGGAGAAATAACTCACAAGGTGATTAATTATGAAGGACATTGTCGGATAATAATCCAACAGTGGATATGGCGATCCACAATAGAGCTGATGTGAGTATCGATACCCAATCAGAGGAAGAAAGAATGCAAATGCATCGGTTTATAGAACATCTGAATAATTCAAGGTTTAAATAACAAAGGAATTATGATTTTCAAATCAAGGGATCAGGAGCAAACGCTCTGATCAAGGATGGATAAGTTGAATAGACTTAGGGGTAAAATCGATGGCAATCTGATTGGCCGAGAACCAGCTCATGTTTGAAAGACGTCTGAGCCGGAAAGATAATTTATAAGGATCAACTGATGATTGCGTGCATTCGCAACATATTGAATCAAGGGACGCAAAATGATAGTGACAAAAGATGCCAATAAGATTACTAGACTTATGGTATTAACCAGAATGCAAGCAAGCAAGAATTTCAAGAGCAACTGGCTACTCAGGGTTTTCAGAAGGTCGAATGGCACTTCGAAGACTTTTGTGAAAGACCTGAACAACTGGGGATGAGCGGATACTCGATAAGTGCGAGGAATTATCCGTAGGGGGTATTCATTAGGCAAGAACTGCAGGGCAGTAAGCTCAAAGGATTTTCGGAACAACGGGGAGCAGTTCAGGGCATCTTGTAATAACAAGATCAATGGGATTGAATGTAGGCAAGTGTGTTCAATTATCCATACAGATAATAGTGGTAGGGAATTTGCAAAAGCGGTCGGCACAAGCGTCTCGGGAAAACAACGAATAGCATCTTCGGAACCTTCTGGTGCAGCAGGCGATCATTGTAATAAGGGGCTCTCCGGGAGGAAGTAGTTACAAGAACCTAGAGTCAGATTTAGTAAAATCATTTAACCCGAATAGAAGAGAGATCAGAGTGCCGGAGTATAGGTCGAGGAATAAAAGATCCTAATACCACCCAATGGCGACGTGAGCCCATGGGCCGCACAGCCATGTTAGTAAAACAATTTTCACCGACTAGACTCAACTTCGGCCAAGGAGTGTGGAAGGGGGATTCCTACAGGCAGTCGGCTCTGATACCAACTTGTGACGCCCCCGATTCAATAGTACACTAATCATACACGCAAACGTGTACGATCAAGACCAGGGACTCACGGGAAGATATCACAACACAACTCTAAAAATAAAATAAGTCATACAAGCATCATAATACAAGCCAGGGGCCTCGAGGGCTCGAATACAAGTGCTCGATCATAGACGAGTCAGTAGAAGCAACAATATCTGAGTACAAACATAAGTTAAACAAGTTGCCATAAGATGGCTAGCACAAACTGGGATGCAGATCGAAAGAGGCGCAGGCCTCCTGCCTGGGATCCTCCTAAACTACTCCTGGTCATCGTCAGCGGCCTGCACATAGTAGTAGGCACCTCAAGTGTAGTAGGAGTCGTCGTCGATGGTGGCGTCTAGCTCCTGGGCTCCAGTATCTGGTTGCGACAACCAGGAAGAAGGGAAGAGGGCAAAGAGGGAGCAAAGCAACCGTGAGTACTCATCCAAAGTACTCACAAGCAAGGATCTACACTACATATGCATGGGTATCTGTGTAAAGGGGCAATATCGATGGACTGAACTGCAGAATGCCAGAATAAGAGGGGGATAGCTAGTCCTGTCGAAGACTACGCTTCTGGTAGCCGCCATCTTGCAGCATGTAGAAGAGAGTAGATGGTAAGTTCACCAAGTATCATCGCATAGCATAAGCCTACCCGGCGATCCTCCCCTCATCGCCCTGTGTGAGGCGATCACCGGGTTATATCTGGCACTTGGAAGGGTGTGTTTTATTAAGTATCCGGTTCTAGTTGTCATATGGTCAAGGTACAACTCCAAGTTGTCCTTTTACCAAAGATCACGACTATTCGAATAGATAAACTTCCCTGCAGGGGTGCACCACATAATCCAACACGCTCGATCCCCTTTGGCCGGACACACTTTCCTGGGTCATGCCCGGCCTCGGAAGATCAACATGTCGTAGCCCCACCTAGGCACAACAGAGAAGTCAGCACGCCGGTCTAAATCCTATGCGCGCAGGGGTCTGGGCCCATCGCCCATTGCACACCTGCACGTTGCGTACGCGGCCGGTAAGCAGACCTAGCCTCCCTAATACAAGAGCAGGCGTTCCAGTCCAATCCAGCGCGCGCCGCTCAGTCGCTGACGTCAAGAAGGCTTCGGTTGATACCATGACGTCGAGTGCCCATATCTTTCCCGCGTAGTTGGTTAGTGCGTATAGGCCAGTGGCCAGACTCAGATCAAATACCAAGATCTCGTTAAGCGTGTTAATTGAAGTATCCGCGAATGCCGACCAGGGCCAGGCCCACCCCTCTCCTAGGTGGTCTCAACCTGCCCTGTCGCTCCGCCACAACGTAACAGTCGGGGGCCGTCGGGAACCCAGGCCCACCTCTACCGGGATGGAGCCATCTGCCACTTCAGCCCCTATCTCCGAACAGTATCATAAGTAATGTAACAGTATAAAGTATATAACATATGCCCGTGATCACCTCCCGAAGTGATCACGGCCCAGTAGTATAGCATGGCAGACGGACAAGAGTGTAGGGCTACTGATGGAACACTAGCATCCTATACTAAGCATTAGGATAGCAGGTAAAGGTATCAACAATTGTAGCAACAATGACAGGCTATGCAGCAGAATAGGATTAACCGAAAGCAGTAACATGCTACACTACTCTAATGCAAGCAGTAGAGAGAAGGATAGGCGATATCTGGTGATCAAGGGGGGGCTTGCCTGGTTGCTCTGGCAAGAAGGGTTCGTGAACACCGTAGTCGTACTGGGTAGCAGCGGCGTCGGTCTCGGTGTCTAACGAGAGAAGAGGGGGAAGAAATAATAAATATAATGCAAACATAAGCATGACGATGGAAGACATGACAATACGCGGTGCTAGGTGTGCCCTAACGCGGTAGGAGGTGGTACCAGCGAAGGGGGGAAACATCCGGGAAAGTATTCCCGGTGTTTCGCATTTTCGGACAGATCAACCGGAGGGGGAAAGTTGCATGTTTGCTATGCTAGGGATGTGTGGCGGGCGAACGGGTTGCGTATCCGGTTTGTCTCGTCGTTCTGAGCAACTTTCATGTACAAAGTATTTTCATCCGAGTTACGGATTATTTTATATTAATTTTTAAAGTTTTATATCACTTTTAGAATTAAAAGAATTAATTAAATCGAAAATCATTTTATCACGTCATCATGATGTCAGCATGACGTCAGCGGTCAACTGTGGACTTTGACTAGTCAACAGACCACTCGGTCCCACATGTCATTGTCTAAGGCTAACTAAACAGGTTTAATTAGTTTAACTAGTGATTAGGTTAGTCTAAACAGAATTAATTAAGTTAATTAATTACTTACTTAATTAATTAATACTTTTATTTATTTATTTTATAATTCTTTTTTTCTGAAGGCGGGCCCTACGTGTCATAGACATAAGGGCCTACCGGGCAGGGTTAGCGGGTAGCGGGCGCTGGCGAAACAGCGCGAAGCCCCGGGGTGCGGGTGTAGCCCGCCCAGGCGACACAGGAGAGCTGGGCGCGGGTGCCGGAGGCCATAGGTCGCATGAGTGTCGGCCGGAATAGGACGGCGGGTTGGAGGGGACCGGAGCCGTGGGCGCTCGAGCGAGGCTGGCCGGAGCTGCGATGCCAAGGGGTGCAGGCGAGGCAGGGAGGGGCGTGGGGGCGAGGTCGGGCCACGGCGGCGGCGGGACTCCAGTGGCGCAGGCGTGCAGCTGGAGGTGGGCCGTGGCGGACGGGCGCGGCGCTGTTGGGAGCTGGCACTGGCAGACGAGGCGTGGCACGCGCTAGGTCGAGGGAGCGAGTCGGGCGTGGCCCCGGGTGGCAATAGGCGTGGGCGAACGCGCCCGTGCGGGAGCGCGCCGGTGGCGACAGTGCGCGGCGGTGATGCTTCGGATCGACGCCTCCGGCGTCCAATTGGACGACCGCGAGGTCCTAAGGGCAACGGGCGTCGAGAGAGAGAGGGGAGGAAGCGAGGGCTCACGTTGAGCCTGTAGAGGTGCAAAGCGGGCTCGGGGGAGGCTCGGCGGCGACGAAATCGGCGACGGCGTGCGGTGGTCGTGGGTTGAGGAAGACGACATAGGGGACGATGCAGAGGCGTTCCTGCTCGGGTGATTCGTCGGGGAGGAAGAGGAAGTCGAGGCGGTCCGGCGAGGGGCGCTGGTCGGCGACGTGGCTCCGGGTGATGGCGATGGCGTCGGGTCGAGTCCGTGCCCCCGATCTCGATCCAGATCGTGGGGGGGGGGAGTGAGCGGGGGGGAGTGGGGTGTCGGTGGGCTCTAGGGTTTCTGCCGATGGGGTTAAGGGGAGTGAGGTGGGCTACCCTGGCTGGCCCGGTGGCCAGCTGGGCCGAGGCCCAGCGAGAGGGCGGTTGTTTTTATTTTTCCGTTTGTTTTAGTTTTCTGTTATTTTCTTTTTACTTAATTTTCCTTTACTATTTTATATTTATTTTAGCCGCCAAATGATTTTTGTTAACTATGAAACTTTGCACATAATTCCTAGTCAACACTATAAGGTTGCCTAAAAAGTTTGATGCCAATTGGAACTGTTCAAATTTATAGTTGAATTAAAATACTTTTATTTAATCTTGTTGTTCCACTAAATTAATTCCATGGGCAGTTTGCGAAACCAAATGAGGTTGGTTCCAACATGTTCATTACTTAGTGAATATTTGCCGCCCAACGAAAAATTTTATTTGATAGTTTGAAGAAATAATAATTTGGCTTGTTATTTGAAATTTGAATTTGACTCGGTTTTGGACTAACGCGAGATTAACAACAGTAAGCGAGGTGACGTGGCATCATTAACAGAGGTTCACTGTAGCTTAATTATCCGGGCATCACAAATGGGTATACACATATTTTGGTTGATGTTGATTATGTTTCTAAATTGGTAGAAGCTATTCCAACCAGTAGTGCTGATCACAACACCTCTATTAAAATGCTTAAGGAAGTTATTTCCCAAGGTTTGGAGTCCCTAGATATTTAATGACTGATGGTGGTTCACACTTTATTCATTATGCTTTCCGTAAAATGCTTGCCAAGTATGATGTTAACAATAGAATTGCATCACCCTATCATCCTCAATCTAGTGGTCAAGTTGAACTTAGCAATAGATAAATAAAATTAATTTTGCAAAAGACTGTCAATAGGTCTAGGAAGAATTGGTCTAAGAAATTAGATGATGCACTTTGGGCTTATAGAACAGCATATAAAAATCCTATGGGTATGTCTCCTTATAAAATGGTTTATGGAAAAGCTTGTCATTTACCTCTTGAGTTAGAACATAAAGCATTTTGGGCAGTTAAAGAACTCAACTATGATTTCAAACTTGCTGGTGAAAAGAGGTTATTTGATATTAGCTCATTAGATGAATGGAGAACCCAAGCTTATGAAAATGCAAAATTATTCAAAGAAAAAGTTAAAAGGTGGCATGACAAAAGAATTCAAAAGCGTGAGTTTAAAGTTGGAGAATATGTTCTTTTGTACAATCTCGTTTCACATTCTTTGCAGGAAAGCTCCTCTCAAAATGGGAAGGCCCATATGTCATCGAGGAGGTTTACCGGTCTGGAGCCATCAAAATAAACAATTTCGAAGGTACTAACCCGAAGGTTGTCAATGAGCAACGAATAAAGCATTATATCTCAGGTACGCCTATTAAGGTCGAAAGTAATATTATCCAAACTTTGACACCGGAAGAACACATAAAAGAGTCCTTCCGGAACACTCCAGAATCGTGAAAATAAGGAGGTACGTGATACGGTAAGTAAACGGACTCCAAAAAATCCGCAAAAATATGTTTTATCAGTTTTGGATTATTTTAGAATTTTGGAAATAAAGAAACTACCAGGAAGCGTCCCCGGGTGGGCACAAGACACCAGGGTGCGCCAGGCAGCCTGGCGCGCTCAGGTGGGTTGTGCCCACCTGGGACAAGGGAGAGAACTATCTTGTTGACCTCATCGCAAACCCCAAGTCCTATGGGGATGAGAAGCACTATAGCTGGACCTCCGAAGAAGATGAAGATGAATCGATTCCTCCCCGGTTCAAAAATGAAAGCATGGAGGCATTATGCATGAGGATAATAAAACTCGAGATAGATAATTGCGAGTTGATGATGGACAATTTTACTCTCAGTCAGAAGCTGAAGGAAGTAAAGGGCAAATCCCCTACCATCTCACCACCATCATTATCATCTTCTTCACCACCAAAGGAGAACTGGGTATCGGGTATGGGCACTCCCCTTGGCTACCGCCAAGCTTGGGCGAGGTGCCTGATACGTCTCCAACGTATCTATAATTTTTGATTGTCCCAAGCTATTATATTATCTGTTTTGGTTGTTTAATGGGCTTTATTATGCTCTTTTATATTATTTTTGGGACTAACCTACTAACTGAAGGCCTAGTGCAAATTGCTGTTTTTTGCCTATTTCAGTGTTTCGCAGAAAAGGAATATCAAACGGAATCCAAACGGAACGAAACCTTCACGAGGATCTTTTTTGGAACAAACGCAATCCAGGAGACTTGGATTGGAAGTCAAGGAAGCAACGAGGCGGCCACGAGGCAGGAGGGCGCGCCCCCCACCCTCGTGGGCCCCTCGTAGCTCCACCGACCTACTTCTTTCGCCTATATATACTCTTATACCCTGAAAACATCCAGGAGAGCCACGAAACCACTTTTCCACCGCCGCAACCTTCTGTACCCATGATATCCCATCTTGGGACCTTTTTCGGCAATCTGCCGGAGGGGGATTCAATCACGGAGAGCTTCTACATCAACACCATAGCCTCTCCGATGATGTGTGAGTATTTTACCATAGACCTTCAGGTCCATAGTTATTAGCTAGATGGCTTCTTCTCTCTCTTTGGATCTCAATACAAAGTTCTCCTCGATGTTCTTGGAGATCTATTCGATGTAATACTCTTTTGTGGTGTGTTTGCCGAGATCCGATGAATTGTGGGTTTATGAACTTGATTATCTATGAATATTATTTGGTTCTTGTCTGAATTATTATATGCATGATTTGATATCTTTGCAAGTCTCTTCGAATTATCGATTTAGTTTGGCCTACTAGATTGATCTTTCTTGCAATGGGAGAAGTGCTTAGCTTTGGGTTCAATCTTGTTGTGCTCGATCCCAGTGACAGAAAGGGAAACGACATGTATTGTATTGTTGCCATCGAGGATAAAAAGATGTGGTTTATATCATATTGCTTGAGTTTATCCCTCTACATCATGTCATCTTACTTAAAGCGTTACTCCGTTCTTATGAACTTAATACTCTAGATGCATGCTGGATAGCGGTCGATGTGTGGAGTAATAGTAGTAGATGCATAATCGTTTCGGTCTACTTGACACGGACGTGATGCCTATATTCATGATCATTGCCTTAGATATCATCATAACTATGCACTTTTCTATCAATTGCTCGGCAGTAATTTGTTCACCCACCGTAATACATGCTATCTTGAGAGAAGCCACTAGTGAAACCTATGGCCCCCGGGTCTATTTTACATCATATCAGTTTATCATCAACTTGCTATTTCTATCGCCGTTTATTTTGCAATCATTATTATCCAATCTACACAACAAAAATACCAAAAATATTTATCTTATTATCTTTATCAGATCTCACTTTTGCAAGTGGCCGTGAAGGGACTGACAACGCCTTTTATTGCGTTGGTCGCAAGGTTCTTGATTGTTTGTGCAGGTACTAGGCGATTTGCGTGTAGTCTCCTACTGGATTGATACCTTGGTTCTCAAAAACTGAGGGAAATACTTACGCTACTTTGCTGCATCACCCTTTCCTCTTCAAGGGAAAACCAACGCATGCTCAAGAGGTAGCAGTGCCCCAGTATCGTATCATCCCACTATCTTTTCGCTTTTACTTACCTTTGATAACTCACAAGTATAGGGGATTGCAACAGTTTTCGAGGGTAGAGTATTCAACCCAAATTTATTGATTCGACACAAGGGGAGCCAAATAATATTCTCAAGTATTAGCAGTTGAGTTGTCAATTCAACCACACCTGGATAACTTAATATCTGCAGCAAAGTATTTAGTAGCAAAGTAATATGGAAGTAACGGTAACAGTAGCAAAAGTAATATTTTTGGGTTTTGTAGTGATTGTAACAGTAGCAACGGAAAAGTAAATAAGCGGAGAACAATATGTGAAAGCTCGTAGGCATTGGATCGGTGATGGAGAATTATGCCGGATGCGGTTCATCATGTAACAGTCATAACATAGGGTGACACAGAACTAGCTCCAATTCATCAATGTAATGTAGGCATGTATTCCAAATATAGTCATACGTGCTTATGGAAAAGAACTTGCATAACATCTTTTGTCCTACCCTCCCGTGGCAGCGGGGTCCTAATGGAAACTAAGGGATATTAAGGCCTCCTTTTAATAGAGTACCGGACCAAAGCATTAACACATAGTGAATACATGAACTCCTCAAACTACGGTCATCACCGGGAGTGGTCCCGATTATTGTCACTTCGGGGTTGCCGGATCATAACACATAGTAGGTGACTATAGACTTGTAAGATAGGATCAAGAACTCACATATATTCATGAAAACATAATAGGTTCAGATCTGAAATCATGGCACTCGGGCCCTAGTGACAAGCATTAAGCATAGCAAAGTCATAGAACATCAATCTCAGAACATAGTGGATACTAGGGATCAAACCCTAACAAATCTAACTCGATTACATGATAAATCTCATCCAACCCATCACCGTCCAGCAAGCCTATGATGGAATTACTCACGCACGGTGGTGAGCATCATGAAATTGGTGATGGAGGATGGTTGATGATGATGACGGCGATGGATTCCCCTCTCCAGAGCCCCGAACGGACTCCAGATCAGCCCTCCCGAGAGAGTTTAGGGCTTGGCGGCGGCTCCGTATCGTAAAACGCGATGAATCTTTCTCTCTGATTTTTTTCTCCCCGAACACGAATATATGGAGTTGGAGTTGAGGTCGGTGGAGCTCCAGGGGGCCCACGAGGCAGGGGGCGCGCCCCCACCCTCGTGGCAAGGGTGTGGGCCCCTGGCCTTGATTCTTTCACCAGTATTTTTTATTATTTCAAAAAATAATCTCCGTGGAGTTTCAGGTCATTCCGAGAACTTTTGTTTCTGCATATAAATAACACCATGGCAATTCTGCTGAAAACAGCACCAGTCCGGGTTAGTTAAATTCAAATCATGCAAGTTAGAGTCCAAAACAAGGGCCAAAGTGTTTGGAAAAGTAGATACGACGGAGACGTATCAACTCCCCCAAGCTTAAACCTTTGCTTGTCCTCAAGCAATTCAGTTGATCAACTGAAAGTGATAACGAAAAACTTTTACAAACTGAGTTTGCTCTTGTTGTTGTAAATATGTAAAGCCAGCATTCAAGTTTTCAGCAAAGATTATGAACTAACCATATTCACAATAACACTTAGGTCTCATGTTTACTCATGTCAATGGCATAACCAACTAGCGAGCAATAATAATAAACCTCGAATGACAACACTTTCTCAAAACAATCATAATATGATATAACAAGATGGTATCTCGCTAGCCCTTTCTGAGACCGCAAAAGATAAATGCAGAGCACCTTTAAAGATCAAGGACTGACTAAACATTGTAATTCATGGTAAAAGAGATCCATTCATACCCAATATAAATTAACAGTAATGGATGCAAATGACAGCGGTGCTCTCCAGCTGGTGCTTTTTAATAAGAGGGTGATGACTCGACATAAAAGTAAATAGATAGGCCCTTCGCAGAGGGAAGCAGGGATTTGTAGAGGTGCCAGAGCTCGGTTTTGAAATAGAGATAAATAATATTTTGAGCGGCATACTTTCATTGTCAACATAACAATCAAGAGAGGGCGATATCTTCCATGCTACACACATTATAGGCGGTTCCCAAACAGAATGGTAAAGTTTATACTCCCCCTCCACCAACAAGCATCAATCCATGGCTTGCTCGAAACAACGAGTGCCTCCAACTAACAACAGTCCCGGGGGAGTTTTGTTTGCAATTATTTTGATTTGATTTGCATAAAGCATGGGATTGGGCATCCCGGTGACCAGCCATTTTCTCGTGAGTGAGGAGCGGAGTCCACTCCTCTTGAGAATAACCCGCCTAACATGGAAGATACGGACAGCCCTAGTTGATACATGAGCTATTCGAGCATACAAAACAGAATTTCATTTGAAGGTTTAGAGTTTGGCACATACAAATTTACTTGGAACGGCAGGTAGATACCGCATATAGGAAGGTATGGTGGACTCATATGGAATAACTTTGGGCTTTAAGGGATTGGATGCACAAGCAGTATTCCCACTTAGTACAAGTGAAGGCTAGCAAAAGACTGGGAAGCGACCAACTAGAGAGCGACAACAGTCATGAACATGCATTAAAATTAATGAACATTGAGTGCAAGCATGAGTAGGATATAATCCACCATGAACATAAATATCGTGAAGGCTATATTGTTTTGTTTCAACTTCATGCATGAACATGTGCCAAGTCAAGTCACTTGAATCATTCAAAGGAGGATACCACCCTATCATACCACATCACAACCATTTTAATAGCATGTTGGTATGCAAGGTAAACCATTATAACTCATAGCTAATCAAGCATGGCACGAGCAACTATAATCTCTAATTGTCATTGCAAACATGTTTATTAATAATAGGCTGAATCAAGAACGATGAACTAATCATATTTACAAAAACAAGAGAGGTCGAGTTCATACCAGCTTCTCTCATCTCAATCAATTCATCATATATCGTCATTATTGCCTTTCACTTGCACGACCGAACGATGTGAATAATAATAATAGTGCACGTGCATTGGACTAAGCTGGAATCTGCGAGCATTCACTAAACAGGAGCAGACAAGGTAATATGGGCTCTTGGTTAAATCAACAATAATTCATAATAGAGCCACTTCAACAATTTCACTATGGTCTTCTCCTATCGACCCCCAAAGAAAATAAAAGAAATAAAACTATTTACACGGGAAAGCTCCCAACAAGCAAAAGAAGAACATGAAATATTTTTGGGTTTTCTTTTTAATTATTACTACTACAGCAAGAAAAGTAAACTAGCTAAAGCTACAACTATTTTTTTTCTTAAGGTTTTTCAAACACACAAGAAGAAAGCAAGAAAAAGAAAATAAACTAGCATGGATATTACAGTGAAAAAGTATGAGCACCGACATCTAGCAATGAGTGTGTGAACATAAATATAATGTCAGTGAGAAATACATACTCCCCCAAGCTTAGGCTTTTGGCCTAAGTTGGTCTATGGCCACGGCTGGCCTAGCGGATATCCAAAGTTATAGTTGGGGTCGTACTGAGATGCAGCAGTCATTGCATCGTGGGCTGCAGCTTGGAGGCGAGCTATCTCAGCCCTCCTCTTATACTCTTCCGCCTCCTCTCTGGTTATAAAATATCTCCCTTTTGCCTGAAAGTCAAAGAAAGTAGAAGCAGGGAGAGCGACGTGATAGGTGCGTCGTCTGTCAAAGATTAGTCGGTACTGGAGGAACTGATCGTTCCTCTCAACAAAACGATGATGGACCATAGCCTCATAATCAAAATAAGCAGGAGGCAACTCAATATCATCCTCACGTATGGTTACACCAAGAAAATTAGCTAAACAATTGCATAAATTCCACCAAAGAAATCTCCATTAAATCTATTATTATGCAACCTATGTGCAACAATGGCTCCCAAATTATAATGTGTATCTCCTAATACAGCACTCCTGAGAACACTGAGGTCAGGGACACACATGTGACATGCTTCATCCTTACCATTTATGCACCTACCTATGAAGAGAGCAAAATAATGTATGGCAGGAAAATGAATGCTCCCTATGGTAGCTTGTGTTATATCTCTAGACTCCCCCACAGTTATACTAGCAAGAAAATCTCTGAATTCAGATTTGTGAGGCTCACTAGTACTACCCCATTGTGGAAGTTTGCAAGCCGTGGTAAAATCCTCTAAGTCCATAGTATAAGAATTTTCATAAAGATCAAATAGGACAGTTTGAGAATTGCGTGAAGATGAAAATTCAAACCTCCTCACAAAGGAACTAGTGAGATAGTGGTACTGACGGCACTTATCTGCCTCGTAGCTCACAAGATCAGCGTTACGCAAATATGCGTTAAATTCTTCCTTGATTCCTCCTTGATCCATGAAGTCCTTTGAAGGCCATTCACAAGCCCGCACTGGAGCGTCCCTTGGTGGTTCATCATCAGCATCGCGCATTGCAAGCCTGGGTCCTTGCTTCCTTGAAGGGCCACCTTGGTACATTTTCCTAAACATATTTCTTCCTCTGAAAAATTTCTGAAATTTTTAGTAACTTCAAATAAAAGTGAACCAAGCTCAACAAAATTGATAGCAACTACTCCCACAAGTGCCTAGAGCCTATATCATGCATTAGAACTACTTGGAACCATATAAATTTGACATGCAAGCTCAAGAACATGGTCTCCTAGGCAGCACAAATTTGCAATGAATAAAGAACTAGAACAAAAATTAATTGGACCATTGGAGGAGTCACATACCAAGGAACAATCCCCCAAAGTAGTTTTGTGAGAGGTGCTTTGAGCAAGGAGATCGAAAATCGCAGCAAAATGAGCTAGAACTCGTGCTTGAGCTGGTTGGTGATTTTTTTTGGGAGGAAGAAGGAGTGTGTGGGTGCAGGAATAAGTGGAGGGGAGCCACCATGGGCCCACGAGGCAGGGGGCGCGCCCAGGGGTGGGCGCGCCCTGGACCCTCGTGCCCAGGTGCTTGCTCCCCCTGCTGTGTTCTCAGTGCCAAATATTCTCAAATATTCCAGAAAAATCATATTAAATTGGCAGGGCATTTGGAGAACTTTTATTTTCGCGGTATTTTTATATTGCACGGATAATTCAGAAAATAGATAGAAAAATATTATTTTTACTTTATTTCAACTAAATAACAGAAAGTAAAAGGAGGGTACAGAAGGTTGTGCCTTCTAACTTCATCCATCTCATGCTCATCAAAAGGAATCCACTAACAAGGTTGATCAAGTCTTGTTAACAAACTCATTCTGAATAACATGGAACCAGAGAAATTTCGAATAACACTATGTTACCTCAACGGGGATATGCACGTCCCCAATAATAAGAATATCATATTTCTTCTTGGCAGTAGGAAGAGGAAATTCAAAACTTCCAAAAATAATCGATGGAATTTTTCCAATAGAATTGATACTGTGGACTTGAGGTTGTTTCCTCGGAAAGTGTACCGTATGCTCATTACCATTAACATGAAAAGTGACATTGCCTTTATTGCAATCAATAACAGCCCCTGCAGTATTCAAAAAGGGTCTTCCAAGAATAATAGACATACTATCGTCCTCGGGAATATCAAGAATAACAAAGTCTGTTAAATAGTAACGTTTGCAACCACAACAAGCACATCCTCGCAAATACCGACAGGTATAGCAGTTGATTTATCGGCCATTTGCAAAGATATTTCAGTAGGTGTCAACTTATTCAGATCAATTCTACGATATAAAGAGAGAGGCATAACACTAACACCGGCTCCAAGATCACATAAAGTAGTTCTAACATAATTTCTTTTAATGGAGCATGGTATAGTGGGTACTCCTGGATCTCCAAGTTTCTTTGGTATTCCACCCTTGAAAGCGTAATTAGCAAGCATGGTGGAAATTTCAGCTTCCGGTATCTTTCTTTTATTTGTAACAATATCTTTCATGTACTTAGCATAAGGATTCATTTTGAGCATATCAGTCAAACGCATACGCAAGAAGATAGGTCTAATCATTTCAGCAAAACGCTCAAAATCCTCATCATCCTTTTTCTTGGATGGTTTGGGAGGGAAAGGCATGGGTTTCTGAACCCACGGCTCTCTTTCTTTACCGTGTTTCCTAGCAACAAAGTCTCTCTTATCATAATGTTGATTCTTCGATTGTGGGTTATCAAGATCAACAACAGGTTCAGTTTCTACATCATTGTCATTACTAGGTTGAGCATCAACATGAATATCATCATTAATATTATCACTAGGTTCATGTTCATTACCAGATTGTGTTTCAGCATCAGAAATAGAAATATCATTTGGATTCTCAGGTGGTTCAGCAATAGGTTCACTAGAAGCATGCAAAGTCCTATCATTTTTCTTTTTCTTCTTTTTAGAAGGACTAGGTGCCTCAATATTATTTATCTGAGAGTCCTGCTCAATTCTCTTAGGATGGCCTTCAGGATACAGAGGTTCCTGAGTCATTTTACCAGTTCTAGTAGCCACTCTAACAGCAAAATCATTATTCTTACTATTCAATTCATTGAGCAAATCATTCTGAGCTTTAAGTACTTGTTCTACTTGAGTGGTAAGCATAGAAGCATGTTTACTAATGAGTTTAAGTTCACCTTTAACTCTAGACATATAATCACCCAAGTGTTCAATCATATAAGCATTTCGTTTCAATTCTCTACCAAAATATGCATTGAAGTCTTCTTTCTTAACCATAAAATTGTCAAACTCATCTAAGCATTGGCTAGCAAACTTAGTAGGCGGGATTTCAGCTTTATCATATCTATAGAGAGAATTTACCTTTACTACCTGTGTCGGGTTATCAAGACTGTGTACTTCTTCAATAGGTAATGGATTAAAATCATATATTTCTTCAACAGTCGGTAAATTAAGACCATGTATTTCTTCAATAGGAGGTAAATTCTTAACATCTTCAGCTTTAATACCTTTTTCTTTGATAGATTTCTTTGCCTCTTGCATATCTTCAGGACTGAGAAATAGAACACCCCTTTTCTTCGGAGTTGGCTTAGGAGTTGGTTCAGGAAGTGCCCAATTATTTTCATTAGTCAACATATTATTCAATAGAATTTCCGCTTCATCTGGTGTTCTTTCCCTGAAAACAGAACCAGCACAACTATCCAGGTGGTCTCTAGAAGCATCGGTTAGTCCATTATAAAAGATATCAAGTATTTCATTTTTCCTAAGAGAATGATCAGGCAAAGCATTAAGTAATTGGATAAGCCTACCCCAAGCTTGTGGGAGACTCTCTTCTTCAATTTGCACAAAATTATATATTTCCCTTAAAGCAGCTTGTTTCTTATGAGCAGGGAAATATTTAGCAGAGAAGTAATAAATCATATCCTGGGGGCTACGCACACAACCAGGATCAAGAGAATTAAATCATATCTTAGCATCACCCTTTAATGAGAATGGAAATATTTTAAGGATATAATAGTAGCGAGTTTTCTCATCATTAGTGAATAGGGTGGCTATATCATTTAATTTAGTAAGATGTGCCACAACAGTTTCAGATTCATAACCATAGAAAGGATCAGGATCGACAGAGAATTCATAATCCTTATCAGTAACAAAGATACATGAAGTAGCATAAGCAGGATCATATTTCATTCTAGCATTCAGAGTTTTTTGTTTCAGCTTAGCTAATAATTTCTTAAGATCACTTCTATGATTGCAAGCAAGAAAGTCTCTAGCAGTTTCTTCATCCATAACATAGCCCTCAGGCACAACAAGCAATTCATTAGGGGGAGAATCTTCATCATCACTTTCATCAATATTATCAGTTTCAATAACTTCATTCTCTCTAGCCCTAGCAAGTTGTTCATCAAGAAATTCACCAAGTGGCACAGTAGTATCAAGCATAGAAGTAGTTTCATCATAAGTATCATGCATAGCAGAAGTGGCATCATCAATAACATGCGACATATCAGAATGAATAGCAGAAGCAGGTTTAGGTGTCGCAAGCATACTCAAAACAGAAGGTGAATCAAGTGCAGAGCTAGATGGTAGTTCCTTACCTCCCCTCGTAGTTGAGGGATAAATTTTTGTTTTCTCGTCTTTCAAGTTCCTCATAATGACCAGCAGATATAAATCCCAAGTGACTCAAAGAATAGAGCTATGGTCCCCGGCAACGGCGCCAGAAAATAGTCTTGATAACCCACAAGTATAGGGGATCGCAACAGTTTTCGAGGGTAGAGTATTCAACCCAAATTTATTGATTCGACACAAGGGGAGCCAAAGAATATTCTCAAGTATTAGCAGTTGAGTTGTCAATTCAACCACACCTGGATAACTTAATATCTGCAGCAAAGTATTTAGTAGCAAAGTAATATGGAAGTAACGGTAACAGTAGCAAAAGTAATATTTTTGGGTTTTGTAGTGATTGTAACAGTAGCAACGGAAAAGTAAATAAGCGGAGAACAATATGTGAAAAGCTCGTAGGCATTGGATCGGTGATGGAGAATTATGCCAGATGCGGTTCATCATGTAACAGTCATAACATAGGGTGACACAGAACTAGCTCCAATTCATCAATGTAATGTAGGCATGTATTCCAAATATAGTCATACGTGCTTATGGAAAAGAACTTGCATAACATCTTTTGTCCTACCCTCCCGTGGCAACGGGGTCCTAATGGAAACTAAGGGATATTAAGGCCTCCTTTTAATAGAGTACCGGACCAAAGCATTAACACATAGTGAATACATGAACTCCTCAAACTACGGTCATCACCGGGAGTGGTCCCGATTATTGCCAATTCGGGGTTGCCGGATCATAACACATAGTAGGTGACTATAGACTTGCAAGATAGGATCAAGAACTCACATATATTCATGAAAACATAATAGGTTCAGATCTGAAATCATGGCACTCGGGCCCTAGTGACAAGCATTAAGCATAGCAAAGTCATAGCAACATCAATCTCAGAACATAGTGGATACTAGGGATCAAACCCTAACAAATCTAACTCGATTACATGATAAATCTCATCCAACCCATCACCGTCCAGCAAGCCTACGATGGAATTACTCACGCACGGCGGTGAGCATCATGAAATTGGTGATGGAGGATGGTTGATGATGACGACGGCGACGGATTCCCCTCTCCGGAGCCCCGAACGGACTCCAGATCAGCCCTCCCGAGAGAGTTTAGGGCTTGGCGGCGGCTCCATATCGTAAAACGCGATGAATCTTTCTCTCTGATTTTTTTCTCCTCGAACATGAATATATGGAGTTGGAGTTGAGGTCGGTGGAGCTCCAGGGGGCCCATGTGGCAGGGGGGCGCGCCCCCCACCCTCGTGGCAAGGGTGTGGGCCCCCTGGCCTTGATTCTTTAGTCAGTATTTTTTATTATTTCCAAAAATAATCTCCGTGGAGTTTCAGGTCATTCCGAGAACTTTTGTTTCTGCACATAAATAACACCATGGCAATTCTGCTGAAAACAGCGTCAGTCCGGGTTAGTTCCATTCAAATCATGCAAGTTAGAGTCCAAAACAAGGGCAAAAGTGTTTGGAAAAGTAGATACGACGGAGACGTATCAACCTTAGTTCGATCCTTTTGCTTTAGATGAAATAAAAGTTTAGTTCGATCATTTCTTCTTTGTGAGTTTGCTTAGTGATCTATCATTTTAATCGTGTGCAAGTTATATAATAAAGTTTAGTTTGAGTTTTTTGCTTTCTTTACTTTAATGTTGCAAATAAAGAAAAGAAATAAGAAAGAAAGAAAAATAGAAAAGAAATAATGAAAGAATAGAAATAAATCAATAAGATCATATACTAATCCTATGGTAGGTGATGGCACCACCTAAGGAAAGGTACAAGTAGGAAATTTTATTAGGGATTGACAAACATAACATTAGTCAATGATGCAACTCATGAAAGAATTAATAATGGAAGAGAAGATTCACATATAAATATACCATCCTAGAAATCCTTTGTGATTGTGAGCCCTCATCAAAATATTATATGCCAAAATTGTTGATGTTGGACAAGGAAAACAACTTAATGGTTTATGTTTGTTTATATTCACATAGAAGTCATATTGTCATAGGTCCTTTAACATGTGGTGCTTGCCCCCTATCTTTGCTAGCCAAAAATTCCGCACCAAGTAGAGATACTAGTTGTGCATCCAAAAACCCTTAAACCCAAATCTTTTTCAAGTGTCCACCATACCTACCTAGGGATTGAGCAAGATCCCTCAAGTAAGTTGTCATCGGTGCAAAAAGGCAATAAAAATTGCTTCAAAATATGTGAGATCATTTAGTGTAAGAGAAAATTGAGCATTGTACGAACTTGGATGAGAAAGAATAAAAGCGACAGACTGCATAATAAAGGTTGTCATCTTAAGGGGCAATACAACATGACGTTTGAGGGAGTCCTGGATGAAGGGGTCCTCGGACAGCCGGACTATGTACTTTGGCCGGACTGTTGGACTATGAAGATACAAGATTGAAGACTTCGTCCCGTGTCCGGATGGGACTCTCCTTTGCGTTGAAGGCAAGCTTGGCAATTCGGATATGTAGATCTCCTCCCTTGTAACCGACTCTGTGTAACCCTAGCCCCCTCCGGTGTCTATATAAACCGGAGGGTTTAGTCCATAGGACAACAACAATCATAATCATAGGCTAGCTTCTAGGGTTTAGCCTCTACGATCTCGTGGTAGATCAACTCTTGTAATACTCATATCATCAAGATCAATCAAGCAGGAAGTAGGGTATTACCTCCATCGAGAGGGCCCGAACCTGGGTAAACATTGTGTCCCCCGCCTCCTGTTACCATCCGCCTTAGACACACAGTTCGGGACCCCCTACCCGAGATCCGCTGGTTTTGACACCGACATTGGTGCTTTCATTGAGAGACACAATGTCGGTGTAACCCAGGCACCGGCGTCAGCGGCGCCGCCCTAAGCCCCGCCATAGAAAAAGCAGCGATACCGGCACAAGAGACAATAACGCTGCAGATAATGCCGAAGACGAAGACAATCCCCTCCAGCCAGGCTTCAAGCAGGAGGACGGGCAAGCTAGCCCTAAGGAACAGGCAGCTGGCGGAGAATCTGAGGATGACAATTACATGCCCCTCTCCGAAGACGAGGTGAGCCTCAACGACGAAGAATTTATCGTGCCCGAGGATCCCGTCGAACAGGAGCGCTTTAAGTGCCGGCTTATAGCCACAGCAAAAAGCCTGAAGAAAAAGCAGCAGCAGCTTCAAGCTGACCAAGATCTGCTAGCAAATAGATGGACTGAGGTCCTGGCGGCCGAGGAATACGAACTCGAACGCCCATGAGGCTAGCAAACCTAGTGAAGTTCGTAAGGTACTCGGTTCCTAACTAAAAAGAACCAAATTGTCGACTGTCCGGATGCCGAGGCCTTAGCGGCATTTAAGCATAACATCGTGACGAGTGGCTCGCCCGACACCTCGGCCAAGAGAAGCCGAAGTCCATGGCAGCCCTCACGACACTCATGACCCGCTTTTGCGCGGGCAAAGATAGCTGGCTGGCTCGCAGCAACAACACATCAAGAAATCATGGCAATTCAGATGCCAAAGACAGTAACGGCAGACCACGTTGCAACAGACACAAGGGCCGCAACAACGGCGACAACGCCGAAGACACAGTAGTCAATGCCGGATTCAGTGGCTCTAAATCCGGTCAGCGGAAGAAGTCGTTCAAAAGAAGCAATCCGGGCCCGTCCAGTTTGGACCGCATACTCGATCACTCGTGTCAAATTCACGGCACCCCCGATAAGCCAGCCAACCACACCAACAGAGAATGCTGGGTGTTCAAACAGGCCGGCAAGTTGAATACCGAAAACAAGGAAAAGGGGATGCATAGCAACGATGAGGAGGAGCCCCGGCCGCCGAACACAGGAGGACAGAAGAAATTTCCTCCCCAAGTGAAAACGGTGAACATGATATACGCAACCCATATTCCCAAGAGGGAACGGAAGCGTGCACTAATGCACGTCTATGCGATGGAGCCAGTCGCCCCAAAGTTCAACTCATGGTCTTCTTGTCCGATCACTTTCGATCGCAGGGACCACCCCACTAGTATCCGTCATGGCGGATCTGCCGCATTGGTTCTTGATCCCATCATTGACGGATTTCACCTCACTCGAGTCCTTATGGACGGTGGCAGCAGGCTGAACCTGCTCTATCAGGATACAGTGCACAAAATGGGTATAGACCCCTCGAGGATCAAACCCACAAAAACCACCTTCAAGGGTGTCATACCAGGTGTAGAGGCCTGTTGCACGGGCTCAATCACACTGGAAGTGGTCTTCGGATCTCCGGACAATTTCCGAAGCGAGGAGTTAATCTTCGATATTGTCCCCTTCCGCAGTGGCTATCACGCACTACTCGGACGAACCGCATTTGCTAGATTCAATGCGGTACCGCATTATGCATACCTCAAGCTCAAAATGCCAGGACCTCGCGGAGTTATAACAGTTAATGGAAACACAAAACGCTCGCTCCGCACGGAGGAGCACACT